>NC_056733.1:420498525-420825400 GCF_019279795.1 Protopterus annectens | reverse complement strand
AGAGTTAGGACTGGCTATGAGGCCCTGCAGAACTGCAGTGGCAAATCCTGCTCTGGATGTTGAGTAAAGAGGCAAGTGGTAATGCTTGGTAAAGGTGTGCACTGAACTCCAAGTTGCAGCCTCCAAAATTTCCTTGGTTGGTACACCTCAGAGAAAGGCTGTTGAAGTGGCTGTTGCTCTGGTAGAATGTGGCCTAATGTTATTAGGGACTGATTTTCCATGCTGTGTGTAGCAGTAACGAATGCAGTGTCCTATCCATTTGGAAATAGTCTGCTTTGAGATGGCCTTGCCCTGTGATCCTGCAGCATATGCTACAAACAGTTGTTCAGTTTTCCTGAAAGCTTTTGTTTTGTCCAAGTATAAGCGTAGCTGCCTATGTCCAAAGAGTGCAGAAGTGTCTACCCTTTATTCTGGGGGTTTGGGTAAAAGGTTGGTAAATGGATGGTTTGGTTAAGAGCCACAATGGATACCACCTTTGGCATAAAGGTAGGGTTTTGTCCTTAAAGAAACCCTGTCCTGATGAAAAATTGTAAAAGGTTCCACTGCCATTAATGCCTGTAGCTCTGAGACTCTTCGTGCTGAAGTTACTGCCAGGAGCAGAGCTGTTTTCCATGATAAAAATTTTGGATTGGCTGGCTCAAAAGGTGGCAGTGTCAGTTTTTCCAAAACAAAATTGAGGTCCCAAGTTGGTGTTGGTGCTCTCCAGGGCGGTCTTATGTTTTTAGCCCCTCTGAGGTACTGCTTTAGCAAGGGATGAGAGAATAATGGAGGATCCGTGTTGTAATGCGCTGAAATGGCAGAGACGTGGATCTAAATTGATGAGAAGGATAGGCCTTTGTCCAGCATCTCAGTTAAGTATTGTAAAATCTGAGGGATGTTTGGGAAAAGAGGGTCAAGGCTTTGAGCCTGGTTCCAGGCACAGAATCTCTTCCATTTTTCTGAGTGAGTTTTCCTGGTGCTAGGCCTCCTGGCCACAAAAATGACATCCATAACAGCTTTAGAAAGAGGTGTTGCCTGTTTGACTAATGAATCTGCCATGCCGCCAGGTTTAGGGTTTTGAGCTGACCGTGCAGGATCTGATTGTTTTGTTGAGTCAGAAGGTGTGAAATTTGAGGTAAAATCCATGGTGGGCCTTAAGCAAAGTTCTTTAAGATTGGGTACCAGTGCTGGAGTGGCCAGTCTGGAGCAATCAGGATCCTCTGTGGTTTTTCTTGTCTGGCTTTTAGCAGTACCTTTGAAAGGAGAGGCAGTGGTGGGAAGGCATAAACTTTTAGGTTTTTCCAGCTGAACGAGAGAGCATCCACTTTCCATGCTTGTGTGTGGTAATCCTTGTGCAGAATTCTTGTAGTTGGCAATTCTGTGGGGAGGCAAAAAGATCTATGTCTGGACATCCCCATTTTTGTGTTACCATGCTGAAGATTTGTGGATTCAATTTCCATTGATGAGGGCCCATGATATTTCTGCTTAGATAGTCTGCCAGTGTATTTTTCTTTCCTGGCAGGAATTGTGCTTGCAGATGGACTTGATAAGTTAGAGCTGTGTTCCACAAGGTCATGGCTTGCCTGCATAGGGGATAAGAATGAGTGCCCCCTTGCTTGTTTATGTACCACATTACTGTGGTGGCGTCTGTCTTTAATAGTAATTGTCCTGGATGCAGAAGGTCCTTGAAAGCGGTTAGGATATTTTGAACAGCCAACATCTCTTTTTGACTGATGTGAAGATGCATTTGGTCTGTGGTCCACTTGCCTTGAATACATTTTCCTGCCATGTGTGCTCCCCAGGCGTAATCCGAAGCATCTGTTGTTAGAGTCTGCCTGGCTGTGGGTAGAGTGAAAGGATGACCTTTGTTGAAGTGACATGCCTGTGCCCACCATCGAAACTCCTGTTGTAGGCAGGGAATTATTGGTATTACTGCTTCTAAACTGTGGGAGTGTTGAGTCCAAACACTTTTTAGGTACCACTGTAATTTCCTCATATGCAGTCTGGCATATGGTATTAGTAGTATGCAGGATGCCATGAATCCCAGGGCCTGCAGAATTTTTCTTGCAGGGAGATGGGACTTTTTCGCCAGTAGTTGAAAATATTGAGTCAGTTGTCCTTGTTTGTCTGGCAAGAGATAAGCCATCTGGGCCGTTGTATTTAAGCTGGCACCCAGGAATATTATCTGTTGCGAGGGTACTAGTTTTGACTTCTTTTCTTTTACTGTGTACCCTAGAGAAATTAGCAACCGTTTTACAAACGCCAGATGCTTTAGAAGAATGTCCTTGCTATCTGCTTGAATGAGGCAGTCGTCCAGGTATGGATATATTTGAATTCCTTTTTGTCTGCAAAATGCAATTACTGGTGCCAGGCACTTGGTAAAGACACTGGGCGCAGTAGATAAGCCAAAGGGCAGTGCAGAGAATTGGTAGCGCATTGTACCAGCTTTGAATCTGAGGTATCTTCTGCAATCTTGTCTGATAGGGACATGCAGGTATGCCTCTTTGAGGTCCAAAGTAACAAGCCAGGCCTTCTTGCCCAGCATGGGAAGAAGTGGCTGTAGTGTCAACATTTTGAATTTCGGAACATCCAGGTAAGTATTTAGAGTCGAAAGATCTAGTACGGGTCTCCAGGCTTTGTCCTTTCTGGGGACCAGGAAGAGTCTTGAGTAAAATCCTTGTCCTTGTTCCTGTTGTGGTACTTTTTGAATAGCTCTCACGTCCATGAGGGCTGAAATTTGTTTTTGAGCCTCTGCCCATTGATTTTGTGGCAGGTTTGGCATTCCTTTTAGCCTTGGTAAAGTGTGAAAGTGGAACCTGTAACCTTGAGACACAATATTCAGAACCCATTTGCCTTGGGTGATTGTTTGCCAATTTTGAGAAATAAGTGCTAGTTTTCCCCCCAAAGGGGCTGCCAAAAGGGAAGTGTTTGGCATAAGAAGGGGGAAGTCATTGGGACTGTTTCCTGTAAGGTTGAGTCTTGTCCTCACCTACTTTTGGGGTTGAGTTACCCCACTGTCGTTGTCTGTTAGATCCTTGGGGTTGAGATCTGCCTCTTGAGCGCCTGTATCTGCCTGGAAAGGACCAATTCTTTGTAGGCCAATTTCTGCTAAATCGAGGTGGCTGTACCTGTAAGAAATCTTTGACTGTTTGCATAGATTTAGCTTTATCCTCCATTTTCTTTAACACCTCTTCTGCCTAAACACCAAACAAGGTATCATGCTGTAAAGGAGCATCCAATAGTTTTGCCTTAACATAATCAGGTAAACTCTGTTGTTTTAACCAAGCATGTCTTCGAATCACACAACCTGTAACTGCGGCTCTACAAGATGCCTCTAAAGAATCAAAACCACATTGCAGAGTATGTTTTCCCATCTGTTCAACTGCATGCAATAAATCCTGCATTTCTTTATAGTCAAGTGCTTCTGGGATTGCAAGCATTTTCTGTTTTAACTGAGCCATTAAGTATTGTTGGTACTTAAGCATGTGAAACTGGCAATTTAAAGCCCTTACTGCTAAAGTTGCAGACTTTCTTCCCCCACCTATCCAATGCTCTGGAATCTCTGTCAGAGGGGACTGAATTTTTTGCAATGGAAGCCTTAATCCCTTTGGGACCCTGGGAAATGGTTTCTGGGTTAGCAGAAGGGTTTTTATAAAGAAACTTGTGAGAGTCAGGGACTCTATAATACCTATCTGGTTTGGCTGGTGCAGGGGGCAGAGAATCAGGAGATAAGCTTGATTCAGAGAACACATCATCCACAATATCTAGCACAGGCGGAATAGCCAGGGGCCTGTGCTGAGGCAATAAAAGGAAGTCCCTGAGCCTTTTCTTGGATTCTGAATACTTTTGACTTTCCCAATGGAAATGCTCCCTCACGGTATGTAAAGTTTCCCCAAAAGAGTAATCCTCAGGAGGAGAGGCTGAAGGGATAGATTCTTCAGCGTCAGAGTCCTCATAGGGGGGTAGATAGTATCCCTGGTCTGAAGAGGAATCAGAGGAAATGGAAATCTGATCAGAGGAATCATAGTCTGTATCCTGCCTAGGCCATTTCTCAGGAGGGGGAAGGGAACCCCTGATTAGAGTAATGAAGTCTTCGGCCATTTTAAGTATCTGTTTCTTAGGCATGGAGGACTGTCCAGGAGAATGCTGTACTTGCTTCTTTGTCTTTAATGGTGTTTTTGTCTTGGCTGTTGCTTTAATGGTAAGCTGTGAAGGTCTGAAAACACCCTCAAAAGCCGATGCCTGCTCAGTGGCTCCAGACCCATCTGAGGGATTAGTTTCCGTAAGCCCAATACCTTGAGTTTCCAGAGGCCTAGTTGTCTCCACGTGAAATTCGGAGGCGGCCTGTGGCTCTGAGGTAGTGGGTGTCAGGGGCTGCAAAAGTGCCTCACTGAGAACCGGCGACTGGCCTAGAAGAGGCTTTGTCGGTTTTGGACCTCGGATGCCTGTCTTTATCCTTGTCCTTGCGTTTTTTAAGAATTGCGGTCGTTGGTTGTTCCGACGGCACTGTATAATTGAACCTTTGGCCAAAGTAGTGCAAAGCAAAATCAAAACGTCGTTTTATAGTGCGTTTTTTTAAATCTAGCACAAAACTGACAACTAGTGACGTCGTGATCAGGGCCTAGGCATGGAATACAGTAAGAGTGGAAGTCCTTATGAGGTATTTGCTTCCCACAAGAAATACAATTATTAACTTTTTCTGACATCGGTCTGAGGCAAAAAAAAAGTTTCCCCAACGGGGTACTTAGCTTTATCGAAGACTTCGGATCTGAAATTCGACTTCGAAAATCTCAGGAGTCGGCCGACCGGCACTTGCGAACTGCTTTTGCTTTGGGCACCATGTGGCAGGAAAGACTGAAGAAAATGGCATCGGATGCATCTTGTATACCCCTGGCGCACTGATGTCAGGGAAGGAGTGACAGCAACCGACACCGGACCAAGACTTTGGAACTCTGGCCGACTGCAGGACCGCCTGACGGCAGGATAACCCAAGTGTGATGACTGCAGCAGTGTAACACGATGAACATCAGTCAGTTGAGCAGGGCTTGGAAGGTTTAAGGTTAAGTCATTGTGACAGTTTACCATAGGGGGGTGGTCTTACTACTTCCAGCTTTGGAAGTGGGAGTCCCCCACTGCTACGTGCAGGAAATCTTTAACAGTTTGCATAGATTTAGCTTTTCCCTCCATCTTTTAAAGTACTACTTCTGCTTGGTTGCCAAACAGGTGGTCTTGGTTTAAGGGAGCATCCAGTAATTTAGCTTTAACATGATCTGGCAAAGTTTGCTCCTTAAGCCAAGCATGCCTTCTAAGTACAGACCCAGTGACAGCAGCCCTGCAAGATGCCTCTAATGAATCAAAAACGCACTGCAAAGTACGTTTCCCAACTTGTTCAGCAGAATGCATTAAATCCTGTAATTCTTTATTTTCATCACAGTCAGGAATCAACATAATTTTCTGTTTAAGCAATCCAATAATATGCTGCTGATACTTTAACATATGAAACTGGCAGTTTAAGGCCCTAATGGCCAAAGTTGCAGAGGTGTAAACCTTCTTACCCCATCTGTCCAGGGCCCTGGAATCTCTATCAGAGGGGGTACGGTTTTTGGCAGTAGTAGCCTTAATGTCTTTGGGTCCCTGTGAAATGGTCTCAGGATCCGGAGTAGGATTCTTAAAGAGGAACTTGTGAGAGTCAAGTACTCTAATACCTGTCAGGTTTTCTGGGAGCTGGGGATAAAGTGTAAGGGGCCAGGCTAGATTCCAAGAAGGCATTATCTAGAATGTCCAGTACAGGAGGGATAGCTAAAGGCCTGTATTGAGGTAGGAGTAAGAATTCCCTAAGCCTCTTTTTGGAGTCAGAGTAATCCTGGCTTTCCCAGCAGAAATGCTCTCTAAGAGTATGCAAAGTTTCACCAAAAGAGAAATCCTCTGGAGGGGAAGCAGGGGGAATCAAGTCCTCTGCATCAGAATCCTCATAGGTAGATAAGGGCAACTCTTGGTCATCAGAAAAAACAGAAATTTCAGAATCCTGATCAGAAGAATCAGAAGGAAAATCAATTCTAGGTCTCTTAGAGGGAAAAGGGTGGCTTCCCCTGATTAGAGTAATAAGATCTTCAGCCATTCTTATCATTTGTTTTTTTAGGCACAGGGGCCTGACCATCCGGTCTGGGTGTTGATTTTCTAGTCGTGGATCGAGATTTAGGCCTTGAAGAAGAAGATGGTGTCGGTTTAATATGCAAGTCAGTAGGCATGAATACACACTCAGAAGCCAGTGCCTGCACAGCGGCTCCGGACACATCCAAGGAAGAGACACCCGCAGGTTCCACAGTCGAAGAAGCATCTTGTGGCATACCAGACTCCGAATGGGTCTCAGTAGAGGCCTGTGAATGTGAAGTAGCTGGTATCAGGGGCTGCGAATGCACCTCACTGAGTACCGGCGAACTGGCAACTAGCTTAATGAAAGCATCGTCAGCAGCTTTGGACCTATGCAGCCTGTCTCTGTCTTTATCTTTGCGTTTTTTCGAAATGTCAGTAGTCGGGTGGCTTACCGAAGCCATTTCTGGATAATTGAACAGAGTACCAAAATATTTAGAAGCGAAAATGAATCGACGACGAATAGTTTGAGGTTTGAATAAGGCACAAAACAGACAGTGAGGGACGTCGTGGTCAGGGCCTAAGCAAGGAATGCAGTACGAATGAAAATCTTTATGAGGTATTTGCTTTCCACAAGAAATACAATTCTTAACTTTTACTGACATTGGTTACAGCAAGAAAAAGTTTCCCCAACAGGGTACTTAGCTTTGTTGAAGGCTTTGGATCTGAAACTCGAAAACAAAAATTTCAGAAATCAGCCGAGTGGCACTTGTGAACTGCTTCTGTTTCGGGCACCGCACGGCAAGAAAGACTGATATAATGACATCGGCTGCATGCTTTATACCCCTGACTACCTGATGTCATAAAAGATGAGACAGCAACCGATGCAGGACCCAAGATTTTGATAATCAGGCCGACTGAGGGCTACCTGCAAGCAGATAACCCAAATGTGATGACTGCAACAGTGAAACACGAAGAACATCAGTGTGTGATAATTTGCTCCACTTGACACCTGATGGTTCTTACTCAATGTGGTGGAAGAAAGGCTCTCTGACTGACTGACTATTCAACTGAGCATCTGTGAACTCCAGACTCTGAACAGGTTGAGGGTGAGACATGCAGATGTTCTCCTCATTGTTCCTTTGTAAACTTCCTTTCAAGTCTCTCCTGGAGCAAGTAGTCCCTGGATTTCTCTTGAAGATTCTTGGATAGGGTTATCAGGTGCCAGTTGTTTAGGTATGGAAACACCTGTAATTCCAGCAGTCTCAAATGAGCTGCTACGACTGCCATACAACCTGGGGACTGGGGTGAGACAAAGGGCAGGGCAGTGAACTGGTACTGACTGGCCCCCAGTTGAAAGTGCAGAAATCTTTGAGATAGTCTGTTCATCTTGATGTGACCGTATGAATCCTGAAGATCAATGGACCATATCCACTCATCCTGGCATAGAAACGGCAAAATGGACTGAACCATGACTATTCAGAAAGTACAGTTTTGTACCTACCATAAATGTAGATGTTCAAGTGTAAACACTGCTGCAGTCATTACACTTGGGGGTTATCCTGCAGTCAGGCGGTTCCCCAGTCGGCCTGAGTTCCAAAGTCTTGGTCTGGCGTCGGTTGCTGTCACCTCCTCCCTGATGTCAGTGCGACAGGGGTATATAAGATGCAGCCGACGCCATTTTCTTCAGTTTTTCTTGCCCCAGATGTCAGGTGCCCCCAAATAGGTAGGCAATTCAAATTGCTAATAAAACATACATAAGAAAAGCAAACAACAACTTTCAGTTACCAGCAAATACTCCCCATAGGTAGGAAAAAGTAGAAGGCATAGGTACGTACCAGCAAGTAAGAGGGGAAGGAGGGAGGGTAACCTGGACTGCAGCAGTGTTTACACTCGAACATCTACATTTATGGTAGGTACAAAACTGTACTATGTTCATCGTGTTACACTGCTGTAGTCATTACACTTGAGTGGAATCTCAAAGCTGAGGCAGGGAGGCTGGTTCTATAAGGCATTAGGGGTGGCTATAAGGCCCTGCAGCACAGCAGTGTTGAAGCCAGCTCTGGATTTGGAGTATAAAGGCAAATGGTAATACTTGGTGAAGGCATGCACAGAACTCCATGTTGCTGCTTCCAAAATCTCCTTGGTAGGTACTCCTCTGAGGTAGACAGTTGAAGTGGCTGTTGCCCTGGTGGAGTGAGATCTAATGCTGCTAGGTACAGGTTTTCCATGGTGAGTATAGCAGAAATGTATACAATGTCCTATCCATTTTGAGATAGTCTGTTTTGAAATGGCTTTTCCCTGTGCTCCTGCAGCATATTCTACCAATAATTGCTCAGTTTTTCTGAAAGCTTTGGTTTTGTCCAAGTAGAAGCGTAACTGCCTGTGAATGTCCAAAGAATGTAGTAGTCTCTCCCCTTTGTCCTGTGGTTTTGGATAAAAAGTTGGCAAGTGAATAGTTTGGTTTAGAGCCACACTTGATACCACCTTTGGCATAAACATAGGGTTAGTTCTTAAAGACACCCTGTCCTAGTGGAAAATGAGGAAAGGTTCCACTGCCATTAGTGCCTGTTATTCTGAAACTCTTTGTGCTGATGTTATTGCCAGTAGCAGAGCAGTTTTCCAAGAGATGTGTTTTAATTTTGCTGTGTTAGCTGGCTCAAGGGAGGTAAAGTTAATTTTTCCAAAACAAAGTTGAGGTCCCAAGTTGGGGTAGGTGCTCTACGGGGCGGTCTTATATTTTTAGCCCCTCTGAGGTACTGTTTGAGCAAAGGATTAGAAAAAAATGGTGGATCCGTGTTGTAATGAGCAGAAATGGCTGAGGCGTGGATCTTGATGGATGAGAAGGAGAGGCCCTTGTCCAGCATCTCAGTTAAATATTGAAGTATCTGAGGAATGTTTGGGACAAGAGGGTCAAGGCTGTGCGCCTGGTTCCAGGCACAGAATCTCTTCCATTTATCCGAGTAGGCTTTCCTGGTGCTAAGCCTTCTGGCCTCCAGAATGACATCCATAACAGCTTTGGAGAGAGGCACTGCTTGCTTGACTAAGGAATTTTCCATGCAGCTAGGTTTAAAGTCTTTAGCTGGCTGTGAAGTATCTGGTTGTTGTGCTGTGTCAGCAAATGTGGGATTTGAGGCAAAATCCAGGGTGGTTCTTGTGCTAAGTTCTTCAACACTGGGTACCAGTGCTGGCGGGGCCAGTCTGGTGCAATCAGGATCATCTTTGCCTCTTCTTGCCTGGCTTTTATGAGTACCTTTGGAAGGAGAGGTAAAGGAGGGAAAGCGTACACTTGCAGGTTTTTCCAGCTGAATGAGAGGGCATCCACTTTCCATGCTTGTGGATGGTAACTCCTTGTGCAGAATTTCTGTAGCTGGCAGTGCATTGGGGATGCAAACAGATCTATGTCCGGGCATCACCATTTTTGTGTTATCATTCTGAATATTTGTGGATTCAATTCCCATTCATGGGGATCCATGATGTTTCTGCTTAGGTCGTCTGCCAGTGTGTTTTTCTCTCCTGGCAGGAATTGTGCTTGCAGATGAACTTGGTAGTCTAGAGCTGTGTTCCACAAGGTCATGGCTTGTCTGCAGAGGGAGTAGGAGTGTGTGCCCCCTTGCTTGTTTATGTACCACATAACTGTGGTGTAGTCCGTCTTTAGTAGTAGTTGTCCTGGATGTAGCAGGTCCTTGAAAGCTAAAAGTGCATTTTGTACAGCTAGCATCTCTTTTTGGTTGATGTGAAGATGCCTTTGCTCTGTGGGCTGCTCGCCCTGAATACATTTTCCTGCCATGTGTGCTCCCCAGGCGTAATCCGATGCATCTGTTGTCAGTGTTTGCCTGGCTGTGGGTTGAGTAAAAGGTTGTCCCTTGTTGAGGTGACAAAGCTTGAGCCCACCATCGAAACTCCTGTTGAAGGCAAGGAATTAGTGGTATAACGGTTTCCAAACTTTGTGTGTGTTGAGATCATACACTCTTTAGGTACCATTGTAGTTTCCTCATACGCATTCTGGCATATGGAATTAGTAGTATGCAAGATACCATGTAGCCCAAGGCCTGCAGAATTTTTCTTGCAGGGAGTTGGGTCTTTGTTGCCATCAATTGAAAGTACTGAGTCAGTTGTCCTTGCTTGTCTGGCGTGAGATAAGCCATCTGGGCCGTTGTGTTCAAGCTGGCACCCAGGAATATTATCTGTTGAGAGGGCACTAGTTTTGATTTCTTTTCGTTTATTATGTACCACAGGCAATGTAATAACTTTTTTACGAACGCCAGATGCTTTATAAGAATGTCCTTGCTCTCTGCTTGAATCAGGCAGTCATCCAGGTATGGATAAATTTGAATTCCTTTTTGCCTGCAAAATGCAATTACTGGTGCCGGGCACTTTGTGAAGACCCTGGGCGCAGTAGATAAGTCAAAGGGCAGTGCAGAGAATTGATAGTGCATTAAACTAGCTAGAAATCTGAGGTATCTTCTGCAGTTTTGTCCGATAGGACCTCAAGGAGGCATACCTGCATGTCCCTAAGTCACAAGCCAAACTTTCTTGCCCAGCATGGGAAGAAGCTGCTGTAGTGTCAACATTTTGAATTTCGGAACATCCAGGTGTTTAGAGAAGAAAGATCCAGAATGGGTCTCCAGGCTTTGTCCTTTCTGGGAACCAGAAAGAGTCTTGAGTAAAATGCTTGTCCTTGCTCCTGTGGTGGTACCTTTTGAATAGCTCTCATGTCCATGAGTGCTGTAATTTGTTTTTGAGCCTCTACCCATTGATTTGGTGGCAGATTTGGCATTCCTTTTAACCTTGGCAGAGTGTGAAAGTGAAACCTGTAACCTTGAGATACAATGTTGAGAACCCATTTGTCTTTGGTGATGCAATGCCAATTGTGATAGAAAAGTGCCAGTTTTCCTCCTAAGGGGGCTGCCAAAAGAGAGCTGTTTGGCAGCTGTAGTAGGAAGTCATTGAGGCTGCTATTTATAAGGTTGTGGCCTGTCTTCCCCTTCTTTCTGGCCTGGTGTACCCCATTGTCGAGGCCTGTAAGGACCTTGTGCTTGACCTCTACCTCTTGGACATCTGTATCTGCCCCTTTGAGGTCTGTCTGTGACTGGAAAGGACCAATTCTTTGTTGGCCAATTTCTGCTAAAACGAGGAGGCTGAACCTGTAAGAAATCCTTCACCGTTTGCATAGATTTTGCCTTATCCTCCATCTTCTTTAATACCTCCTCTGCCTTAACTCCAAACAACACATCCCGCTGCAAAGATGCATCCAATAATTTTGCCTTAACATGATCTGGTAACGTATGTTCTTTTAACCAAGCATGCCTTCTAATGACAGAGCCTGTAACTGCTGCTCTACAGGAGGCCTCTAAGGAATCAAATCCACATTGCAAAGTATGTTTTCCCACTTGTTCAGCTGCATGCAATAAATCTTGCATTTCTTTTAAACAAGAAGGATCTGAATCTGGAATCATCTTTTGTTTCAACTGAGACATCAAAAATTGCTGATATTTTAGCATGTAAAACTGGTAATTTAAGGCTCTCATTGCTAAAGTTGCAGACGTATATACTTTCTTTCCCCATCTGTCTAATGCTCTGGAATCTTTGTCAGAGGGAACTGGGTTTTTTGCTGATGAGGCCTTAATCCCTTTGGGTCCCTGAGAAATAGTTTCAGGGTCAGCTACAGGGCTTTTATACAGAAATTTGTGAGAGTCAGGGACTCTGTAATATCTATCAGGTTTAACTGGGGTTGGAGGTAAGGAGTCTGGGTTTAAGCTGGATTCAGTGTAGACATCATCCACAATATCTAACACTGGCGGAATAGCAAGGGGTCTGTGTTGAGGCAGTAAAAGGAAGTCTCTGAGCCTTTTCTTGGATTCTGAGTAATCCTGGCCTTCCCAATGGAAATGCTCCTTCATGGTATGTAAGGTCTCCCCAAAGGAGTAGTCCTCAGGTGGAGAGGCTGATGAAATTGATTCCTCAGCATCAGAGTCCTCATAATGGGGTAAAGAATATCCTAGGTCTGAGGATGAATCTGAAGAAATGGACACCTGGTCGGAAGATTCATAGTCTGCATCCTGTCTGGGCCTTTTATCAGGAGGGGGATGGGACCCCCCTGATCAGGGTGATTAGGTCTTCGACCATTTTGAGCATTTGTTTCTTAGGCATGCAAGCCTGTCCTGGAGAATGCTGAATCTGTTTCTTTGTTTTTAAGGGGGCCTTAGACTTAGCAGAGGGTTTAATGGTTAACTGGGTAGGTCTGAAAACACCCTCTGAAGCTGTGGATTGCTCAGCTACTTCGGTTCCCTCTGAAGGGTTAGCTTCGGTGGGCTGAAAACCTAGTGTGTCCGAAGGCCCAGCCAGCTCCACATGGGAGTCGGAGGCAGTCTGTGGTTCTGTGGAAGCGGTCGTCAGGGGCTGCGTAGGCGCCTCGCTGAAAACCGGAGGACCGGCCTAGAAGAGGCCTTGTCGTCAGTTTTGGGCCTAGGATGTCTGTCCTTGTCTTTGCGCTTTTTATGTATTCCGGTCGTCTGAAGTTCCAACGGCATGGTGTAATTGAATTTTCTGCCAAAATAATGTCGGGCAAAATCAAACCGACGTTTAATAGTGCGCTTGTTAAACGTAGCACAAAACCAACAACCAGTGACATTGTGGTCTGGGCCTAGGCATGGAATACAATATGAGTGGAAATCCTTATGAGGTATTTGCTTCCGACAAGAAATACAGTTATTAACTTTTACTGACATCGGTCTGAGGCAAGAAAAAGTTTCCCCAACGGGGTACTTAGCTTTGTAGAAGACTTTGGTTCTGGATTCGAAATGAAAATCTCAGGAGTCGGCCGGCCGGCACTTGCCAACTGCTTTTGCTTCGGGCACCGCGCGGCAAGAAAGACTGAAGAAAATGGCGTCTGCTGCATCTTATATACCCCTGTCGCACTAACATCAGGGAGAAGGTGACAGCAACCGAGGCCGGACCAAGACTTTGGAACTCAGGCAGACTGGGGAACCGCCTGACGGCAGGATAACCCCCAAGTGTAATGACTGCAGCAGTGTAACACGATGAACATCTTTGACTTCTTCAAAAATTTATTCAGTTTGCTTAGATCCAAAATTGGTCTCAGGTCCCCTTTTCCTTTGGCACCCAAAAGAATCCTGAGTAAGTTCCGAATCCTTTCCTGGTCTGACGGGACCTCCTGGATGCCTGCTTTGTCTAGCAGCTTTTGAATTTCTTGAGAAGCTGCCTCCCTCTGACTGGGTGGAACACCGGAAAGCCTCTTTGTTGGTTGGGGAAATCGGGGAAAATTGTATGAAATAACCTCTGGATATGAATTTTAGCACCCCAAAATTTTTTCATTATTGATACCCGAGCGTCTGGGTGCAGAGACAAGCACCTCCTGACTGCTTCCAGGGGTGGACAGACAAGTAACCTTTTAAGAATGCTGAAAGGGGTTATTTGCACATGAATCTTGGAAACCGTGGTTCTGCAGGCCTTCGCTGCCATGAGGATGACATCTTCCATTAGAATTCCCCCACTCTGTCTTTGGGACAGATATCCACACATGATTCCTAGAAAGAACCCTGGGACTTATAGAACCACATTTTCTTGCCTACCTGTTGATTCCTGGAAAAGGAATGCTAAGGAGTAGAAAAACATATCCCTTTGGCAAACAAGGTCTTTCCATCCTGTTCACTTCGGGAAAGCATTTCCTTAACAGTAAGGCCAATCAAAGACAATCCATCAAAAGGCAGCATTGATGAAAGAAGACTTCAAAGGCTCCTCAAAGTCGCACAAGCACATCCATGCAGGTCTCCCAACAGTTATGGCTGAAGCTGCCTCCTGTGAGGTACCCCCAGCATCATGGGAAATCAGCCTCATGGACATATTAGATATGGATAAGGGACTGGTCAGTTGTAAAGACTTATTAGTCCTCTACAGACATGGACATGAAGAGGGATTTGGAAAGCTCTTTAGTCAAATCCTGCTGTACTTTATTGAAATGTGCCAAGTAATTCAGAGACCATAAGGCAAAGGATGATAGGGCAAAAATGTACTTCCTGAATCTATCCAAACCCCTGGACTCTCTGTTGGGGGATGGATAGGGGAACTCTGCTCTGCCAGCTACTTCTTCGTGGCTGCTGCCACAACCATAGCATCAAAAGGACCTCCCTTGCTACAGTGTGGTCTGTTCTTAGGGATGGCAATAAGCTTATTAGAACAACAAGAGATGGGTTCAACAGTACACAGTTCCTTCCACACCAGGCGAGAGACTAGATCTATAAGCTCATCTGCCGGGGAAGTCACTCAAGATGTAGATGGGATGGTCCCAAAAGCTTCCAGGAACACTGCCTCCTCCTGGAAGAGGGTATCAGAGGACCATCTACACTTCTGCTTGAGAATTTCTAAGATGTCTCTTAAGGAGACATCATCCAGTGGAGATCTGGGGGAACCCTCACCTTCATCAATGTCCGCGTATTCTGGGGCGGACTTCTGAGGGGAGTTTATGCATCTCCTCTAGCATGTTCCCTTACAGGAAGCCTCCTCATTGGCATGGTCTGGAGAGGTAACTGAAGAGAGGGGAAAGTCCTCAAGGAGAATGTTGAGACACCTGATGGGGCCGGCTGTCCCTGTGTGATAGGCCTGAGAAGATCAGAGCTTGGACATAAAGAAGGCAAGGTTGTGGGATCCGAAGTGGAAAGAATAGCTGAATCTCTTAGATGAGAGAAGACCCTCTCAAACACCTTGAAAGTAGGATTAGGAGAAGCTGAAGCTCCAGATGCCTCTATACCCTGGCCTCGCACAGAACCGTACATCGAAGGGGAGTCTGACCAGAGCTGTCCAATGCTGAAGCTCCAAGGGGCAGAGATGGCTCCAACAACCTTGGACTGGAACCCAGCCCCCCCAGACCTAGCACCAACGCTTTGGCTTGGAAACTCATCCTGGTCCAAAGTATTTGGTGTCAAACTAGTCAGGGAAGCAGTTGGAATTGAAGACCTAGCTATTTTCGGATCTGATGGCTACACTCTTGGGTTTCTTGGATCTGAAGGTTCCAAAATTGCCAGGTGGATTGGAGAAGGAGAAATCAAAACATGGGAAGTACAAGGGAGGCTCATGGATCCAATGGGAGACAGAGCCAAGATAACCCTTATCTGAATCAGAGCACTGAGGAACTTCCTCATCATCTTGTTCATTTTAGCTTCTGAAAGGCTCCTGGAGGACCTGATGGAGAAAGTGGTACATTGGGGCTGATTCTCTCTCCAAGGGGTCTCCTGATGGAAAGAAGAATGGAGCCAAGCAGAAAGAGGTTCCAAAGAGAACCCTGGGTCCTTAAAGACTTTATAAGAGAAGTCGTTGAGACCAAAGATGCCGGATCCGACAGTTTTCATTTCGAATCCGAGGGGGTTGAATCCAATGTTTTTTGGGATTTTAGAAGGAAGCTCCCGGAGCTGGCTTAGCAGAACAGGTTGGAGACTGCTTTCTTGATTCTTTCACTTCCAAATAGGCTTTGGATGATTTAATGGGGGCTTGAGCCTCCTAGAGCAGAAGAGGAGGAAGAAGAATAAGGTAGCAGCAAGCCCTTTACAACTAATCTGTTCCAATGGTTGCTAAGGGCCCTGGAATTAAAATAATGCACAAATGGAGCAGTCTGTATTTAAGTGTGAAACTTCCAGGCAATAGACACAGTCCCTGTGGGCATCAGAGTTAGGGATTTTGTGCCCACAGAAGTGCATTTTTTAAAACTGGTCAGTTTTTCTGACAAGATGAAGAAAAGAGAAAGATTTTTTTTCATCTGAGTGACGGCTCCAGGTGCATCTGCAGTTAACTCCTGCTGATGCCTCTACGCACCAAATACTGCTTGTTCACATTTGCATCAATAATTCCAAAACCATGCTATGTACAAGCTTTTAAAATATTTCATCTTAAAGTTTACACAATGGCAAACTCAACTGCATAAATATTTGAAATTTGCCTAGTGCAGTTAAGTAGATATTAACTGTTGTTTTTATGCTATTAATTTATGTAGATATAATTTTCACCTTTTTCTTAATAGCTCAGCTACCAAGTAACAGAACTCTTTATCCTCATATGAAAGTTCTCAGCATGATGAATACAATGCTGCTGATAGTATGTGCGCAACTTGAGTGCTTGCTGAGAAAAAGTAAGCGGTCTACAAAACATTACAAATGTAACAGTTACTGCGTTTACTGACTTATAAAATTTGGTTTAAGGCCTAGAACATAAAGAATAACACCACTATAAAATAGTTTGTGCTGAAGAGTTTGCCATTTATACTTCTTTCATAACCCCTGTTTCCAGAAATATGAACGTTTGTTTGAAATGTGAGAACATAATTTGATAATGTCGAAAGACTTAGGTTCCGCCCATTGGAAGTACACTGCAAATTTCCTGATCTCCGCTGGAGTGAATGAGTTAACTAACAACAATGGTACTGACAGCTACCTTAGTTAGACGAGGAAAGTAGATATAACAAGGAATAATGTATTTGAATTTAATGGCATAGAAGAACTCAAATAACTAGATAAGGGAGGGAGGTAGGTGGAGAGAAGGAAAGGAATTATAAGAAAAAAATAAGGAACTGAACTCACAGAAAAAGGATAGGACACCCAAAATTCTCTCTGAGAAAGATTTGCGTCTCTAGCAATATGGCGGCAAACAAGATCTAAAGTATAGCAGGTTGACTGAGACTTTATGGGTAGTGGGAGGAGTTTGAGAATTGGATCCAAGAGTCTAGTAAACATGGCCGAGTTGGATGAGATACCAAACAGATGAGGAAAAAAAATCAAAATGACTACTTCAGGTAAATAGTTTTCCATGTCAGAAACTTTAAATTCACTTTGGCTGCCAGTTCAAATGGAGACTGCATTAACATCTGTAGTAGCAGAGTAAGGTTCCAAGACGGGATAAGCCCCTTGATAGGAGCCCAGAAAAGAAAAGTACCTTTAAGGAAGGCTTCACAATTTCAGACAGGACAAAGATGAATTATTCTCACCAATGAAGAAGGTGGATATTGAGTAAAACTGGACTTTGATGGTAGAACAGCTTTGCTCCATCATGAAAAACTGACTTGAGAAATTCTGATACTGCTGACACAGGGGCTGAATAAGGGTCTAAATGTCTTCTAGAGGCCAAAATGGAAAACCTTTACCATTTAGTTTTAAAAAACCTTCCTTGTTGAAGCTTTCTGTGATGACGTGAGAATATGAACAACTTGTGAAGACAGCCTGGACTGCCTAGCCATCATTAGAAGTGTAGAAACCATGAGGTCAACATGAGGGCTTGAATGTTCGGGTGAGGCAACCCACGGGGGGGGATCCAGAATCCAAGGAAGGTGTGCCAAATGAGGCCAAAGGAAGGGGAGCTAGGGGACTTCCGGCTGCACATTGAGTAGCAGCTTAACTCTAGCTCTGCCAATGTGAAAACAGAAACTTAGCAGAGAATACCAATGGATGTTTGTGTTTCTGGGTGAATTTCAGTAACTGGCTAGTAAATGCACTGCCTGGATGCCAGGAAAAAAGGAATGCACAGGACCTGAAGGAAAATCATCAACAAAAGGTGAGGAAAAACACTGACTGGGAAAAGTACTGCAGCTGTTCAGAAAAAAAGCAGCGCAAGCTCCAGACATGACTTCCAGTAACCTAGAGGAAAGCATAAGACAACTGCACACATACCTGGTTAAAATAAACAAAACACTGAAGGAGTACATCAAATCAAAGGGCTGGAAAAAAAAGGAAGAAGCTTTAAACAGATATTCAGATGAGGTTATAAAACTGCAAAAATCAAAGGTCGAAAGGAAGAAAAGGCTGGCTGAATATGAGACTGCTCAAGAAGAGATGTTTCAAAAATATAATAGAACTAGAGGACAGAGCACATAGTTAAAACTTGAAATATCCAGCTGTAACAGAGAAGTAGGAAGGAACAAACTGTTATGAAAACACAAATAAGCAACTGCACTGGTATTCCACAGCAGGAGTTTTTAACTGAAAGGCACATCATGCATATGATGCAAGCCTGGCCATCAAAAAGCAACCTAGACCTGTGACTGCAAAGATGCAATCCTACCAGCAGAAGGAGTAGATTCTGACAAAACTGTGGCAGATGAACAAAGTACTAAACGTGGGAGACAATAGAGTGTTTATGGAGAATGATTACGCATTGTACACCATGCAGAAAAGGAGTATATTTATTCCACTATTCAGGGAATGTAGAGAAGCAGATATGAGATTCAAACTGCTGTACCTAGCTATCTTCAGAATATTCTTCCCTGGAGGGACAAAATTGATGAAGTACACGCTAAGGAGGAAATACAAAAGTTTGCCCAACAAAAAGGAGCTGTGAAAGGTGCAGCTGTGTACACTTACCGTAAATGTAGATGTTCGAGTGTATTCACTGTTACAGTCATTACATTTGTGTTACCTGCTTGCAGGTATACATCAGTCGGCCTGATTAACAAAGTCTTGGGTCCTGCATCAGTTGCTGTCCCTTCTTCCATGACGTCAGGTCATCAGAGGTATAAAACATGCAGCAGACGCCATTACATCAGTTTTTCTTGCCCCAGATGTCAGGTGCCCCCCAATGGGAAGCAATTAAACATAAAAGCACAAAGATACACCTCCAACAAAAAAGCAAATACACCAAAAAGGCTTTTAAGCATAGTAAAGGAAAGTAGAGGTATAGCCAAAAGAAGTTAGGGGGCTGGAGGGAGGGTAACCAGGACTGCAACAGTGAATACACTCGAACATCTACATTTATGGTAAGTGTACACAACTGTACTGTTCTTCGTGTTTCACTGTTGCAGTCATTACATTTGGGTAGATTCCCAAAGCTATGGTTGAGAGGACGAATTTAAATAGCATTAGGGCCAGCTATAAGGCCCTGCAAGACTGCAGTGGCAAAGCCAGCTCTGGATTTAGAGAAAATTGGCAAATGATAACGCTTGGTGAAAGTATGTACAGAACTCCAAGTAGCAGCTTCTAGGATTTCCCAGGTAGGAACAGGTCTACTTCACGATGTCGAAAGAAGACAATATCGAAGCTGATATTGCCGGCAGCACAAAATCGAAAATGCAGAACATTGTGCAGGTAAACGGAATCTCCATAGGGGGAGATTTCTGTTTACCTCAATGTAGTGTGGTCTCGGAGTTGGAATATATAAGTAGGGGGGTGGGGGGGGGGCGCAGTTAGTTTTTATTTTTGTTTGTTTTGTTTTTTTTTAATGCTAATTCGATGTTTTACTACATCCATCACTAAAGGCCGACCTTTAGTGATTCGATGTAGTAAAATTTCGATAACGTGATATAGACGCGGTAGGGATGCCTCTGAGAAAGGCTGTAGAAGTAGATACAGCCCTGGTGGAGTGAGGTCTGATCCCCTGGGGGATAGGTTTTCCATGGTGCTTATAGCGGAAATAAATGCAATGACTTATCCATTTAGAAATGGTTTGCTTTGAAATAGCCTTCCCCTCTGCCCCTGCAGCAAATGCCACCAGCAGTTGTTCAGATTTCCTTTGAGGTTTAGTCCTGTCCAAGTAGAATCTAAGTTGTCTGTGCACATCTAAGGAATGCAGTATCCGTTCCCCTTTATTCTATGGATTGGGAAAGAAGGTTGGCAAATGAATGGACTGATTAAGAGCCACACTGGATACCATCTTGGGCATGAAGGATGGATTGGTTCTGAGGGACACCCTGTCTGCATGAAAGATGATGAAAGGCTTCACTGCCATAAAGACCTGTAATTCAGATACCCTTCTAGCTGAAGTGATTGCTAAAAGGAAAGCTGTTTTCCAATAAATAAATTTTAAGTCTGCAGTAGCAGCTGACTCGAAAGGAGGTAGAGTGTGTTTCTCCAAGACAAAGTTAAGGTCCTAGGCTGGGGTTGGAACTCTCCAGGGTGGTCTCAAATTTTTGGCCCCTCTGAGGAACTGCTTGAGCAGTGGATGAGAGAAGAGGGGAGGTTCTGTGTTATAATGAGCTGAAATGGCTAAGGCGTGGATTTTAATGGAGGAAAAAGACAGGCCCCTGTGAAGCATCTCAGTTAAGTATTGTAAAATCTGAGGTAAACTGGGCGCTGCTGTGCTCATCCCTTGAGACTGGTTCCAGGCACACAATCTTTTCCATTTTTCAGCATAAGATTTTCTAGTACTAGGCCTCCTTGCCTCTAAAATGATATCCATCACAGGTTTGCTGAGGGATGGTAAAGGAGAGATTAAGTAATTAGCCAGGCTGCAAAGTTCAGTGTTGGAAGCTGAGGGTGCAGAATCTGGTTTTCCTGCTGAGACAACAGGGAAGGAGTCTGAGGCAGGTGCCATGGAGATAACTGTGACACACTGCACAGGAGGGGTACCAGTGTTGGTGCGGCCAGTCTGGAGCAATCAAAATCATCCTTGGCTTGTCCCGTTTGATTTTTAGTAGTACTTTGGAGAGCAGAGGCAGAGGGGGGAAGGCATAGACTGATAGATTTTTCCAGCTGAAGGACAGAGCATCCACTTTCCAGGCTCGTTTCTGGGGAGTCCTTGTGCAAAATTTGTCTCATTGGCAGTTCTGGGGAGAGGCAAACAGGTCAATATCTGGGCTCCCCCATTTGCTTGTCAACAGGTTGAAAATCCTTGGTTCCAGTTTCCACTTGTGTGGGTCCATGAGGTTTCTGCTTAGTCCGTCTGCCAGTGTATTTAATTTTCCTGACAGGAATTGAGCTTCTAGGTGCACTTAGGTTCATAGGTTATCTGCCCGAGGGCATTTTTAAGCCTAACCAGAGTGTGTCGGCTTTCACCACCCAACTGATTAATTAACTGAGCCTCTGTCAAGCAGAGACAATGAAGTGATCCCAGGGGTGTATTTTCTGTTACCCATCCACTCGTCAAGGCTTCTCTTGAAGAGTGTTAGTGAGCGGCTCTGCCTAATGTAGATAGGAATTTTGTTCCAAAGCATGGGGTGTCTCTGTGACAGGAATCTCTCTCTCCAGCATGTTCTATTTATTGTTGTGGCAAGGTTTAACTCACTAGAGCGCGTGGCTCACAGTGAGTTGGATTTCTTTAGGCGGAGCATGTCCATCAGTTCTGAGTTGGACAAGGCTTTGTAAGTCACGCAGAGATCACCTCTGAGTAAGCGATATGCCACTGAGTACAGCTGGAGTTTTTTCAGTCGGGCTGCATAGGACATATGTTTGAGGCCAGTAATCCTCTTGGTGAGGTGCTTTTGTGGTCTTTCCAGCTGTTGGAAGTGTCTTGTGAGGTACATCCCAAATGGGGCATTGTACTCTATGATGGGTCTGATGAGTGATGAGTAGAGGGGCACTATAACCTCTTTATTTCTAGATGCGAACCCCTTAGTAATTAGATGGGCCACAGAGAAGGATTTCCTAACTACGTTGGCAATATGACTGTCAAAGGAGAGATTACTATCTACCTGGGTCCCCAGATCTCTTATTACCTCTTCTGTATTAAGGGGACAGCACAAGGCTGTGTTCCACAATGTCATGGCTAGTCTGCAGAGGGGGTAAGAATGTGTACCCCCCTGCTTGTTTATGGACCACATAACAGTGGTGTTGTCCATCTTTACCATTAGTTATCCTGGAAGAATGTGGTCCTTGAAGGCTGTCAGAGCATTCTGTACAGCTAACATTTCTTTTTGATAGATATGCAGGTGCATTTCACTTGGATTCCGTTGGCCCTGAATGCACTTCCCTGCCAGGTGAGCCCCCCCCCCCCCCCCCATGCATAGTCTGATGCATCTGTTGTTAGGGTTTGGGCGGCAGGGGATGGTGTGAAAGGTAGTCCCTTGTTTTGGTGGCAGGCCTCTGCCCACCAAAGGAACTCTAGGCGTAGGCAAGGTGATAGGAATCATTGTTTCTAGGTCTTGAGAATGTTGACACCATAGGCTTTTCAGATACCCCTGTAGTTTCCTCATATGCAGTCTTGCATATGGAATTAGAAGAATGCAGGAGGCCATGAACCCCAAGGCTTACAGTATTTGTCTTGCAAATAGCAGGGTTTTTGTGGCCACTTGTTTGAAGTAGGTTGTCAAATGAATTTGCTTTTCTGGCATGAGGTAAGCCATCTGGGAAGTTGCATTCAAGCTTGCTCCCAGGAATATCATTTGTTGACAGGGTACCAGGTGTGATTTATTTTCGTTTATGGTGTACCCCAGACAAGTTAGAACCCTTTTTACAAAGGCCAGATGATTCAAAACTATGTCCTGGCTTTCTGCCTGAATTAGACAATCGTCCAGGTATGGGTATATTTGAATATTTCTTTGCCTGCAAAATGCAATAACTGGAGCTAGGCACTTTGTGAATACCCTAGGCGCAGTAGATAAGCCAAAGGGCAGTGCAGAGACCTGACAGTGTGTAGCCTGCTTTGAAGCGTAGGTATCTTCTGCAAGATTCCCTGATTGGGATGTGCAGGTATGCTGCTTTTAAATCTAGTGTTGCCAACCAGGCATCTTTGCCTAGCATAGGAAGTAATTGGTGAAGAGTCCGCATCTTGAATTTTGGAATCCCCAAAAAGGTGTTTACAGTAGACAGGTCCAGGATAGGACGCCATGAATTGTCTTTTCTGCATACCAGGAAAAGTCTCGAGTAGAAACTTAGTCCCTTTTCCTCTTCTGGTGACAGTTGAATAGCCCCCATGTTTAAGAGAGAAAGTACTTGTTTTTGAGCCTCTGCCCACTGACTTGTGGGTAGGTCCGGCCACCCACTTGGTGCTGGCAACGTGTGGAAGTGAAATCTGTATCCCTAGGACACTATTTAAAACCCATTTGTCCTGTGTAATGCGTTCCCGATTCTTTGCATGAAGAGCAATCATTCCCCCCAAAGGGGCAGTCAGCTGATAAGTGCTTTCATATTTTAAAAGGAAGTCACTGAGACAGTTTACCATAGGGGGGAGTCTTATTATTCCCAGACTTGGAAGTGGAGGCCTCCCACTGCTTAGTTCTGTGAGTCACCTGGGACTGAAACCTGGGGTTTTTGCTGTGTCTGGGTTTGGCTTAAGAAGACCTGGAAGGGGCTGGAAAGGACCAATTCTTAGAGGGCCACTGCCTACTAAATCTAGGAGGCTGAACTTTTAAGATATCTTTAACAGTTTGCATAGATTTAGCTTTATCTTCCATCTTTTTAAGAACTTCCTCAGCCTTGTTGCCAAACAGGCGGTCCTGATTTAAAGGAGCATCCAACAATTTAGCTTTAACATGATCAGGCAAAGATTGCTCCTTAAGCCAAGCATGCCTTCTGAGCACAAACCCAGTAACAGCAGCCCTGCAAGAGGCCTCTAATTAATCAAAACCACATTGCAAAGTAGGTTTTCCAACTTGTTCAGCAGAATGCATTAAATCCTGTAATTCTTTACTTTCCACACAGTCAGGAATCAACATCATTTTCTGTTTAAACAGTCCAATAGCATGTTGTTGATATTTTAACATATAAAACTGGTAGTTTAAAGCCCTAATGGCCAAGGTTGCAGAAGTGTAAAACCTTCTTACCCCATCTATCCAGCTCCCTGGGGTCTCTATAAGAAGGGGTAGGATTTTTAGCAGTAGAAGCCTTAATGCCCTTGGGCACCTGTGAAATAGTCTCTGGATCTGCAATAGGATTTTTGAAAAGGAACTTCTGGGACTCAGGGACCCTGTAGTATCTGTCAGGTTTTCTGGGAGCAGGAGGCAGGGAATTAGGGGCCAAACTAGATTCCGAGAAAGCATCACCAACAATGTCTAGTACAGGAGGAATAGCTAAAGGCCTATGCTGAGATAGGAGAAGGAAATCCCTAAGCCTCTTTTTTGAATCAGAAAAATCCTGGCTTTCCCAGTGGAAATGCTCCCTTAAAGTATGTAAGGTTTCCCCAAAAGAAAAATCCTCAGGAAGGGAAGCAGAGGGAAAAGAGTCCTCTTCATCAGACTCTTCATAAGTAGGTAAGGGCAAATCCAGATCATCAGAAGAGTCAGAAAAAAACAGAATCATGATCAGAAGACTCATAATCAACTTCAGTCCTAGGCCTCTTAGAAGAGGGGGGTTGGCTACCCCTCATTAGAGTTATTAGATCTTCAGCCATTCCTATCATTTGTGTTTTAGGCATAGAGGCCTGAGCATGTGGCCTGGGTGTCAGTTTTTAGACATAGATCGAGATTTAGGCCTAAGTAATGAAGGAAGCGATTTAATATGCAAGTTCATAGGCCTGAATACACCCTCAGAAGCCGGTGCCTGCACAGCAGCTCTGGACCCATCCAAGGTAGAAACATCCGCGGGTTCCATAGTTGAAGCATCTTGCAGCATACCGGACTCCGAATGGGTCTCAGTAGAGGCCTGCGAATCAGAAGTAGCGGGCTTCAGTGGTTGCGAAAACACCTCACTGAGTACTGGCGAAATGGCGACTGGCTTAGGAGAAGCATCGTTGGCAGTTTTGGACCTCGGCGGCCTGTCACTGTCTTTATCTTTCTGTTTTTTCGGAACCCTGGTAGTCGGATGGCTAATCGACATTTCTGGATAATTAAACCGAGAACTGAAATATTTGGAGGCGAAAATATACAGACGACGGATAGTGCGCTGAGCACAAAACTGACAGCAAGGTACGTCATATGGTCAGGGCCTAGGCAAGGAATACAGTATGAATGAAAATCTTTATGAGGTATTTGGTTTCAACAGGTAATGCAATTATTAACTTTTAATGACATAGATAAGGAGCAAGAAAAAGTTTCCCCAACGGGGTACTTAGCTTTAGTTGAAGACTTCGGTTCTGAAACCCGAAAATGAAAATTTTCAGGAGTTGGCTGACCGGCACTTGAAAACTGTTTCTGCTTCAGGCGCCACACGGCAAGAAAGACTGATGTAATGGCGTTGGCTGCACGTTTTATACCCCTGACAACCTGACGTCATGGAAGAAGGGACAGCAACCGACGGAGTACCCAAGACTTTGTTAATCAGGCCGACTGAGGGCTACCTGCAAGCAGATAACCCAAATGTAATGACTGCAACAGTGAAACATGAGGAACATCAGAAGGAGATTCTGCTTCTTGTTCTACTAGCAATAAATACCACAGAGGGACTGTGGCAATGAAACCTTTTCCAATGTCTCAATGGAAAATGTTGGAGAGAAGGAAGAAAGCACGAGAGTTGACTAGAAGAATTCACAGTATGCTGGAAATGAAGCAGACATATTATTTGGGAAATGGGGATGATCTGGAATAAAAGCAGTAACTTGGAAAGTGTAAAAATGTGGAATTACAAAAATAATTATATCTGTGAAATTTGACAGAACAAAGAAAATCTGGAAATACTGGACTTTTTTGGACTCTGCTGGATTTGTGCGGGACTCTAAATAATAAGCCCTACTTCAAGTTAATGTTTGGAAAAAAAAAACTTTCTCCCTCCTCTTCCCCTTCCACAAGTTAAGTAAAACATTTTTAAATAGTACTATTTTTATAGTGTATGATTTTCTTTGCATCCTAAAAAGTTTTCTCAGCTGTTTTTAAGTGTAATGGGAATACTAATGTAAACAAGTGCTCCTGTTTTTTTTCTTTCTCCCTCCTTCTCTCTTTCTATTTGTTTAGTTGTAAGAAATGTAGGCACTGCAATGTTGGAAAAAAGTCTGGTTAAAAGAACATGGCAAAAGAAAAATGACTATGCTTGTTCTCATTCTTGCATGGGGGTGACTGGGTTAAGGCCCTTAGGTTGGTCTAGTAAGTTTTAAGAGAAAGCAAGTAAATGAAAAAGACTATTGAATGACAGAAGGCTTTTTTTCTAGCAAATAAATGTATGCCAAGTAGCATTTTTTATCTAGTCCTTATGTCTCCATGGAGGCAATCTGCTAAAGAGAAATTGGCTACTATCTGATAAAGGGAAATTGGCTAGGAGATAATGTTCTCTGAAAGCATTCAGGTGTTTTCCCACTTGAGACAACTGCTAAGATAAGACAAAATCAGACAGCACTTAGGAGAAGCGCAGGCTGCATCATGTGTATTAGCATGGATAACCTTTACTTTAGGTTAACTCAAGTCTAAGTGTAGCTGTCAGTTTGGGACATTTGTTCCTATTAAGAGAGAAAAACTTCAATATTTGAAGATGTACATAGTTTTTGTGTCTTAGTATTACACCAATAGGTTTTAGGCGGTATTGGGGGTGTTTGTTTTTTGTTTGAGGGCTTTCAATAAAAGTAAAATGCAACACAGGCTCAAATGGATACGACAAGAAACAAATGTATAAAAGTTCAACATGCTAAACAGTATATGCATGTAACACAAAAGCTGGAACAAGACATTTAAAAAAGCTGTCATACATAAAAAGGTGGGAATAACAACTTTTTAATAAAGTGATGCTTTCAGTAATGTCTTTAAATATCAATGGTGTCACAGATAAACACAAAAAAGAAAGAGCACTGAACTATATTAAAATGTAGAGTGAGAACAGCTATGCTACTGGAAACACACTTGGAAATAAATGAACATGTGAATTTGATAAATGAATGTTATTCAGTGGAATTCCTGGGACAAACGAAAAGAGGAGTACTTATATTAATTGCAAAAGGAGTTCCAAAAGTGATAGAAGAGGATAAAAAAAATAACACTGGTAGATCTGTAGTATAAGGGGCTACTGGCAAAGGAGGATTACACTGGCATGTACTTATATTCCACCTAACACTGCTATAATGGAGCTTAAGAAAATTCTGGGAGAAATAATCAGCTTTCAGCAAGGAATATTAATTATAGGTGAAGACTGGAATTTAATTTGCAGTAGTGAAGATGTACCTGGGAGCCCATAAGGGAAAGTATAACAAAGGAGGATAGACTTTTGAAGAAATGTATTAGCATATTTGGCATGGAAGATATGAATTCAGTACTATGATTTTTAAGTAAATTTACATATTATTCCCCAAGATACAAAAAGTGGGCTAGGCTAGACAGAATTTACATTTTACAGGCACATGTCCATTTAATTGAAGGACTTCATAAGCACCCAATAACTATTTCAGATCATGCACCAATAATAGCTAAAATAAAAACATACAGTAATGAAAAGAGAGAGACACTGGCGCTTTTCCCACCTATCTGCTGAAAAGAAGGTAATTTAAGGAATGAGAAGTGGAAATTATTCGGGAGCTATTAGAGAAGATAGAATTTTCTTCTGAAAACATAGTTAGGGAATGGGATAAAATTAAAATGGAATTTAAAAATAGAGTGGAAATAAAAGAAAGGAGAAGGTTAAGAAGCAACAAGAATTATTTAGCGGGACTAACAAGTGTAAGTATTGCAAAATGGAGGAATCTTACAGAAGAAGAAGAGAAGCAGCTGCAGAATACTAAACAGAAAATAAGGGATTATCTCAATAATATAGTAAGCAATAAAAAGTTATGTACCTACCATAACGTTCCATGTTAGTTGTCTTCTTCTCGCCTTCTTTCTTGCTGGATGGGTTCGGAGCCGATCCTCGGCTCCGACTCGGCCAATACTAAAGCTCGAGAGCTAATTCCACCGGCTCGAGGCTCCCCTATATCCCACAATGCTAGGCGGTAACTACTCAGATCTCGTTTGATAGCTATACCAAGCAATCCTAGTCTCCATAGAATGGAGTAGGGAAACCCACCTCAAACAGTCTGAGTAAAGGAAAGGCAGACCTCAGTAAAGATAGAAGAGGTGGGAGAAAAGTGTGGGAGTAACAATTTTCGGAAGAAGAAACACAAAAGAATTCCGGTCTGTCTGTCCAGGCTTGGGGGAAGGAGGGAGGGACGCAAGAAAGAAGGTGAGAAGAAGACAACTAACATGGAACGTTATGGTAGGTGCATAACTTCTTAATGTTAAGTTGTCAATCTCGCCTTCATTCTTGCTGGATGGGACCGCGTCCCTAGCACCTTATCCCGGGTGGCCTATCGGAACAGACTCTTGAGAACAGTGGAACCAAAATTGGCACGGCTTCTGGAAACCATGTCCAATTTGTAATGTGAAATGAATGTATGAGGAGAATCCCAGGTGGCTGCTGCACAAATTGAATCTATTGGCAACCTGTCCTGAAAGGCTGTGGATGTAGCTAATGCCCTAGTTGAATGAGCTCTAGGTCTTGAGGGTAGTTTTTGATGTCTGATCTCATAGATGAAAGTAATTGTAGACGTGAGCCATCTAGAAAGGGATACTTTAGTGACTGGAAGGCCCAATCTACCTTCTGCATATGACAGAAACAATTGATCAGATTTCCTGAATTGTTTAGTCCTGTCTAAGTAATATCTCAGTTGGCGATGAACATCCAAAAAATGCAGCTTTTGCTCTGACCTATTTGAATAGTTAGGGAAAAAAACAGGGAGATCAATAACTTGGTTTAGGTTAATTTGAGAAGAAATTTTAGGTAAAAAGGATGGATTAGTTTGGAGGGATACCCTGTCTTTGTGAAAAACTAAGTAAGGGGGACGACTGCACAGAGCATGGAGTTCAGATACTCTTTTCGCTGAAGTTATAGCTACCAGAAAAAGTGTCTTCCAAGAAAGCAACTTCAGAGAACATGAAGCCGCCGGTTCAAAGGGGGGAAGAATTAAAGATGCCAGAACCAAGTTCAAATCCCATTGAGGCGGAGGGTCTTTGATTGGAGGTTTGAGAAGAAATACACCCCTTAAGAAGGCTTTACAGAGTTTGTGAGCCATGATGCTGGATTCTGAGACACCAACATGAAAATTTGATATGGCAGCCAATTGAACTCTAATGGTTGATGCAGAAGATCCTAAATGAAAGAGTTCTGCTAGAAAGTCTAAAATAGACTGGATAGGTGCAGTAAAGGGATCTATGTTTTTCGATGATGCCCAAAGGGAAAAACGTTTCCACTTGCTAGTATAAATCTTCCGGGTAAAGGATTTATGTGAGGCTATCAAAATATCTCGGACCGACCGAGATATTGAGGGAAGCCTGGCTAAGGTTGGAATCGGAGAAACCACGCTGTGAGGTTTAGAGAAGACAGAGATTGGTGCAGCTGACCCAATTGATGGGTAATCAGATCTGGTACTGGGTCCAGATGCCAAGGCTGCTCCAAAAGGTAACGATGAAGAAAGGGAAACCATATCTGTCGAGACCAGTAAGGGGCAATGAGGATCATTGTCACTCTCAAGGTGATGGCTTTCTGAATTAGTTGAGGTATCAGTGGAAAGGGGGGAAAGGCATACAGAAGTCCCCGGGGCCAATCGTGGACTAGAGCGTCTCTGGTGGGATGGCCTGGTAACGGGAAGAGAGTGAAGAAGTCGTGACACTTGCTGTTTTGGGGAGTAGCAAAAAGATCGCAGCAAGGGTGGCCCCATCTTAGGAATACTTCTTCTAGAACTGATTTCTTTAGAGACCACTCGTGTGGCATGAGAATTGCTCTGTTCAATTTGTCTGCAATAATGTTGGATTTCCCGGGAATATGCGCTGCTATCAGAAAACGCTGAGAAGAGATCGCCCATTGCCAAAGTCTGAGTGCTTCTCGACATAAAGGGTATGATCTGGTTCCGCCTTGTTTGTTGATGTACCACACTACGGACATGTTGTCTGTTTGAATTGCAATAGTCCCCTTGGGAAGAGAGTCGTGAAAGGCTTGCAATGCTAAAAGCACTGCTCTCATCTCTAAGACATTTATGTGCAAGTGGCACTCGAAGGGTTGCCACGTGTCCTGGACTGTCCTGCCCTGATAATGCCCCCCCCACCCGATCAGGGAGGCATCTGTTGTCAACGTGGCAACTGGGGGGGGGGAGTGAAGGGTCTTCCATGGAGAAGCTGAGGTGACGTGATCCACCAAGACAGTTGATTCTTGCATACTTGAGTTATCAGTATGGTATGGTATGGGACATCGGGAGTCGTTGAAAGGACCATTGAGTAAAAAGCATCCATTGGAGGATCCTCATGTGAAAGCGAGCTAAGGGGAGAAGGGGAATAGCTGCTGCCATGAGTCCTAGTACCTTCAATACCAGTCTGGCTTTGACTTTGACACATTGTAAGAGAAGGGACACTTGGTTCCGGATGTCTAACACCCTCTGCTCTGTGAGTCTGGCTGAAAGGGTCTGTGTATCTAAGGTGGCGCCTATAAAAATAATAGACTGACAAGGCAACAAGGCAGATTTTTCGAAATTTATTGAAATGCCTAGAGCTTGACAAGATTGAATGGTGAAGTCCCTGGATAGGAGAAGCTGATGTCTGGTGGTGGCAGTAAGGAGCCAATCGTCCAGATATGGAAACACCTGGAATCCTTGGTGTCTCAAGTGAGCTGTGACCACTGCCATGCATTTGGTGAACACCTGGGGGGCTGTAGTGAGACCAAAGGGCAGGGCCCTGAATTGGTAGTGACTGGCTCCCAGCCTGAAGCGGAGATATCTCCTGGAGCATCGGTTCATTTTGATGTGGTAGTACGCGTCCTGAAGATCTATCGAGCACATCCAATTGTCCTGACCCAAGAAGGGTAGAATGGACTGTAGCGTGACCATTCGGAATTTTGTTTTCTTGACAAACTTGTTTAAGTAGCTGAGATCCAGTATGGGTCTCCAGTCCCCTGTTTTTTTTGGTACCAAAAAGAATTTGGAGTAGATTCCGGATCCTTGCTGGTCTGCTGGGACTGACTGGATGACTTTTTGATAGCAGCTTCGAAATTTCTAATGCTGCTTGTTCCCTTAGACCGGGTGGAACGTCTGGAAGGGATCTTTTTGGTTGGGTTGGAATGTGAATGAAGGGAATTTTGTAACCCTCAGATATGATCGACTGTACCCATTTGTCTTGAGTTAGGGAAAGCCAGGCTTTTGGGTACAGTGATAAACTTCCCCCGACTGCCTCCGAAGGCGGACAGCCGGGCAGCCCCTCAGGGGTGCTGAAAGGGTTTGTCAGAGAACATTTCTCTGCTACCCTGGTTTTGCGGACCTCCTCTGCCTCTAGGGCAGCGTCTATTATTATTCCCCCCTCTGCCTCTAGAGGGGAATCGGCCTTGTCAGATGAGACTCCCTGGGATTGTTTGCGGAACCACATCTTTCCTCCCCTTTGACCTTTGGGATAGGGTCTAGAAGGGGTAGAAAAACGGACTCCTACGGCAGAGAGAGTCTTACCTTCCACCTCGCACCTGGTCAATGTATCCTTCACCTGTGGACCAAACAATGATGATCCATCAAAGGGAGAGTTGGTGAAGGACGTCTTGAAAGGGTCCGCAAAGTTGCATAGCCGCATCCAGGCATGCCTTCGTAAGGCAACACCTGTGCCTGCGGCTCTACTCGCCCCATCTGCTGCGTATGAGACCAGCCGCATGGAGGAGTTAACAATGGAATTTAGGGTTGCCAACTGGGAGTTCATTGTGTCTTTGAACCTCTCAGCTGTAGGATCCTTCATCAGTTCACCCATATTCTTGAGTAAATCTCTTTGGAGACGAGTGAAGTGGCATAAGTAGTTCAGCGACCGCATTGAAAAGGTCGCTGATGAGAACATCGGCGCCGAGATGCCTCCAAAGAGGAGATCGGGGCAGACAGAGCCGAAATGGAAGGTATCGGATCCGACGCACCGACAGTCATGGCTCCGACAAGCCTTGGCTCCGAACTCGAAGGAGTCGGAGGAGGAATGTAATGTGGAACGGGAATAGCCACAGACTGGTGAGTCGGGCTATGCAGCATTTGGGCCAGTGCCTCGGACTTAAGAAGTCTACTCACCACCCTCTGCAAATCATGGTCTGATAAATTGGAAGGCCGAGAGGAATGGGTTTTGTGACTCAACTCCGAAAGGAGAGGGGATCCTGGCGCCAAGTGCACAGATCCGATAGAGGGGGACCTGGACCCCTTTCTGGAATGTGGCGCAGATAAGGGTATCGGAGCCGATAAAGACTTATCAGCCTCAGCTCCAGCCGGAGCCGAGGTAACAGTATGAGGCTTAGGAACATCGGCTCCGGCCGGAGCCGATTTCGAAGCCTGCTTCGACTTCTCAGCAGTCGACTCAAGAGCAGGAGCCGACTGCTTTGAAGTTTTTGAAGGCTTCCCCGACACAGACTGAGTCAGGGGGCCTTCAGGCTTTAACAAGCCCCGCAAGATCAGCTTGTTCTTGCGTTCCTGCAGGACTCGAGGGCTGAAACCATGGCAAACAGCACACGAGTCCTGCAGGTGCACAGGTCCCAGGCAATACACACAAGAAGTGTGACCGTCTGTCAGAGACATTTTCTGACAGCACGAGTCACACTTCTTGAAGCCTGAGACCTTATCCTTAGACATAGTAAGGTAAGAGAGGCTGTACACACACACAAACCAGACACTCTTTACAGAAAAAAATTATTAAAATATTATAGTTATACAGAAAACACATACACACAAGCCCCTACAACACTAATCTTAAAAGGGACTAGGGTGAGGGAAGGGCCGAAGGCCTAGAACAAGTAGTAAGAGGGGAAGGGTTCGACAGATAGGGGTCGATATAACTAAATATTAGAATTAAACTATAGAAAAAATGTTATAACTAAAAAGGGGGTTATTAGTAATACCTAATGGTAAAAATTTGACTAACCTGCCTGAGCCAGTAGAAAAACGCACCTCGTCAGCTATAGCGGCAAACGAGATCTGGGTAGTTACCGCCTAGCATTGTGGGATATAGGGGAGCCTCGAGCCGGTGGAATTAGCTCTCGAGCTTTAGTATTGGCAGAGTCGGAGCTGAGGATCGGCTCCGAACCCATCCAGCAAGAATGAAGGCGAGATTGACAACTTAACATCTGTTTTTTGATAATAACTAGAGCACAAAAACTTTTACCACAATGACCCAGGCAAGAGAAAACAGAAAGGGCTGTCACCAAGCTTAGGGAGCCTGTAACAAGGAAAGGAATAAGAGATCCTGCAGAGATAATTAGAAATATTTTGGAAATTCTATGAAAGTCTATAGAAAAGCAGAGAAATATGGAAATCAAGAAAAAGTACAAATGGAAATATTTATGGAAAAATTAAATATGCCAAGGTTAGAGGTAGATGAGGTTCAATTACTAGCAGTTAGGACAGGAGGATATGAGATAAAAATAGTGATGTATAACCAATCTACAGGAAAGTCCCCAGGAATAGATGGTATTCCTGTGGAAGTTTTGAAGCTAGGAAGGAAAAAATGATAAAGACCTGGAAGATTTTGTTTAACTCATCTTAAGAGGAGTAGAAATACCAACATCCTGGAAGAAAGCGGTGGTAGCTGTAATACCTTAAGAGAGTAAATATCCATCAGATCCAATTTCATACAGGCCCATTTCAATACTAAACCATGATTATAAAGTAAAAACAATAAAAATGTACATGTAATAAAACACAGCCAGGATATATAAAAAAGAAGTTATGTACTCACCATAACGTTCCATGTTTGTTGTCCATAATCAAGCCTTCATTCTTGGAGGTTGGGTATGGAGCCGATCCTCAGCTCCGACTCGGCCGCATACTAAAGCTCGAGAACTTCAGCTGGCTCGAGGCTACCTCCTATCCCAAGATACCTAGCGGCTGTTCCCCAGATCTCGTTTGAGAAACTAATGACTAAAGTATGCTAACAGGCAAGAAGGGAATCAGACCATATGTTGCCCATCTATAATCTCCTCTAGGTCCTCCAGGAAGGGGGATGGATGGGTGGGATGTAAGAATGACGGTGAGATTCTGGACGTTATGGTGAGTACATAACTTTGTTATGTTGTCCCATCTCGCCTTCATTCTTGCTGGTTGGGACAGCATCTCCAGCACCTTCTTTCTTGGGTGTCTCAATGGAATAAGCTCTTCAGAACAGGGGAATCAAAGGATGCCCTGTTCCGGGAGGCCACATCTAGTTTGTAATGAGTGATAAAGGTGTGAGGATTGACTCATGTAGCAGCAGCACAAATTAAATCCACTGGAAGTCTAGATTGAAAAGCAATGGAAGTTGACATTGCTCTAGTTGAATGTCCGTTTTAAGTTTTTCTGGCGGTTCTTTATTGTGAGAGTTACAGACATAGGTGATGGTCTCCATTAGCCATTTACACAAAGTAACTTTTTAAACTGCCATGCCTCTTGTTTTCTGACTAGGAAACAAATAATTGGTCTGACTTTGAATTCTTTGGTCCTATGTAAAGTAAAAGTGCAACTGTCTATGCACATCCAATTGGTGGAGCTTGTAGTCTGCCTTGTTACCATAATTAGGAAAAATACAGGTAATTCAATAGATTGGTTCAAATTAGCTTCAGAACAGACTTTTGGTAAAAAGGAGGGATTTGTTCTGAGGGAAACTCTTGTCTTTGTGAAAAATGAAATATGGAGGGCGGATAGACAGAGTTGCAATTCTGAGGCCCTCCTAGCGAAAATAATGGCTGTTAAAAAGATTGTTTTCCAAGATAAAAATTTTAGTGAACAAGAGGATGCTGGTTCGAAGGGCGGAAGAATCAAGGATGATGATACTAAACTTAGGTCCCATGGAGGAGGAGGAGGTTCTCTTAAGGGTGGTCTTAATAGAAATGTACCCCTGAGGAAGGCTTTGCATAATCTGTGGAACATTACATTAGATCCAATGACTCCCACATGATAATTTGATATGGTGGCTATTTGTACTCGTACTGTAGCTGCCGCTGTTCCTTCATTAAAGATTTCTGTTAGAAATTCCAAAATTGCAGGTATAGGGGCTATAAAGGGATCTATGTGCCTTTTGTCCGCCCAACAAGAGAAGCTCTTCCACTTACTTGCGTACAGTTTCCTAGTCGTCTTCTTGTGCGAGGAAACCAAAATGTGGCGTACTGGGGGGGATAATTCAGGAAGCCTGGCTAAGACTGGAAGTGGAGTAACCAAATTGTCAGCTTGAGGCTCTGAAGAGTGGGGTGGAGCATTCCTGACTGATGTGTCAGAAGATCCAGCACTGGGTCCAGGATCCATGGCTCCTCTTGAAGGTGGGGCCAAAGAAAGGGGAACCACATCTGACGAGGCCAGTAAGGAGCAATGAGAATTATCCTGCGACTCAACAACCTGGCTTTCTGAATAAACTTTGAAATTAATGGAAACGGGGGAAAGGCATAAAGAAGTCCCAGGGGTCAATCATGAATGAGTGCATTCCTCTGTGATTCTACTGGGGGGGAAATGAGGGCAAAATAGTTGCCGCCTTTGGCACTGAAGGGCATAGCAAAAAGAACGCAGCAAGGTTGGCCCCATTTGCAAAAGATTTGATCTGCAACTTCCTGATTCAGGGACCACTCGTGAGGCATGAGAATTGTTCTGCTTAGTCTGCCTGCTATTACGTTAAATTTCCCCAGGATGTGTGTTGCTGTCAGAAAGCGATAAGAAATTGCCCATTGCCAAACTCTCTGGGCCTCTCGACATAGGGGATAGGATCTGGTTCCCCCCGTTTGTTGATGTACCATACCACCGACATATCTGTTTGAATCGTAATAGTCTCTATGGTAAGAGAGCTCTGGAATGCTCACAACGCCAGAAGCACCATCCTCATCTCTAGGACATTTGTGCAAGTGATACTCGTGATCTTTCCAAACCCCTTAGACAGTCTGTCCCAGATAATGCCCCCCTCCCAATCTGGGACACGTCTGTGGTCACTGTAGCGACAGGGTGGGGAAGAACAAACGGTCTGCCTATCATTATCTGAGTGGACTGAAGCCATCACAGTAGATCCCTCTTGGAAGCATCCGTAATCAGAATCTTTTGTGACATGGTTAACTCCTGCATGGACCATTGGGCGAAGAGTAGCCACCGTAATATCCGCATGTGTAGACGTGCCAGCAGGACTAGTGTTATCGCCGCTGCCATTGAGCCTAAAACCTTGAGGACAAATTTTGCTTGTACCTTTCTCTTCTTGAGTAGGACAGATACTTGACCGCGTAGCGTTTGTATTCTCTCCTGAGGCAATTTTGCTACCATGTCGTTTGTATTTAATTCTGCCCCTATAAAGGTAATACGCTTTGATGGCAACAAGGCAGATTTTTCTATATTTATAGTAATGCCTAGGTCTGAGTAGAGATGGATGGTGGCGTCCCTGGCTTTGATTAGTAGACCCTTGATGGTGGCTGTCAGAAGCCAGTCGGCTAAGTATGGAAACACCTGGAATCCTTGACGCCTCTGGTGAGCAGCAACTACTGCCATGTATTTGGTAAACACTCTGGGGGCTAAAGGGATGATGACTGGCTCCCAGCCGGAAGCGTAGATATCTTCTGGATCCCCTGTCCATCTTTATATGGTAGTATGCATCCTGAAGATTTAAGGAGAGCATCCAACTGTCTTATCCCAGGAAAAGGGAGTATAGACAGGTCTATATTATATCACCGAACGCTTAAAAAAGCGAACAATGAATAAACGAACCCATGTAAGTGAAAGCTTACAATCTCGAAAGCTCAGAGCAGCGATTTTTTTTCCCAAGGGGGAAAAAAAAATCTCTATTCCAAAAAAAAAATAAAAAATTTGAAATACATAAATGGGGGGGGGGGTTGCCCCCCACACCCCCCTACTTAAATAAGCCGAAAACAGCAGAGTAACGGAAGCGACCAAGTGATTTCTTTCCCTGGGAAAGAATTTGCTTAAAAGCCACTTCACTATTTTGCGTTTTCGTGGTTTTAAGTTCGACGAAGACGCATTCGATATAATGCGTCATCGGTCATCTAATAGGAACCCATATAGACAGCAGTGTTACCATCCGGAACTTCACTTTCTTTACTGACTTGCTGAGACTGCTGAGATCCAATATTGGTCTCTAGTCCCCTGTCTTTTTTGGAACTAAAAAAGAACCTTGAGTAAATTCCGGATCCGATTTGGTCTGCGGGGACTTCTTGGAAGACTTTTTTCTAGCAACCTTTGAATTTCTACGGTTGCTTGATCCCTTTGACCGGGTGGAATTTCTGGGATTGACTTTGATGGGCGGGGTAGACAGTGGAAAGGAATGTTGTATCCCCTGGATATAATGGACCGTACCCATTTGTCTTGAGTCAATTGTAGCCAGGCTTCTGGCTACAGTAATAGCCTTCCACTGACTGCCTCCAGAGGTGGACAGGTGGGCCTCCTTTCAGAAGCACTGGAAGGGCCGACTGGAGAATGCATCCTTGTCACCCTGGTTTTGCGGACCCCCTCTGCAACGTGGACGGCACCTTCCATTGTTATTTCCCCTCTGCCCCTGGGGAAACATCACCATGAGCATCCAACAAGGCTCCTTTGGACTTTTGGAACCACATTTTTCCGCTCTTCTGCCCTTTGGGATAAGGTCTAGGAGGGGTGGAAAAACACACTCCTGTGGCAGAGTCTTGCCATCTTGTTCGCTCCTGGTGACAGTCTCCTTTACTTTCGGCACAAAGACGAGCCATCGAATGGGGCATCAATAAAGGAAGACTTGAAAGGTTAAGCAAACTCACAAAGGCGCATCCAGGAATGTCTCCTAAGAGCTATTCCTGTGCCTGCTACCCTGCTCGCTCCATCGCCTGCATAGGAGATGAGGAGCATGAAGGAGTTCATAATAGAGGTTAAGGTCGCAAGCTGAGAATTTATCTTGTCTGACAAACACTGAGCTGTAGCACCTTGTAGGGTATCCCCTGGCTGTTTAAGGAGATCCCTCTGAAGTTGACTGAAGTTGAGTAAAATGTGATATGTAATTCAGTGACCATAAGGTAAAGCCCGCTGAGGAGAACATACGCTTCCCATATCTGCCCATCATTCGAGACTCCTTGTTAGGTGGATGGACAGATGCAGAAGTTTCAGCTAACTCCTCCTTGGTGGCAGCCACCACCACCATTGCATCTACTGGAACTCCTTTTGTCAAATACTGTCTATCTTCTGGGGCTGTAATGAATTTGTTTGGCCTCCCCGGAATGGGCTCCACTGACTCCAGAGAGCCCCATGCCTTCTGACTCACCACCACCAGGAGCTGATCGAACTGTGGAGACACCCAAGAGGTGGAGGGGTGAGAGCTAAATGCCACCAGGAATACCGATTCATCTCAGTAGGGGAGAGGGTTTTCCAGCCGCCCCTCTGTTTAAGGATCTCTAGGATATCTAAGAAGGAGACATCCTCAGAGAGGGACCGTGGGGACCCTTCTGAGTCCTCTAAATCGGTAATCATTAGTGACAGACTCAAGGGGAGTCTGTGTGTTTCCTCTTACACTGTCTCTTTCGAGGGACCTCCTCGGGGGGATGTTCTGGGGAGTGTCGGAAGAGGGGGTTCCTGAGGCACTGACTCTCTACTCTGGGGGTGATGGAGGGATGGTCTATAAGTGGATGCTGGCTCATTAGGGGGAAGAGTGGCTGGAGCTGAAGGTGGAGCAGTGGAGAGCACACTCATCACCTCGAAGGCACAGCGGTCCCGGGTCGAGAGAGACTCCAGTCCCGAGGAACCGGGAGATCTCCCCCGCACCAAGCAAGATGGTTCCGAGGCTGATGTGGGTGCCGAACTCACTTGAGCCGAAGCACCGAGTGGGAGTCTCAGCTCCGACAAGGGTCTGACCCACCCCCACCCCAGATCTGGTCAGGGAGTATTGGCTTCCAGATCCCTCGATCGAAGACAGCATCGACGAGATCGGAGCAGCTGTCGGAACCGAGACATCGGGGGTGATTACTGGCTCCGATGATTCCAGCACAATGACTTCCTGACACTCTGGCTCCGAATTCATCTGATTCGGAAGAGGAATGCATGGTATCTGAGTTTCAATGGTCGGCTCCACATTCCGATGAGCTGGGCTCGAAAGAATTTTAGTCAGGGCCGGCATCTGCAGTAACCTCTTTACCACCCACTCCACTTCGTCGTCCGATAAACTTATGGAGGACCGAGAGGCGTGGGTAGATAACTTGTGACTACCTGCCACAGACTGTAATAAGGGAGACTGTGGCACCGAGCGTACTGGCTCCAATATTGGTGACCGACTCCTTTTTTGGTTCTACGATGGTTCAGGGGATTCAGATGGAACCGAGGGGGAGATCAGGTTTGTCGGAAATGACAATCTTCGGTTCTGAAGATACTTGTTTCTCTTGGCTGCATGACAGCTCAGAAGCTGGAGCCGACGAAGCTGACTTTTTTGGTTTTTCAGATTTGGAGGTCTGATTACCTTCTACCAAGGCCCTTTCAGTAAACCTCTTAAAATAAGTTTATTCTTTCTTTCTTGCATGACCCTCGCACTGAAACCATGGCATATGGAGCAGGAGTCCTGTAAATAGACTGCCCCTAGACAGTAAACACAATTTGTGTGTCACAACTCGTGTGTCCATCCATTAAAGGCATTTTCTGGGTGCATGAATCACACTTTTTAAACCCAGACTGTTTTGTTTCCTTAGTAGACATGTTAAGCTACACAAGAACCCAACTACAGAATTTAGTAGTATAACAACACAGACAGCCACAAAAAAGGCAAAGAGAGAGGTAAGAGAAAAACTTTTTTTTTTTTTTAAACAAGAAGGGGGAACTAGGTTGGAGAAGTCTCTAAGTTAAATGACGGTCTCCTGCAGCCTGAGGAGACGCCTCTAACATAAATGGTAACTCTAAAGGATCGAAGGGAAGCCCTCTAAGAAAAAACGGGCTGAAAGAAAAAAGGAATCCTCTAACTTAAACGGATCCTTTAAAGGGAAAGGCCTGAAAGAGAGGAGGGAAGAAACAGCCAAAAAACACACCAATTAGAGAAAACTACTGTATAGTAATAACACTTAGAAAGGAATATATTCACAATCTCTGTACTAATAAGTTTTTTTTATCAAAGAGCAGACTAGAAAAAAGGTAATAAAAGTAATAACTAGCTTGAGCCAACGAAGACAATCCCGATGCCTGAAGCGGCAAACAAGATCTGGGGAACAGCCGCTAGGCATCTTGGGATAGAAGGTAGCCTCGAGCGAGCTGAAGTTCTTGAACTTTAGTATGCGGCCGAGTCGGAGCCGAGGATTGGCTCCATACCCAACCAGCAAGAATGAAGGCGAGATGGGACAACATAACATCTTTAATTTTGAATGAAAATGGTTAGAGCTTTCTTCAAACCAAGTACAAAAACTACATTTACAAACTTATAAAATATGTTTTAAAAGCCTAGACAATCAAAAGGAGTACCGATTTAATTAGGATTCCACATTCTCATTTTCATCATTATAACATGTTTATGTCTATAATGGCTAAAAGATTGTCAAAAGTGATGCCCAAATTGATAAATATGGATCAATGTGGTTTTGTGGAGGGAAGGCAAACATTTGACAACATTAATAGAACACTGATGATCAACAGGGAAGCAGAATGTAAGAAAATACCATTACTGTTGGTGAGTCTTGATGCAATTTGACAGAGTAAGCGGAGACTTTATAAGCAGGGCAATACAAACATTTGCATTTCCCCTGATAAAATTATAAGGTTGATTAGGAGGATATATGAGAGATTGGAGGTGAAAATTAAAATGGGTAGGGTCCTCTGATAAATCCTGCTGGAGCAGATGAACCAGGGAGGGGTGTCCTCATTCCCCTTTGTTACTTACATTATATTTAGCACCATTGGGAAAGAAAATAAGGGACTCAGAAATTCAAAGATATAATTGATTTGGTAGTCAAGCAAAGCTGGTTCTATTTGCAGATGATATTATTTTATACCTGACAAAACCAGAAAAGGACATTACAGTGTTGTGGAACATTTTGAGATAGTTTTGAAATGTTTTCGGGATACAAAAATTACTGAAGCTAAAACAAAGGCAATAACAGTAAATTTTGCACCCACACATGAATTGGTTCAGCAATATCCATATTTATGGGAACATAATAAAATGAAGTATTTAGAAGTATAAATTAAAAATGCTTCATGTGTGGCAGCTAAGGATATGTGGGAAGAGACAAAACAAAAGATAATGCAAAAACTGGAAGCTCTGTTATAGGGATATGGATAGTAACATACAAGGTGTTAAATGTTTTTAGTCCACTTAGTCAGGCATACTTTTTATCAACTAGAGAAGTTGTGGATAGCAGTTAATAAAGAGCTGAAGGATTTTATCTGGGAGGGGTAGACTACAAGAGTCAAGTGGGATTAGCTGACCTTCCACTTGAACAAGGCGGATTGGAATTATCCGATATGAAGAGGTATTTCGGAGCTTCACAGTTAAGGCTCCTATACATAACACAAGCAGGAACGCATAATGCAAAGTGGAAAGGGATAATGACGAAATGGGGGGGCTTAAGAAATGAGGAAAAAATGGGATTTTGGATGCAGATCTTTTAAGGAGAGTAACAATAATCATACATATTATATTCATAAAGTAGCAGAAAGTATTCTTAGAACTAAGCCAACACTTGAATGGAGGAAGGAGATTCTGACTATAGGGATGACTGCAATTAGGGATACAGACAATAGCCAAGAGGGTGTTGGAATTTATTGGAGAAGCCTGGCAAAGTAACCAATGTATTAGGAGCAAATAACAGTGAAAGGTAATAGAATGGGAAGATGCCAAGAATTTATTTGGTCTGCATGTTAGAGTTTACCTTCCCTACCAAGGATCGATATCAGAGCACAGGAAAGAGAAAGAAATAGGGAAGTCCTAAACGAAAGACCAGCAATGGTAGAATTGCCCTAAATGAAAGACTAGCACTGGTAGAGTTTTTAGTAGACTCTAGAACATAATAAGCTGCCATCGAAAAAGGAATAATTAGTAGAGCATATAAAATATTGCATGATAACTATAAGAATTAATCAGAGGAGGTTAGAAAGGACTGGGAAGAGAGACTGGAGAAGCAAGTCACAAAGAAACAATGGGGGATATATGTATGTGTCCCAAATATGCAACAAAATCTATAAGATTTAAGATTTCTGCTTGGAAATGTTTACACAGATATTTTTATACCCCAAGTAGACGCCAGAGAATTTCATCAGGTAGACCGCAAATGTTGGAGTTGTGATGGGGAAGAAAGAGGTAAATGGGAACATGTTTTCTGGGAGTGCAGTGAGTTGGCAGACTTTAAAGATTCCCTGCAGACTACTCTGTCAGAGACACTGGGTGAGCAAATTGGTGTAACTAGGAAAATGATTTTTCTCAGGTACGATACAGAATTAAAATTGCTTACACAGAGTAAGGCCTTGCTGAGTTTAATTATGGGGACTGCTAAAAAAGCACTTACTAGAAAATGGAAATCAAAGTCTAAACCAACTGTACTAGTAGACGTGAAAGTAACAGAGATATAACAACTGGAACTGGGATCTTTAAAAAAAGAGTAGGAGCACACTACATAGGAAAAATGTGAACTGTATGAACAATACATACAGGGGAGGAATGAGGTTTAAAAGAGAGGGCAGTGCAGCGGTGAACACTGCACCTCACAGTAAGAGGATCTCCAGTTCAATTCTTGGTTGGGGTACCTTCTGTGTGGAGTCTGCAAATCCTCCTTGCATTCTCGTGGGTTTCCTCCCACATTCTACAGACATGCGTCTGGAGCGTTTCTCCCCGGGCCTCCACTGAAAATTGGCTCGTTCCAAGTCAGACTTTCCCAGTAAACAAATAATATATAATACAATAATAATAAAAAGAGGGCAGGACTTGAATGAACTATGTAATGTTTGAAAATGAATGGGTAGATTATAAGGGATGTATAATGTCTGTAGTTAGGATTATGTCAGTATGGTTTGTAATGCAACATGCTTGCAGCTGGGATATAAATGTATGACTGCCTATGTCATAAGTGATAATTTAATAAAGATGTTTCTTGTTAAAAAAAAAAGGGGGGAGGGGGGGACTACAGCTTTCAAAACCAGAAAGGGGCAATGAGAATCAACCAGCTCTTCTGTCGTGGTGCTTTCTGCAGAAAGTTTGGGATTAAGGGAATTGGTGGGTAAGCATAAAGAAGACTGTGGGGCAACTGTGGATGAGGGCATCTCTGAGTGACTCCCGCTCTGGAGGAATCAAGGCAAACAACCTGCTGCATTTGGAATTGGTGAGGGAAGCAAAAAGGTTGCAGCATGGTTGGATCCATTGATGAAAAATCTGATTCACCAATGACAGACTGAGACATCACTACTGAGGTAGCAGGATAGATCTGCTCAACCTGTTTATTAACTCCCCAGTATGTGCATTGCTATTAGAAAACAGGCAGAAGAGAACGCCCACTGCCACACTCTCATCGCCTATCAACATAAGGGGTAGGGGCATGTTTTGTTCGCTGATGTACCAGATCACTATTTATTTATTTATGAAGCCGCGGTGGTGCAGCGGTAGCATTGTTGCCTCACAGCAAGAGGTTTTCCCGTTCGACTCTCGGCTGGAGCGCCTTCTGTGTGGAGTTTGCATGTCCTCCCCGCGATCGAGTGGCATTCGAAAGACATGCGTGAATAGGTGTGCCTTCGTTGTGGCGACCCCTAACCAGGAAAAGCCAAAAGAACAACAACATTTTCTGTTTGATTACCGGGGAAGTCCACTGGGCCAACATGACCCGTTTTCAGTGGAGGCCTGGGGAGAAAATCTCCAAGACTGCATTATACAAATTCAGTTACAAGAAATGCAGGAATATACAAGAAAACATTGTTTACAGCAGTTACAATTCATCATTTTCAACAAGCATAGTTAACAAAATTCATTGAGAGAGAAGTAAAGGGTTATACAGTTTCATTAGAGCAAGGGCACTTAAGTGTTGGGTGTGAAAGACAATTCCAAATAGGGAGGAATTTTGGATATGCTAGCTTTACATACACAAATCTGAAGTAGGGAACTATTTACAATATTTTGTCGTGTGAGCATAGCTCTAGGAATTGTAAAGTTGGTTTAGTGAGAGAGAAGCTAAAGGAATTAGAGAGCTTGTATAAGCTCGTAGGTATATGACTATGGGAGATTGCAGAGAGCTTATGTACCAGAGGAAGGGACCTCTAGGATATAGACTTAGCAAGGATTAAGTAGAGTGGAGGCAGGTGAATTTCCATTTGGTGGACAAGTGTTTGAAGAGTTGGCTTTTGAAGTTTACAGAGTTAGGTGTAGTTCTTAGAAAGGAAGGAAGGGAATTCCATTTTTTGCCTAGAGCATAGGAGAGTAGCAGTTGGCCGGCAGGACGTTTAGGTTTGAGAATAGTGATTAGATTATGGTGCTCAGATCTGAGGGTTCTGTCAGGAATATAGGGGGGAAGGATATTAGTCAGAGCAGGACATTTTGTAGGTTGAAATACAAGTCTATGTGCCATGGAGAGTTGCAGGTAGTCGAGGTGGTTTGGAAGTTAAAGCCAGTTCAAGGATTGAAGGGTGAGGCAGTGGTGGATGGAATTTTTGGAATTAGTAGCAAATTTAGAGATTTTGTTGCAGCAATTTTCTAGTTTGGAGGTAGTAGAGGAGGACAGGTTAGTTAGGAGAGAAACATCGTATAAGTAAGGAAGGAAGGAGATAAGTAGAGGCCAGAGTATGCCTAGTGGAATTGGAGAGAAAGCGATTATTCCTATATAACATACCTAGTTTTTGGTGGGTTTTTTTTATATTTTGTTGTATATGGATATCAAACTTGAGGTGTTTGTCAACAGTTATGCTTAGGAGTTTTGCGGAAGGGACCACTTCTATAGGTGAGTTGGTTTGGCTAAGGACTTTGAATTCATTTTTATTGTAAGAGTAGGTCTTAGAGGGGGGAATAGTAGAATTTTAGATTTATTTGCATTGAGGGAAAGGTGGTTTTGGCACATCCAGTTTTTGTTGTGGAGAATGCAGTTTGAGTTTTTGTCAGTAATTCGAGATGTTAGTGGCGAAGCAGGCTAAGGTTGAATTGTCTGCATATTGAATGATTTTGTCATCAGGAATGGCTGTGTGAAAGTCATTTATGAAGATGTTGAAAGGCATGGGTCCAATGATAGATCCCTGTGTACGCCAGTTGGGGTAGGTAAGAAGGAAGAGATGGAGTTCTTCCATTTGACAGCTTGAAATCTGTCCGATAGATAACTGGAGAACCAGGATAAAGTTTTTGGAGAAAGGTGAAGGTTTGAGAGATGACAGAGTAAGTGATTATGGGAGATAGTGTCAAATGCCATAGACAGATCTAGTAAAACAGTAGAAACTAGGTGTCCTGAATCTTGGTCTTGATTGACAGTTTCAAGGAAAGAGAGAAGAGCGGTTATAGTGCTGTGGTCTGGGCGGAAACCATGCTGTGTATGTGTGAGCAGATTGTTTTGGGTCAGAAATGGCATAAGTTGGCTGTGTATGCACTTTTTGAGTATTTTGGAGATTGGAGAGAGCAAAGCAATAGGGCGGAAGTTAGAGACACTGGTATTTTTGCCTCCTTTGTGGAGAGGGAGGATATAGGCTGAGCGCCAGAGTTTGGGGACGCAAGACTCATTTATGGATCTGTTTATAATGATGCTGATTGGGAGAGCAATACCATCTGCAGCATATTTTAGGTAGGAGGTGGGAATATTGTCAGGAGCATGGCTTAAGTTTGGAAAGGAGGTTTTTTTTTTTATATAGAGTTAGTGGAGACAGGTTTGAGCTCGAACAGAAGTGGAGAGTTGTTAGGTGAGTTTGAGTGGGGGGGGGTGTGAAGTTAGGAAAAGATTTGGTAAGGTCAGAAATGGTTTCTATGAAAAAAGAGTTGAATTCAGAACCTAGTTTCAGGTCAGATTTACTAAGGTCGGTACAAGGATAATTCTTTGTAACATATTGTCTTGTTTGTATGGAAATCATCCCTAGAGGGAGGACATCCTGAAAGTCCTACAATGCTAACTGAGCACATCTAATCACCCGCAACCTATGAACCTAAGAGGACTGCTCTCACCTCTAAAACACTGATGTGAAGATTGGCCTCTAATAGGGACCATGTGTCTTGCACTGTCTTCACCATATAATGCCCCCCTTCCTAACGGAGAAGCATCTTTGGTCACTGTGGCTTTGGGTACGGGGTACAAAAAAATGGCCATACAACACCTCCACTGACTGAATCCAAATTACATGATCTCTGCAGATTTTGGTAAGATGTATTGGAAAGTTCATGGGCTGGCATCTGAATGGTCACTGATATGCCAGCATTCACTGTAACACCCTCATATAGAATCTTACTGAGGGAATCACAGTAATGGATGCTGCCATCGATCCTAGCAGTTGTAGAACCACCTTGGCTGGAGGAATATGAAGAGAGAGTAAAAATGTAAAGCTTGAGTCTGTACTGTGGATAACCTGGTCTGTGGCAGTTTTGCTACTTGAGAGGTGGTGTCCAAGTGTGCACCTATGAACTCTAGGGTTTCTGTCATGGGGAGCTGTGACTTCTCACAATTTACTGCAATGCCTAGTAAGGAGCAAAGCTGAATTCCCTGGCCTGAACTAGGAGGTGCTTGGCTGGAGAAGTAAGGAGCCAACCCAAGCAGCCTGAGATAAACTGCAAGCACTGCCATGCATTTGGTAAACATCAGGGGGAGCTGTGGTGAGGCCAATGGGCAGGGCCCTAAACTGGAAATGACTCGCTCCCAGCCAGAGGCAGAGAAACCTTGGACTGCCTGTCTATTCAGATATGATGGTAAGTACCCTGAAGGTCTACTGAGCACATCTAATCACCCTTCTGTAGGACAGGGAGGATAGACTGTACTGTGGCTATGCAGAACTTCGAATGATTGACAAAAAGTCTTAGATAACTTTGGTCCATAATCGGCCTGAAGTTCCCATTTTTTTTGGCACTAAAAGGAATCTTAAGTAAGTTCCAAACCCTTGTTGGTCTGGTGGGACCTTTTAAATGACTCTTTTTATTAGCAGATTTTTGATTTCCAGTTCCCCTGCTTTTCATTGAAAGTGTGGTACACTGGGGAGTTTTGTTGCTGTTGACGGTGGGTAAAGAAAAGGAATATAATTGCCTCTGGTGATGACTGTCTGCACCCAGACATTTGTGGTGATGGATGCCCAAGCCTCTGGGTGCAGAGATAAGTGGCCCCGACTACCTCCAGAGTTTAGCAGTTGGGGAACTATTCAGGAGCACTGATAATGCTTCTCAGTGAAAGGACCTTTAAAGCCTTGATTTTGCGGACACGCTCTACTGCGAGTGTGATGTCTGCCATTATAATACCCCCCCTCTACCTCAGGGGGAACATCTCTGGAAGAAAACCCTTGGGACTTATGGAACCACATTTTCCTACTACCTTTCTGATTTTGGAAAAGGTCCTCTGAGGGGTAGACAACTACATCCCTACAGCTGAAAGAGTTTTGCCATCTCTCTCGCTCTTGGAGATTGTGTCTTTGATCTTTGGGCCAAACAGGGTAGATCCATCAAAGGGAGCATTGATGAAAGATGTCTTAAAGGGTTCCATGAAATCATACAAATGCATCCAGGCATAACTATGTACTGTAATGCCTGTGCCTGCTGCTCTCAACACACCCTCAGTCACACAGGAAATCAATTAAAGGAGGCATTCGAAAGGGACTGAAGTATGATGGCCAGATGTGAATCCATGGTCTTCCAGTCTTCCACAGACACAGGCCCACACAGGGTCTTGGAAAGCTCCTTTGCCAAGTCTCTCTGAAACTTTGTCAAATGAGCCAAGTAATTCAGCAACCTCAAGGTAAAAGTCAATGAAGCATAAATGTGCTCCCGTATCTGTTCCAAAGCCCACTACTCTCCATTTGGAGGGTGGGAAGATGAGCTGCCTTCAGTAAGCTCCTTTTTAGTGGCTGCTGCTATAACCATAGCATCCACTGCCAGGCCTTTGCTCCAATGAGCACAACCTTTGGGTGCGGCTAAACACTTACCAGGTTTTTTAGGAATCGGTTCTGCTACATCTGGCTCCCTTCATGCCCAGTAAGAGATCAAATCAACCATCTTGTCAGCTAGGGGAACCACCCAAGAAGTAGCTGAGCCAGCACCAAAAGCCACGAGGAAAACAGATTCCTCCTGAGAATGGGCTTCAGAAGGCCAGCCATCTTTTAGTCTCACAAGTTTGAAAATTTCCCTGAAAGAGAACATTCGCAACGGATGATCTCGGGGACACCTCCCCTTCATCGAAATCCATACCTTCTGTTAACAACTACTGAGGGAATTCAATGTGCCTCCTCTTACAGCTATGCTTTTAAGGATCTTCCATGGGGGAAATGTTCCAAGGAAGACTCAGAAGTCTGAAAGGAGTCCTGAATGAGGACTGGCTCAAGATTAGAATGTGCCAACTGCTCCAATGGAACAGAATGAGCAGGCTCAGGACCCAGGTTGACAGTTGTGGACCGGATGGAGCTGAGGAGGCATGGTAGTTTCAACTCCTGACTTGGACAGGGCTCCCTCTACTGCCTTAAAGGCAGAAGCTGAAGGAGAACCTAAAACCACCCCAGTAGGAGCCAATGTTACCGCAGTCAGGTGACCATCACTATCTCCCTGAACTTGCCTCGAGACGTAAGTTAGAGCTGAGCTATCTAATGCTGAGACTCCAAGGGGAAAAGATGGCTCAGAGAACTCTGGAGTCAAACACATGCCCCTAGACGCAGCCCCAAAGCTCTGGCTTAGAGATCCATCTTGCTTGACAAACTCTGGGCGGGCTGGATCAGAGAACATGCCAGATCCAACAAGGACAATCCTGTACATCTCAGATAAAAGATTTCCAAAACCAGAGGATGGATCGAAGTATTTATTTACTGACATTTGATTACCAGGAAAGTCCGACTGGGTAGGAGCCCATTTTCAGCCGAGGCCCGGAGAGAAAAGCTCCAAAGTATTGCAAAACATTTTAAGGACAGTAATTTTACACTTTTCAAAAATAATACAAAAAAAACTGCAGTTTATACAATTACACCAAAATAAACCAAAGAGTAAAAAGGTCACACAGACAAACCAATTAGTAAAACCTACAAGAAAAAACCTAGCCAAGCTAGTGTTTTCACTATGTAATAGCTTAAACCTCCTATAATAGAGGCCCATGAGATATTTGCAAATGATCCCTTAAGGGCATCAAGTGTTTCAGCTACACGGTTTCTGAAGGCCCACACATTTTTCTTTTTAAGTCTTTGTGGATACATTCAAGCTAATAAAGCCAAACCCTGCTAGTTGTAGACCTGTATGTTTCAGCCTTCTTATGACCTTTCCAGCACTGCATGGACTGTCTGGCTATACCTCAGAAACACAGAGTCTTTAAACCCAGCTAAAATCCATAACAATTAAGGTGTCTGCAAATTATCCTAAATAACATAAAAAGCAAAGAGTAAAACGTTCACATAGACTAACCAATTAGTAAAAACTACAATAAAAAAACCTAACCAAGCTAGAGTTTCCACTGTATGATACCTTAACCCGCCAATACAAACTGGATATCATATGAAAACATTGATTAAGAATAGATACAAGTTATAGGACAATGATTTAATAGTTAGATAAATTTTAGCCAGTTTATAGAGAAATTAAAGGTAAGTTATAGTATAATACAAACAGGAACTACAATACGAAGTGAGAGGAAAAAAGGCTTATGGTATATTTAGAAAGAAAGCCAAGGGAGAGAAATTGACAGATGTAAGGAAGTGAGTGAAGAAGGGACAGTGATGAGATGTATGAATAGGTATTTGTTCACATTTAGGGATATAGTTTATCCTGTTATTGAGCAAGAAAAGAGCCAGCTTACAGCTAGAAAATCTTTTAGAATGGTTTTGAAGGATGGAAGGAAGGGTATTGATCTGATGGATACAAATAAGGAGCTCTAGGCCTTAGCAACATGGTAAGAACAGACAATGCCCAGCAGATTTAATAGGTTTGTGGACAGACAGAAGTCTCTGGTTACTAGGTCGTAATGACCGACTTGGAACATAGTTGTATAGAGTGTTATTTAGTGCTGGAAAAAAGTACAGTTTTGTACCTACCATAAATGTAGATGTTCGAGGATCCACATTGCTGCAGTCCTAACTATTGGGGGTGATCCGCTGTCAGTCTTTTCTTGCCCCAGATGTCGAGAGACCTAAAAGACAAGGCCCCAATATACCTGCCAAAAAAATATATACATATATATATAAAATATATATAAAAATCAGCATATAACCTCACCAAACTGTACTATGTTCTTCATTCCACATTGCTGCAGTAGGGCCTGCAACTCAGACACCCTTCTTGCAGAGGTAATAGCCAACAGAAAAAAGCAGTCTTCCATGACAAGTATTTCAATCAGCAGTAGCCGAATCATAGTGAGCTGAAATTGCTGCAGCATGAATCTTAATGGAAGAGAAGGACAAACCTTTGTCCAATAACTCAGTAAAGAGATAGAGACAGAGAAACCAATTAAAATTAGGCTCAGAAATTTCCAAATTCTTTGCTGTACTCCAAAATAAAACTCTTCCATTTTTTTTCTCTGCACTTTTTAATCTTATAGTCTTCCTTCTTCCGCAATCAAATTCCCAAAAAACTTGGTGGGAGAGTTGTGTGTGTTTGCAACTTATAAAACAGGAGGCTGTTAGATGAAGAGATGTTTTTTGACATTGAGCAGATGACCCGTCATTTTTGAGATAACAGATGAACCCCATACAGACTCCTTAGTAGTGCTTACCAGTGTTGCCCTTAGTAGTAGTGACCAGTGTTGCGTTGAGGCCAATCTCTAATAATAAAATCATCCTTGGCTTGTCTTGTCTTGTAGCACCACATGAATTTTTCCAACTGAAAGAAAGATCCACCACTTTTCCAAGCTGTGTGATGAAACCCCAAAAACTTTGGCACTTGGTGGGTTAGTGGTTTTAAAAGGAAACATGTCTAGATCTCCCCATGGAGTTCAATTTCTGAAATAAATACACTTGAAGAAAGTTTCCAATTTGTCTGCTTAACACATCTGCTAAGGTTCTGTGCTCGGCAAAACCTTGCCCTGAAGAGTTTAGTTTAAAGCTGAGCGCAGTCTCCCCCAATCATTGCTTGCCTGCATAGAGGATAAGGGATAAGAATCCCTTGTTTTGTTGATGTACCACATGACAGTTGTGTTGTCTGTTAGAATTGAAAGCCATTAATGCAAACTGGACTGCTAAAACATCTCCTTCATGTTGATATGTAGATGCTGTAATCTGGGCAGGCAACTTGTATCCATCTTTCCATTTAGATGATGAGCCCAAGCAAAATCCGAGGCATCTGTCGTGTAAAATCTTTTGAAGGCAAGTATTTTTTGAACAGCAGTGTCAAGTCTCCTGGTGCTGGCTGTGATGGGCAGCCCTCATAGCTAAAAAAAAAGGAAGAAGTACTTTCTTTTTCCCCCATATCAAAAAAAAGCCTGCCTCTTTAACAGGGGGAACAACCACACAGATGGATTCTCAATTTTATTGCTGGTAAGAAGCTGTGTATATGTTAGCTGATGGTGTAGTTCTAACCAATTTAAGCTTTTTAGTGCTATACAGTGGTGGGTTTTGAAAGGGGTATTTACTGCAAATTTAGCAACTTTGTTATAGCATTGTTCAAATTTTGATTTTATGATGCCTGAAGGTTAATAAGGATGGCAACACCACAAAAGTGTGGGGAGGAGATAAGTAGTGGCAAGTGTAGTTTTAGTTGCGTTGGTGAAAAAGTTTTTGGCTCTGTAAAGCATTCCTAGTTTTTGATGAGTTTTTCTTATGCAATTTTGTATATGCAGGTTGAATTTAAGATTATCACTCACTGTCATCCCTAATACTTTGCTATGAGAAGTGACTTCAATGATTGTATTATCATGATAAAATAAAGTTTTTTTTTTTCCAAAGGATTGGGGGGGAGGGGAGCAGCAGTTTGTTTTTTTTAGGGTTGAGCCAAGTTTCAGTTGCCTGTTAAAGCTTCCAGAGTAATATTTTGGAGGTGTGCCATGTTGTTAGATGTGCAAATGAGTGTGGAGTCATCTGCATACTGTATTAGGAGGCCTGTTGCGTGGCTATGTGCGGGGTGTTGGTCTGAATGTTAAAGAAGAGGGGACCAAGGATAGAGCCTTCTGGTACACAGGTGGTGACTAGGAAGTACAGAGAAAGGATGGAGTGCCATTTTACTGACTGATACCTACTGGATGGGTAAGCTTTTGAACCACAGAAGAGTGGGCTGAGAGAGATCTAATGAGACCATCTGAAGTAGACGTTTACTGTGACAAACTGTGTCAAAGGCTTTAGATATGTCTACAAATAAGGGGAGACTAGTTTGGTGTTACCTCTATCCTTATCGACATTATCTATATAGAGTTGGAGTAACAATAGGCATAAGGTAGCTGAAGATGCCCAAATGAATTAGGGTCCTGAGGAATTTCCTTATCCTCTGATAAACTTCTGGTAGACTTAAAACACAACAATGGGGAAGGAGGTCTAGAAGCCTTTCGGATTGGTGACTCCTGCAATAAGGGAGAATATAATCGGGGAGTAACAGGATTTGGGAAGAACCTCAACTCCCTACAACAGGGAGTACTGGATGAAAGAAACAGATCTGAAGTAGCAGCCAGGTCGGACGTCAAAGAAATTTTCGCCGATGTAGCCAAAGAGGCAGGTGAAGGAGGAGAGCAGTCAGTGTATTGCTTCCTTGTCTCCTTAGATTTTTCTTTATTTTTTTCACCATTGTCCAAGTATTTCTACCCAGCCAGGGCCACTTCAGAAGTAGGTGTAGTTGTATCTTGAGGAATGAGACCCATAACTAGTTTGTCATGACGTTTCACCACTGCCTAGATGACAAATGCTGTACAGATGTCACAATCTTCATCTAAATGACTTGCCTCCAATATAGACATTTAGTGTGAAAGTCTGAATTTGGCATTTTATGGCCTCAATAAACACCTTTTTTTTTAAACCCTATAGACTTATCAGCCATGATGAACTAGCAAATAAAAAATCAAACACAAACAACTGTAGAGAATATCCTAACAGGAACAATATCAACAATGATAACAAGAAAGAGCTACTAGAAAAAAACTAGTAGATAAAGTGTGAAGGTGGAGGAAAGGCCCAAATGACCACAAAGTCACAAGTAACTACTACTATTTTTTTTTTTTTTTTTTTAAGGAAGGGAAGAATTACAAGAAAAGGGTCAAAAAGCCATCAAAAGCCATCAAATGGTAGAACAAGCACTATACAAAAAGTAAACAAGTTTAAACTTATCTTAGAATCTGAGTCAAGGAAACCACATCTGGATGCTAACAGCAGCAAGTGAAATCTGAGGTAATGGTGTTTGGAGGGAATTATGAATAAGGGGAAGAGCGTGAGCTATGGATCCTAAGTCTGGAAAGTGGCTGAAGTCAGACCAGAGGACAAATCCAAAGACCCTTCAGTGAGGAATGGATGGAAAAACATCTATCCAAAAATTGGCATTGCTCTGGCGCCAACCCTGACTGAGAAGATATCTATAACTCTCTCAGCACACTGTCCACTCCTTACCTCATTTTCTCCCTCTCCTCAGTGTTACTACTACTCAAATATATATGTAAAGGAAATTCATTTGTTCATAACTATTAATATGTACACAGTACTATTTTTTTCACAGTGATCTTTACTGAAAATCTTGCATTTCTTCTTTTTTGAACCTGTATCTACTAGAAAACTGTACTGAACACTTATTTGTATCGACTAACTAGATGATGTGTATTCTGCATCTTACTATATTATATGTATACTATTGTATTAATTATTGTATTTTGCTTATATTACTGTGGAGCTTTTCTCCCCGAGCCTCCGCTGAAAATGGGCTTCTGGTCCAGTCGGACTTTCCCGGTACACAAATGTAAATAAATAAATAAAAAAGGCAAATATTTTTGGAGTTTAATAAGTTGGCAGATTTGAAAATTTCCCTATAGAGTACTCTGTCAGAAATGCTGAGGGACCACATGGCTGTAACTAAGGAAATGATTCTTCTGAAATGGGACACAGGATCTGAACTGCTTACTGGCTGCCAAAAAATCAATTACTAGAAAATGGAAAATCAAAATCTAAACCAACTGTAACTGAAGTACTGAATATTATAAAAGAAATAAAAAAACTGGGGGTGGGATCTTTAGAAATGGGAACTAGCAAATTACATAGAAATAAATGGAGTCTGAGGAGGAATGAATTTTAAAGTTACGCAGGAATTGAGCAACTTATGTAATGTTGGAGTGAATTAAATTTGTTAAAAAGGAAGAAAACATATACATAGATAAAGTGCATAAGAATAAAAAACGTGAACATGGTTTGTTTTCTTTTCTATTAATGTATGTGTCTGTGTTTTAAGTGATAATTTAATAAAAGTGTTTAAAAAACACTTTTCTGAGAGAATGGGGTCCACAACCCAGTACATAATTGACTCATGAGGTGGCACTGTGTCACAATAAAGCCTCAACTGTGAATCTGGTGACTTGCGTTTGACTTGAGATATTGGTTGTAGATGAGTCAGCTCAGGAACACAGTAATGTCCATCTTAAGTGAAGAGTTTTAGCAGTAGCGCAGCTAGGGCTGGTCGAAGGGAGCAATTGCATCAGGAGCAAAAGTGTTGGGGGTGGGATCAGATATCCTATCCATCATGCAGATAGCTCTTTAGTGCATACCGGCCTTTTAAGACCTGATATTGCATTTGCAGTTAAATCTGAGTGCTGCAGCACTCTGTGCGTGGTCTAACTTATAACAACTTACTGCAGTTTAAAAGTAAAAATTTTTTTAAATAAAACATGAACACTGTAGTGGTCTGTGCAGGTTCTAAACTATAGCTACTACAGTTTTTCATTATTATTATTTTATTTATTTATTTATTTTTAACTAAAATGCGAGGAAGGAGGGTCAGGGCTAAAAAATGGGACCCGATTGGCTCCTGCATTTCAGGCGCCCCAAGTACCTGACTGCTGACTTTTTTTTTTTTTTTGCCCTTCCATTGAAGAGCATGGGCAGGAGGGGGGAGACATGCGTCTGACCACCTGGTTGGTGTGCCTGCACAGAAGGCGTAGATCTTGTTATTTATTTATTTTTTTTTATTTTGCTCTTCACTTGAACAGCTGAAGGGGAGCTGTGTGGATTGGGTACTGTACTGCAGGAAGCCAACTGACTTCCTGCAGTTTTGCGGAAGTCCTTTTATTTGCTCATCTGAAGACCTGAGGGGGTGGGGTGCTAGATCGTGGGGACCAGCACATGGTGCTATTTGAACCAGCTATGCTTCTGGGTTTTAGCTCAGCTCACTTCCAGCATTGATATCTAGTAGATGCTGGGTGTCACAGTAGAGCTGCAGCATCACTGGGACAAAGGCATGTTCCTGCCAAGCATTTCAGATGTGAGCTACAGCTTGACAAGTGCATGTACATAAGCAAATAGCCATCCTGATACCAGTATCATGGGATACATGCATGCTCAAGGCTGCTGTGGAATCCAGTTAATCAGGGAAAGCAAAAAAAATAAGCAACTGCCAGAATAATGGCCTCCAGCAACACACTCACCTAAACAATATACAACAGAATACGAGTCTCAAAGTTGTTTCAAAGCAAAGAGGAAAGGGTCATCCACTCTGCTGTTATAGGGTAGGGAGGATTTTGTGCATTTGTCTCTGGTTCATTGGGTCTTCCTATTAAGCTGAGAGGAGTAACTTTCCTGCGGCCCTCTCAGCAGTTTTAGTAGGGACAAGCCTTGCATACAGTTAAAACTTCTGTGGGGTCAAGCACGCAGTGGAGAACCAAGTGCTTGAAGTGTATCTACCAAAGGAAGTGCAAAGACTTGAGAGGCTTGCACTTGGGCCTGAAAATGACAAAGCCATGTTCCCTAAAAATGTGATCATGATTCTGAATGGTCATTTTCCATCAACTTCAAACATCTGCTTGAATTCAAAGCCCTGAACTATATGCCATAGCACAGAAAGACCCAGTGGATCTTACTTAAACACAGTCATCAACTACAGCTAGGCCCATATAAGGGAAGATCTAATGAGAACAATGCTTGGCTTCAAGTACTGACACTGAGCTACATCCAGGTAACTCAATGGGCTGCTCTCCAGGATCAGCCCAGCTGCTGGCATGCTCAAGCTGATCAACCAGAGGAATGACGGTGCCTACACTCCAGAATGTACCTCCAATATGGTAACGGGATGTAGCTGCTCTAGGCTTCTCATCACCCACTGAAACAGAAGACAGGCAAACTCTCACTAGCAGACAAGTAAAAGACACACTGCAGGGCCATTTCAGAAATGGGCTTACCTCTAGGAAGGTATGACCGAGGTCTACTCTCCATTAGTTTAGCCTTTTGTTGGTGGTAGTTGTTTGTCTTTTGGCTTTTCCCGGTTAGGGGTCGCCACAGCGGAACTCCGGTCCGCTAATGATTGGCAGTAGACTTTTTCACGAACACCGAGGTGCCAGCTCGACGTCCAAGAAATGCCATATTCAGTACTTAGGCATGCTCTTATAGTGCAATGTGTGATGTTATGGCATACACAGGCATATGCACATGCCCCAAGAAAATACCACGTTGGAAAGGAAGAAATCATGAATCCAACTGCAGACCTACCAAGTAGGGTCCTCAGTAAAAGAAATTAAAATATGTATGCTCAGTGAGTCTTCTCTTTACTTTTTTTTTTAACTTGGAAAAAAAAGAGAATGATGTTTTTGCTTCATTTTTACTGTATGTCTACTCCAAAATGATCACTGTTAATCTGCAGAATGGGTGTGAATGGGCAACACTCTGACTGCCTTGTACCCCATTACCATAATATTGTTCATGACAGCTTATAATGCCTTTGGTCTAAGTAATGATTTGAAAAGTTAGGTGTGCAGTCAACTAGTCTCTGAAGCTGAAGGATTATTCCTACCAAGATAGAAATCAAAGTCACTGCACCTTGAAATCATACAAATAGGCTTCCAAAGCATAAGCAAATGAAGTTGTGGTAAATTCTCATTTAGAACTAGAAACACAGAAGGAAGATCTTGGTTAATGGTGATCTAGTTGCATCATTACTGGAAAACTATCAACAATGGCAAAAATCAATGTTAAAACACAATCTACTGCCTGCGAATTTTGATTCTCAAATGTGTAGATAACCACTGTATTTTCCTTTGTGAAGTCTTGAGCTAGGAATCCTGAAGCTAGACAAAGACTTGTAACCTAAAGCCATCAGAAAAACTCTATTGTCAGTTGTTTCCAGAATAAGAAGTTATGTACTCACCATAAAGTTCCATGTGAGTTGTTCCATCACGCCTTCATTCTTTACTGATGGGTTCAGAATACGGCCGTATGCAAAGCTCGAGGTTTACCAGTAGCTCGAGACCAAGCTCCTTATCCCATGATGCACTGCTGGAATTACCTCAGATCTTGTTTGCTGCGTGTACTATAGCGCTATAAGTGAACTACCCTCCCATGGAGAGGAAGAAGAAATGAGCAACCAGGATGAGACCATCAGCCTGATGGGGGAAGGAGGGAGGGACTTAAGAATGAAGGCGAGATGGAACAACTCACATGGAACATAATGGTGAGTACATGACTTCTTAATGTGAAGTTGTTTAATCTCACTGTTCATTCTTTACTGATGGGTAGCGTCCCTAGCATCCTCAATCTCGGGTGACTCACGGGAGTACATTCTTCAGGACCGCAGACCCAAAACAAGCCCTGTCCCTGGAGGCCTTATCAACTTTGTAATGAGTGATAAAGGTATGAGGTTTAGACCAAGTGGCTGCAGGACAAATGTTATCGAGAGGCAATTTGGCTTGGAATGCAGAAGATGTAAAAACTACTCTGGTTGAGTGAGCTTTAATCTTGTGTAGCAAGGGCATATTAGCAGCTGAATAAACAAAGGTGATACAATCGGATGGCCATTTAGAAAGCATTGTTTTAGCCACTGGTCTACCTTTTCTGGCTTCAGAGAATGACATAAGAGCTGGTCTGATTGCCTAATATATTTTGTTCTGTCCAAATAAAATCTGAGCTGTCTGTGAATGTCAAGTTTGTGCAGCATATACTCCAATTTATTGGAATGGTTAGGGAAGAAGACTGGTAATTCAATGAATTGGTTGATATTAGATTCCGAACAAACTTTGGGCAAAAAGGAGGGGTTTGTCCTAAGAGATACTCTATCAACATGAAAAATCAAATAAGGAGGGCTGATAGATAAAGCTTGAAGTTCTGACACTCTGTGAGCAGAAGTAATAGCCACCAGAAATATGGTTTTCCACGATAAAAATATGAGCTCACAAGATGACACTGGTTCAAACGGGGGAAGAATTATACGAGACAGCATAAAGTTTAGATTCCAAGGAGAATAAGGAGTTTTCACTGGAGGCTTCATGTGAAAGGTTCCTTTGAGAAAGGCCTTGGACAACTTATGGGACATTATGTTTAGCCAGTCAGCCCAGAGATGAAAGTTAGATATAGCAGCCAACTGGACCCGAACTGTTGCAGCTGCCGCTCCTTTATTAAAGATCATAGTCAAGAATTCTAATATGGATGTCAAGGGGGCTTGATAAGGATCAATGTTCTGCTTAGAAGCCCATATGGAAACTCTCTTCCACTTACTAAGATATAATCTTCTGGTGGACGGCTTATGGGAAGACAAAAGGATCTGCTTTGTCTCATTGGAAAGGTTATGAAGCCTGGCTATGAGGGGAACTGGAGCACCCAAGCTGTTAGCTTCAGTGACTGCAAGGAAGGACAGAGGTCCCGTGACGGATGTGTCAGAAGGTCCGGGAACTGGGTCCAGAATCCATGGATCCTCCAAGAGATGATGATGAAGAAATGGGAAGCAAATCTGCCGAGGCCAATGAGGGGCTATAAGAATGATGGTCCTTCCCAGAGATTTTGCTTTCTGTAGAAATCTGGGTATCAACGGGATAGGAGGGAATGCATAGAGAAGACCCAGGGGCCAATCGTGTACGAGTGCATCTCTCAGGGGTTCTCCCGAAGGGGTAATCAGGGCAAAGTAGCTTCTGCATTTCGTGTTGATGTGACTGGCAAAAAGATTGCAGCAAGGCTGTCCCGATTTGCAGAAAATCCTGTCTGCAATCTCTTTCTTGTGGGACCACTCGTGAGGCAGCAAGATTGTCCTGCTCAGTTTGTTTGCTATCACGTTGGATCTCCCCGGGATGTGCATTCACAACAGAAAGCGCTGGGAGGAGACAGCCCACTGCCAAATTCTGAGGGCTTCTCGGCAAAGAGGGTAAAGACCTGGTTCCACCTTGCTTGTTCAAGTACCAGACTACTGACATATTTGCCTGTCTGAACTGCAATCGTTCCTAAGACGAAGAGAGTCCTGGAAGTATTACAACACCAGAAGTACTGCTCTCATCTCCAGAACACCGATATGCAGATGTGACTCTTGACCCATCCATGTGCCTTGGGCAGTCTTTCCCTGAAAATGCCCCCCCCCACCCTATCAGAGAAGTGTCCGTGGTCACAGTGGCTATTGGAGGGGGTAGTACAAAGGAGCGTCCTATGGATACATGAAGAGATGTCAACCACCAATGCAGATCTCTCTTGCAAGAGTTCGTAATTAAAATTGTGTAATTTAGTGGAAGTTCCTGATAAGACCATTGAGTGAACAGCAGCCATTGAAGAATCTGCATATTCATCCTTGCTAAAGGCATGGCCAAGATTGCTGCAGCCATCAAAACCAATACTTTTAGAACTTCTGTGGCTGGTGCTCTGTCTTAAGATAACAATACGTTGACATGCTGGCTAAGAAAAATGACTCTCTCGATTGGTAGTTGTAGTGTGTTGGTTGAAGTGTTTAACTCTGCCCATATAAAAATGATATGCTGCGATGGCGACAAGGCAGACTTTTCTGAGTTGATTGTAATGCCTAAGTGATTGCAGAGTGTATTCCCTTGCCTGAATCAGTTGATGCCTGGTGGTGGAGGTAAGGAGACAATCGTCTAGGTATGGAAACACCTGGAATCCTAGACACCTCAGGTGAGCCTTAACCACTGCCATGCATTTGGTGAACACTCTGAGGGCTGTAGTGAGACCAAAGGGCAGGGCTAGAAATTGATAAAGATTGGCTTCCAGCCGGAAGTGCAGGTGATCTCTGGATGGCCTGGCCATTTTTATGTGGTAGTACACATCCTTGAGATCTATCGAGCACATCCAATTGTCTTTCCCTAAAAAGGGAAGTATAGACTGTAGCGTGACCATCCAGAACTTCTCTTTCTTCACAAATTGGTTGAGTCTGCTGAGGTTCAAAATGGGCCTCCAGTCCCCTGTCTTCTTTGGAACCAAAAAGAAACTTGAGTAAGTTCTGGATCCTGTTTAGCTGCTGGGACTGGCTGGATGACTCTTATACTAGCAACTTGTGGACTTCAATAGTTGCTTGTTCCCTGTAACTGGGTGGAATGTCCGGGATTCTCCTTGCGGGTGGGGGTGGAGAACGGTATGAAATACTCTCTGGAAATAATACTTTGCACCCAGATGTCATTTGTTACATCTTGCCAGGCATCTGGGTACAATGATAAGCGACCCCCAACTGCCTCCAGAGCAGGACAGTCGGGCCTCCTTTCAGGAGCGCTGACAGGGTTGACCAGAGAAGTGATTTCTGTCACCCTGGTGTTGCGGACCCCCCTCTGCCGTGAGGGCGGCGTCTTCCATTATTACCCCCTCCTCTGCCCCTAGAGGGGGGGGGAGGGTTCACCACGTGAATGTGAAAGGCTCTTTGGGCTTTTTGGAACCACATCTTTCCTCCCCTTTGGCCTTTAGGGTAAGGCCGAGTAGGGGTGGAAAAATGGACACCGACGGCAGACAGAGTCTTTCCCTCCTGTTCACACCTGGTCAAAGTTTCCTTCACTTTAGGCCCAAAGAGAGATGAGCCGTCAAAAAGGGTGTTCACGAATGAACACTTAAAGGGCTCTGCGAAGGAACACAAATGCATCCAGGAATGTCTTCGGAGAGAAATTCCTGTACCTGCTGCCCTACTCGTCCCATCAGCTGCATATGATATAAGATGCATGGATGATTTCACAATGGAATTTAGAGCAGCAAGCTGGGCGGCAACTTTATCAGAAGCCCCTGCAGTACCCTGAAGAGCATCTCCCAACTCCTTAAGGAGATCTCTTTGCAACCTAGTGAAATGGGTCAAATAGTTCAGGGATCGGAGTGTAAAAGTCGCTGAAGTAAACATGCGTTTCCCATATCTATCCATGGTCCTGGACTCTCTGTTAGGAGGATGGATAGATCAAGTCTCAGACATCTCCTTTTTGGTGGCCACCTCCACCATCGCATCAACAGGGACTCCCCTTTGGACAAAAAGGATTTATCTACAGGGGCAGAAATAAACTTGTTAGGCCTCCACGGGACAGGCTCAATGGACTCCAGTGTCTCCCACAATCTCTGAGAGACCAGCTGCATGAGCTCATCAAAGGGAGGAGACACACAAGTGATGGAAGGTTGAGACCCGAATGCCTTCAGGAGAACTGACCCATCCTCAGTAGGGCTTTTGGACTGCCAATCACCCCTCTGCCTAAGGATCTCAAGTATCTCCACAAGGAGATATCCTCAGAAGGGGATCGTGGGGACCCTTCTGACTCATCCAAGTCAGTGTCAGATGTTAAAGACTCCTGTGGGGAGTCCAAGTGTCTTCTCTTGCACAATCTCTTCCTGGGAACCTCCTCAGTGGGAGCCTCTGGGTAGGTCTCAGAAGAGCAGGGGGCGCCCTGTGGGACTACCTGAGGCTCAGGGTCTCTACGCCTAGTCTGGACGATGGAAGCAGAAGTTGACACAGGCGCTTTGGGGGAAGAGGAAGCCAAACCTGGTGTCGAGGATGTCTTTGGGGACAAGGCTCTCCTCAAGACTTTGAAGGCATCATGGCTCCGATGAAAAGGAGTTGACGGACCTGAAGGAACCGCCAGCCCCTCCTGCACCGAGGCCGTGGGCTCTGAGCCGGAGGTAGGAGCCAAGCTCATTCACGCCAAAGCCCGGAGAGGAAGAGACTATCCTCTCCTGACCCGACAGGAGAATGCCGGCTCCTAGAGTCCCCGGTCGGTGCCGAGGATGTCAGAGTAGATGGAACCGAGGACACCAGAGCAGGTCTCGGCTCCAAAGGTTCCACGATCAACAGGCCGGCCCCCTCTGGCTCCGAAGGTCCGATACGGCTAGGAGGAGGAGCAGTCAAATCAGGGGGAGTGGACTTCGGTTCCGACGCTAGGGTCGGAGCCGACAACAATTTAGCAAGGCCTGGTGCCCATAAGAGCGTCTGCACCAATCGGCCCATATCCAAATCTGAGAGGCTGACAGAAGACCTAGAGGAGTGCACAGACTGTGCTGATTGAAGACATGGAGATGCAGGTCTCTCAGATACCGGCTCCAGAGCTGTGGGCCGGCTCTGAAACAAAAAGACAGTCGGCTCCGAGGTCTGTGGAGTTGATGTCCCAGGATCTTCCACTTTCCTAGACTTTTTAGACACTTTAGATTCACTGAAGTCCCCTGAAGACTTGGAGGACTTGCTGGCCCCATCCTGGTCACTCAATGCTTCAGAAAAAGGATGCTTCAGCAAAAGCCTCTGTCAAGTAACTTTCTTTTCCTCTCCAGTAAGACCCTAGAGGAAAAGGAGTGGCAAATACTGCAGGACTCCTGTAAATGTACAGCACCTAACCAATAGACACACTGAACGTGGCCATCAGTCACAGACATCTTTTGCCCACAGTCTGGACATTTGTTAAACCCAGCCTTTGGGTGCTTGTCCTTGTCCTCAGACATATCCGAAAAACAAATACCTTAGGCTTAACAATCAAACAGCAAATGCCTAGGCTTAGCAGCAACAAACACACAAAAAGCCCAATAAGAAACACTCAGTATATAATATATAAGGAACCACGCCTAGGTTCAAAGCACAAAAAAACTAGCGAACACCCTACAGATATAACTGTAAAAAATTACACACACACACACACACACACACACACACACACACACACTATAAACAAAGGCCCAAAAGAAGAAGGGCCAACACTAGCTAAATGTTATATATTTATAAGAAGTTATCAACTAGGCCGAAACACGAGGCCACTACAAACTACTAGATTGTGTTAATAATACAGAAGGGAAAAGGGGAGCTTGTAAGAAGCTACTCTAACAACTATAGAATAATAGACAATTTTTTTTTAAATAACTTGCGAAAATGCTTATTTTGATGACAAAAATGGCTTGAGCAAACTGGAACCTCTGATCCGTGCCGTGGCAAACTAGATCTGAGGTAATTCCAGCAGTGCATCATGGGATAAGGGACTTGGTCTTGAGCCACTGTAAACCTCGGGCTTTGCAAATGGCCGTATCGGAGCCGATGGATCGGCTTAGAACCCATCAGTAAAGAACGAAGGCGAGATTGAACAACTTCACATCTGTTATTATGCAGGACTTGGTACCAAAAATAGCTCCTAAAACTGTATGTAAATACACAGATTGTTGAGAGGTGACCTATGCCTGGCTAACAAATCATCCTACGATCCTGCACTGATGGACCTGTTGCACACCTACAAAACAATCATCATCAGAATTACAGATATAGATCAGCGTGGATTTGCAGTGAATAGGACATCTGATAGCATCCTTAGGAATTTGATGATTATGCAGGATGTGGACAGATCTGGTAATGAGGTGTTATTGGATGTGCAGAAGGCCTTTAGTATAGTGAAGTGTGGATCCTTGCTTTTGACAATAGAGGCTTTTGATTTCCCTCAGGGGTTTATCTCTATGATCAAAGAGCTGCATGCAGGCTCGGCAGCCACACTAAAGTTAATAGGCTTGTTACTGGAAGAACTGGTTAAGACTAGGGGGATTAGGCAAGATATCCTGTCTGATACTCTATACTATACATGGAAACCTTTGGCCTCAGCAATGGGGCAATTGCAATTGACAGGTTATCCTTGAAGCAAGTTAGAGCTGAAATTTTTTTGTATGTGGACAATGTGTCACTTATGATGGGTAACCCCAGGAAACAGTTGGAGCATCCGTTTGATCTTCTGCACTGCTTCAAAAGTATAGCAGGTTACAGGGTCAATTGAAATAAAATGAGAGCACTGGGTTTAAATATGGACAGTTGGGGGTGCTTGAAGAAAAATTTCCAGCTAGGTCCAGCAGAAGGCCTTTAAATACCTGGGAGTGTGGCTTTCAAATACCAATGAAAGTTCCAGAAGAAAGCTGTATGAGCAGACTGAGTAAAATAAAGGCGGTCTACAACAAATGGATGCATTTGAACTTGGAACTGGATCAAAAGGTGCAGGTCATGCAGTGGCATATGGTGCCACATTTTTGTATTTGGGCAAATCTTTTTGGCATCCACCCAGACAGGTTTGTAACAGAAATAGCGGGGGCATGTATGTATGATTTTACACAGGGTGGTAGTAAGCCTACAGTGGGCTAGGAGAAGTTAAAGGTGCTGAAATACCGAGGTGGGTCAGCAGTTCTTGACCTAGATTTGTATGCTCAGGTGGTGCATGTGTCCTTTTGGGTTAGATGTCATGCTTCTAATTTTACAACCAAGTGGACAGACACGCTAGTGGAAAGGTTTTCATGGCTGGGAACTATGGCTTTCCTGCAGATGTTTTAGGGCAGGAAGGCCAAGCTGCTTGGTCCACCACTGTAGAATGTTTTAGGGAGAGTGTTGGGTGTGTTACGTCAGAAGATTTCCATTGACAAATGGGAACAAGTGTTTTTGCCAATCGGTGCCAGAATGGGCAGTAGTAGGGATAACAGGGAACTTGGATTGGCTTGGAGCAAACTGGACACATGCCTGAAGTACTGGGATCAAATGCTAGAGGGAGGTAAAGTTATGCTCTGGGAAGCTGCATTTTGAATTTTGGTACCCTGAGAAAAAGATTTAAGCTGGACAGGTCCAGAATGGGATACCAACACCCTTCTTTTCTGGGTACTAGGAAGAGTCTTGAATAAAATCCTTTCCATTTTTGACCTTCTGGAACTAGTTCCACTGCTCCCTGGGAACACAAAATTTTAATCTGTTCTAGAGCCTGAGTTTTTTTATTTTGGGGTACATCTGGGTATCCTGAGAATCTTAAAGGCTTTTTGAAAGTGAGTTTTAACTAATGGAAATAATATTTAGAACCCACTGATCTGAAGTAGCTTGGGTCCAGTTTTGATTGAAAAGGGACAGCCTTCCTACTAGCTCTGGGGGTGGAGTTAGGAAGGGGGGAAGAGTACCGGAGAGTCATAATTGCTCTCTGGCAGGGGCAGCTGTTCTAGAACTCCCTTGCCTGTGAGACTCTGAGGTCCACTGCCTAGATCTTTGCTGTTGTGGTCTGTGCTTGGGGGTTCTGTCCCTCTGAGGCTTTCTCTGCTTGCTTCTAGATTGGGTGGGAAAGGACTAATGCTTGGCCAGAAAATTCCTGCTGAACCTGGGGGGGTTGCACTTGTAGAAATTCCTTTACCGTTTGCATGGATTTTGCCTTGTCCTCCATCTTTTTGAGGACTGTTTCAGCTTTAGCCCCAAAAAGGCATTCTTTGTCAAAGGGTGCATCCAGGAGATTAGCTTTTATATGGTGAGGGATAGGTTGCTCTCTAAGCTAAGTGTGTCTCCTGATCATTGTGCCAGTGACAGCTGCCCTGCAGTTGGCTTCCATGGCATCATACCTGCAATGTAGGGAGTGTTTAGCTACTAGAAAACTGGAATGGCACACATCTAAAAGTTCCTTAGAAAGGTTTTTATGCTTGAGACCTGAGAGCTTTTGTTTTAGTTGGTCGAGAATGGTTTGCTGGTGTTTGATCATATGGAAATGACAGTTGAGGGCCTTTACAGTAAAGGTAGCCGGACTGTATGCTTTCTTTCCAAATCTATCAAGAGCCCTACTTTCTTTGTCAGTAGGTAATGGGTTTCTAGAGGTACTGGCCCTAGACCCTTTAGGGCCTGAGGTGACCACTTCAGGGTCAGCTGTTGGGTTTTTGAACAGATACTTATGACAGTCCTGGACCCTGTAGAACCGGTCAGGCTTTCTGGGTGTAGGAGGGAGTGAGTCAGGATTTAAGGAGGTGTCCTGAAAAACATCTTCAACTACTTCTAGAACAGGTGGGATTTGCTAGAGGTTTGCGCTCAGGGAGGTCTAACAACTGCCTGACTCTCTCTTTGGCCTGTGGGTATTGTGCTTCCCACGAAAAATTTCATCTCCTAGCAGGAAGTGTCTCCAAAAGTGAGGTCTTCAGGTGGGGAGGCAGAGGGGAGATGTTCCTCTGAATTTAATTCCTCATATGAGGTGTATATGGGACCTTCCTCGGATGCAGAGTCCTCCAAGTCAGACTATTCTTCTGAATGCAGTGGATCAGGGAAGTATTCCGGGGGGGGGGGGGGTGTCTCTTTCTTTTTCCTGGAGTAATATCCTCTGAAGTCTGTCTGGACCTTACAATCTTAATAAGGTCTTCAGCCAATTTGATTAAATCCTGTTGGGGTCCCTGAAACTGGGAGCTCATAGGGTTATGCAAAGGCCCTGCCACAATGCCTTTCTTTGGTGTGGGTTTGGCTTTAAGCCTGGGAGCATCCAGTGCCCTGGCACCAGACTCTTTAGAGTGAAGATGCATTGGAATGGGCCTAGGCTGTGAAAAATCTCCAGTTAGCAGTCACTTGTCGGAAGCCGTGAAATGCTGAGTGGTCTTGGACTCTACCAATGAGCTGATGGTATGAGCAGTAGAAGTCGAAGGAACAAAAGGCATGTCCGACTCCAAATGGGTCTCGACAAAGGCCTGGGTCACTGAATCAAAAGTCGAAGAGGGCTGCAAAAGCACCTCACCTTTCTCAACAATCACAAGTCTAGTAGGCGAGTCAGGGGGCGAATGTGTCACCTGTGGACCTAAGCTTTGGTTTCTTATCTTTTTTTTGCTTTTAGGCAAATCGAGTTCAGAACGACCGGTAGATGCCATACTATGCAACTGCACAGATTCCTGCCTCAGAAAACGACCCAAAAACTGCTCTGTGCCCAACAGTTCTAGTGTCAAACCTAGCACAGAATTGACAGTTAGGGACATGGTGGTCTGGGCCTAAGCAAGTGACACAAAGCATATGGAAGTCTCTGTGTGCAATTTGTTTACCACAACACAGACAATTACTAACTTTATCTGACGAGTCAAAGAAGAAAGAAAGGAGTTCCCCAGTGGGGTACTTATCTTTCCGACAACTTCTTTCTAGTACAGGCCGACCTAAGCACTTAAAATGGGCTCCGGTGGCAAGAAAAGACTGAAGTGATGATGCGAGGCTGGCTCCCTTTATACCTTAGAGTACTGATGTCGGTTAAGGCGTCTGCCAGCCTGGGAGACTAAATAAGTTTCTCTGGTAGTTGGGCTGGCTGAGGGCCTTCATGGCAGGAAATCCCAACTGTCAGAACTCAACAGTGAAGCAAGGACATCCTCCTTTCAACCAAAAATCAGCCCCAGCTGACCATCAGGATTGTGACTATTGGGCTGAAACTACTGGAGGGGTCAAAACCATGTGAAGCTTAAGTGCCTTCCACAGTCGTCAAGGAGCTTCTTTTTCAGAAGTTGACTACTCCTAGAACAGCATAAGATACAGAAAGTGAACGAGATGCTTGGCAGCCCTTGACAGTGGAAAGGACCTGCTTCTGCTTCAAATAAGATTTTCCTCCTGAAAGGGATGATCATCAGAGTGTCTCAGCTTCTCCTTAACAGAAACTAGTTTCACTCAGGCCAGTGTTTGCAGACTGATGCCCAAGTCTGCACAGTGTCAACATAAAGTTTAAGATGAACACAATAGGCCACTGTAGGTGTTACAGATAACAGTCTTAACCACCTCCTCCTTCATCCCAAAATTCAGAAAGATAGGGAGGGAATCTTTTACACTGCCTGTTCAACTAAAAAATGTAATCTAAACTGAAATAAATAGCTGAGGGTGCTACTCCTCAATGTGGCAAATGAGAATTTTTGTTTGTGCACCCTTTTCAAGGCTTCAGTATCCTTCTGTGGCAGCAAAACCGCAGAATGCTGGACTGCAAATATCAGTCCGTTTAGTGCTGCCTTGTCAGGATACCACTCCATTCAACTAGATGGTGCACAGAGAGCAATGGCTTTCTTGGGAGTCAGAGGTTCACAGTTTTGTACCTACCATAAATGTAGATGTTGGAGTGTATACACTGCTGCAGTCATTACACTTAGGTTATCCTGCCGTCAGGCGGTTCCCCAATCGGCCTGAGTTCCAAAGTCTTGGTCCGGCGTTGTTGCTGTCGCCTCCTCCCTGACGGCAGTGGACAGGGGTATATAAGATGCAGCCGACGACATTTTCCTCAGTTTTTCTTGCCCCAGATGTCAGGTGCCTCTATATAGGTAGGCAATTCCAATTGCTAATAAAACATACATAAGAAAAGCAAAAAACAACTTACAGCTACCAGCAAATACTCCCCATAGGTAGTAAGGGTGGAAGAGTTAGGTACGTACTTGCCAGTAAGAGGGGAAGGAGGGTGGGTAACCTGGACTGCAGCAGTGTATACACTTGAACATCTACATTTATGGTAGGTACAAAACTGTACTATGTTCATCGTGTTACACTGCTGCAGTCATTACACTTGGGTAGAATGTCAAAGCAGAGGTAGGGTGGCTGGTTCTATAAGGCATTAGGGGTGGCTATAAGACCCTGCAGGACTGCAGTGGCGAAGTCAGCTCTGGATTTAGAGTATAGAGGCAGATGGTAATGCTTGGTGAAGGTATGTACAGAACACCAAGTTGCTGCTTCCAAAATATCCTTGGTAGGTACTCCCCTGAGGTAGGCAGATGAAGTGGCTGCTGCCCTGGTGGAGTGAGATCTAATGTTGCTAGGTACAGGTTTTCCATGGTATGTGTAGCAGAAAGTATACAATGTCCTATCCATTTTGAAATGGTCTGTTTTGAAATGGCTTTTCCCTGTGCTCCTGCAGCATATGCTACCAATAATTGGTCAGATTTTCTGAAAGCTTTGGTTTTGTCCAAGTAGAAGTGTAACTGCCTGTGAATGTCCAAAGAGTGCAGTAGTCTCTCCCCTTTATTCTGTGGTTTAGGATAAAAAGTTGGCAGGTGAATAGTTTGGTTTAGAGCCACACTGGATATCACCTTTGGCATAAACGTAGGTTTAGTTCTTAAAGACACCCTGTCCTGGTGGAAAATGAGGAAAGGTTCCACTGCCATTAGTGCCTGTAATTCTGAAACTCTTTGTGCTGATGTTATTGCCAGAAGCAGACAAGTTTTCCAAGAGATATATTTTAATTCTGCTGTGTTAGCTGACTCAAAAGGAGGTAAAGTTAGTTTTTCCAAAACAAAGTTGAGGTCCCAAGTTGGAGTAGGTGCTCTACGGGGTGGTCTTATGTTTGCAGCCCCTCTGAGGTACTGTTTTAACAGAGGATTAGAGAAAATTGGTGTATCCGTGTTGTAATGAGCAGAGATGGCAGAAGCATGGATCTTGATGGATGAGAAGGAGAGGCCTTTGTCCAGCATCTCAGTTAAGTATTGTAGAATCTGAGGAATGTTTGGGACAAGAGGGTCAAGGCTGTGAGCTTGGTTCCAGGCACAAAATCTCTTCCATTTATCCGAGTAGGCTTTCCTGGTACTAGGCTTTCTGGCCTCCAGAATGATATCCATAACAGGTTTGGAGAGAGGCATTGCTTGTTTGACTAAGGAATCTTCCATGCAGCTAGGTTTAAGGTCTTTAGCTGGCTGTGTAGTATTTGATTGTTGTGCTGAGTCAGCAGATGTGGGATTTGAGGCAAAATCCAGGGTAGTTCTTGTGCTAAGCTCCTTAAGATTGGGTACCAGTGCTGGCGTGGCCAGTTTGGTGCAATCAGGATCATCTTTGGCTCTTCTTACCTGGCTTTTATGAGTACCTTTGGCAGGAGAGGTAGTGGTGGGAAAGCGTATACTTGTAGGTTCTCCCAGTTGAATGAGATGGCATCCACTTTCCATGCTTGTGGATGGTAACTCCTTGTGCAGAATTTTTGTAGCTGGCAGTTTATTGGGGATGCAAACAGATCTATGTCCGGGCTCCATCATTTCTGTGTTATCATTCTGAATATTTGTGGATTCAATTCCCATTCGTGAGGATCCATGATGTTTCTGCTCAAGTCATCTGCCAGTGTTTTTTTTTTCTCCTGGCAGGAATTGTGCTTGCAGATGAACTTGAAGGTTTATAGCTGTGTTCCAAAAGGTCATGGCTTGTCTGCATAGTGGGTAGGAGTGAGTGCCCCCTTGCTTATGTATAACATAACTGTGGTGTTGTCTCTGTCTTTATCAATAGTTGTCCTGGATGCAGCAGGTCCTTGAAAGCTATAAGGGCATTTTGTACAGCTAGCATCTCTTTTTGATTGATGTGAAGAGATGCCGTTGTTCTGCGGGTCACGTGCCCTGAATACATTTGCCTGCCATGTGTGCTCCCCAGGCGTAATCCGATGCATCTGTTGTCAGTGTCTGCCTGGCTGTGGGTTATGTAAAATGCTGTCCCTTGTTGAGGTGACAAGCTTGAGCTCACCATTGAAACTCCTGTTGAAGGCAAGGGATTAGTAGTATAACTGTTTCCAAACTTTGACAGTGTTGAGACCATACATTCTTTAGGTACCATTGTAGTTTCCTCATATGCAGTTTGGCATATGGAATTAGTAGTATGCAGGATGCCATGTAACTCAAGGCCTGCAGAATTTTTCTTGCAAGGAGCTGGGTCTTTGTTGCCATCAATTGAAAGTATTGAGTCAGTTGCCCTTGCTTGTCTGGCGTGAGATAAGCCATCTGGGCCATTGTGTTCAAGCTGGCACCCAGGAATATAATCTCTTCTGAGGGCACTAGTTTTGATTTATTTTCGTTTACTGTGTACCCCAGGCAACTTAATAACTTTTTTACAAATGCCAGATGTTTTAGAAGAATGTCCTTGCTCTTTGCTTGAATCAGGCAGTTGTCCAGGTACGGATAAATTTGAATTCCTTTCTGTCTGCAAAATGCAATTACTGGTGCCAGGCACTTTGTGAAGACCCTGGGCACAGTAGATAAGTCAAAGGGCAGTGCAGAGAATTGGTAGTGCATTGAACCAGCTATGAATCTGAGGTATCTTCTGCAGTTTTGTCTGATAGGGACATGCAGGTATGCCTCCTTGAGGTCTAAAGTCACAAGCCAAGCTTTCTTGCCCAGCATGGGAAGAAGCTGCTGTAATGTCAACATTTTGAATTTCGGAACATCCAGGTAAGTGTTTAGAGATGAAAGATCCAGAATGGGCCTCCAGGCTTTGTCCTTTCTGGGTACCAGAAAGAGTCTTGAGTAAAATCCTTGTCCTTGCTCCTGTGATGGTACCTTTTGAATAGCTCTCATATCCATGAGTGCTGTAATTTGTTTTTGAGCCTCTGCCCATTGATTTGGTGGCAGATTTGGCATTCCTTTTAACCTTGGCAGTGTGTGAAAGTGGAACCTGTAGTAACCTTAAAATACAATGTTGAGCACCCATTTGTCCTTTGTGATCATTTGCCAATTGTGGTAGAAGAGTGCCAGTTTTCCTCCCAAGGGGGCTGCCAAGAGGGATTTGTTTGGCAACTGTAGTGGGAAGTCATTGGAGCTGTTTTTTATATGGTTGGGGCCTGTCTTCCCCTTCTTTCTGGCCTGATGCAACCCATTGTCGAGGCCTATAAGGACTTTGTGTGTGACCTCTACCTCTTGGACGTCTGTATCTTCCCCTTTGAGGTCTGTCTTTAATTGGAAAGGACCAATTCTTAGTTGGCCAGTTTCTGCTAAATCTAGGAGGCTGAACCTGTAAGAAATCCTTCACCGTTTGCATAGATTTTGCCTTATCCCCCATTTTTTTTAATACCTCTTCTGCCTTAACTCCAAATAACACATCCTGCTGCAAAGGTGCATCCAATAATTTTGCTTTAACATGATCTGGTAATGTATGTTCTTTTAACCAAGCATGTCTTCTAATGACAGAGCCTGTAACTGCTGCTCTGCAGGAGGCCTCTAGAGAATCAAAACCACAATGCAAAGTATGCTTTCCCACTTGTTCAGCTGCATGCAATAAATCCTGCATTTCTTTAAAATTAGGAGGATCAGATTCTGGAAGCATTTTCTGTTTTAACTGAGACAGTAAAAATTGCTGATATTTTAGCATGCGAAACTGGCAATTTAAGGCTCATATTGCTAAAGTTGCAGACGTATACAATTTCTTTCCCCATCTGTCTAATGCTCTGGAATCTCTATCAGAGGGAACTGGATTCTCGGCTGATGAGGCCTTAACTCCTTTGGGTCCCTGAGAAATAGTTTCAGGGTCAGCTACAGGGCTTTTATACAGAAATTTATGTGAGTCAGGGACTCTGTAGTATCGGTCAGGTTTAACAGGGGCTAGAAGTAAGGAATCAGGATTTAAGCTGGATTCAGTATACACATCATCCACAATATCTAACACTGGCAGAATAGCAAGGGGTCTGTGTTGAGGTAGTAAAAGGAAGTCTCTGAACCTTTTCTTGGATTCTGAGTAATCCTGGCCTTCCCAGTGGAAATGCTGCCTCATGGTATGTAGGGTTTCCCCAAATGAGTAGTCCTCAGGCAGTGAGGCTGATGGAATTGATTCCTCAGCATCAGAATCCTCATAAGGGGGTAAAGAGTATCCTAGGTCTGAGGATGAATCAGAAGAGATGGACACCTGGTTGGAGTCATAGTCTGCATCCTGTCTAGGCCTTTTATCAGGAGGGGGGTGGGACCCCCTGATCAGAGTGATTAGGTCTTCGGCCATTTTGAGCATTTGTTTCTTAGGCATGGAGGCCAGTCCTGGAGAATGCTGTATTTGTTTCTTTGATTTTAAAGGAGGCTTAGACTTAGCTGAGGGTTTAATGCTTAACTGAGTAGGTCTGAAGACACCCTCTGAAGCTGTGGGTTGTTCAGCTACTCTAGATCCCTCTGAAAGGATAGTCTCGGTAGGCTGAATAACTTGTGCATCCGAAGGCCCAGCCATCTCCACGTGGGAGTCAGAGACAGCCTGTGGTTCTACAGAAGCGGTCGTCAGGGGCTGCGAAGGCGCCTTGCTGAAAAACGGAGAACCGGCGACTGGCCTAGAAGAGGCTTTGTCGTCAGTTTTAGGCCTCTGATGCCTATCCTTGTCTTTGCGCTTTTTGTGTATTCTGGTCGTCGGAAGTTCCGACAGCATGGTATAATTGAATTTTCTACCAAAATAATGTTGGGCAAAATCAAACTGACGTTTAATAGTGCGCTTGTTAAACCTAGCACAAAACCGACAACCAGTGACGTTGTGGTCCGGGTCTAAGCATGGGATACAATAGGAATGGAAATCCTTATGAGGTATTTGCTTCCCACAAGAAATACAGTTATTAACTTTTACTGACATCGGTCTGAGGCAAGAAAAAGTTTCCCCAATGGGGTACTTAGCTTTGTAGAAGACTTCGGTTCTGGATTCGGAATGAAAATCTCAGGAGACGGCCGACCGGCACTTGCGAACTGCTTTTGCTTCGGGCACCGCGCGGCAAGAAAGACTGAAGAAAATGGCATCGGCTGCATCTTATATACCCCTGTCGCACTGAAGTCAGGGAGGAGGCGACAGCAACCGAAGCCGGACCAAGACTTTGGAACTCAGGCCGACTGGGGAACCGCCTGACGGCAGGATAACCCAAGTGCAATGACTGCAGCAGTGTAACACGATGAACATCAATGCTTCCTGGCTATATGTGTCACCCTTCATAATGGGTGATGGAGGGAGGATGAACTAAGGTTCTTCTTTCTCGTTCCACAGTTAATTATAGAGATACTTACAGGGGAATGAATGGGCCAGAAGACATTCTACAGAAATGTTCATGAACCACAAGTTCTCACAAAAGGAAGGAGTCACAATGTAAGGTTCCGACAAGAATTCAGTGTCCATGTCTGTCTTGGAGATAATGGCCTCTGGTCTAAAAACTCCTTGCAGGAAGCACACCCATCCATTCCAGAAGAGGCAAAGTCAATGTGTGTGTGGGGATCAAGTATGAGATGGAGTTATACTAGCTGTTTGGTGACGTGGACCTCCTACTTGGAGGCATACCTGCCAAAATCACTGTGAGGATCCGAGAGGTCTGCAATGGGTCTGATGCCATCTGGCATCAGGCCATGCTCCACAAAAGTGTGAACCCACACCTGAGCAGATGGGTCCCACAAGAGTTCAAGTGGTTTAAACTGCCTACATACAGGGGATGCACCTCTAAAGTGGCACATTTTCCCCAGACCCTTCATCATTCAATGAAGTGGAAGACAGGTGTGAATAAGAAGTTATGTACTTACCATAATGTTCCATTTGAGTTGTTATACTCGCCTTCATTATTACTGATGGGTTCAGAGCCGATCATCGGCTCTGATTCAGCCAAATAGCAAAGCTCAAGGTCTCTAACAGCTTGCAGCCAAAGCCTTATCCCACAATGCACCACCACATTCCCCAGATCTTGTTTGCTGCCAACTATTGTAGAAACCTATCCCAGATTTCAAGGAAATCACAAAATCCAGGGTAAAAGGAAACTCTTCAGGAAAACCAAAACCAGTGGTACTTCTCGTGCTTCCAGACATAGGAAGGGGGTAGGAGGGAGGGTCGTAATAATGAAAGCGAGAATAACAACTCACATGGAGCGTTATGGTAAGTACATAACTTCTTAATGTGAAGTTGTTCAATTTCGCCTTCATTCTTACTGATGGGTAGCGTCCCCAGCACCACAATCTTGGGTGGCTCATGGGAGTACTTGTTTCAGGACAGCAGATCCAAATGAAGCTCTGTCCCTAGAGGCCTTGTCCACTTTGTAATGAGATATAAAGGTATGTGGATTTGTCCATGTGGCAGCTGCACAAATAGAATCTATAGGTATTGGTCAAAAAGGCTGCAGAAGTAGCAACCGCCCTTGTAGAATGAGCCTTGACCTTGTTATGTAATGCAATACCCACTTGACTGTAGATAAAGGAAATACAATCAGCCAGCCATCTCGATAAAGAAATTTTGGAGACAGGTGCGCCTTTTTTTGAATCTGAGAAGGAGACAAACAGCTGTTCAGCCCTTCTGAGATCCTTTGTTCTGTTCAAATAAAAGCGAAGTTTGTGAAGCATATACTCCAACTGGTTTGAATGGTTAGGAAAGAAAATGGGTAACTCAATAGTCTGATTCAGTGTAAATTCTGAACATACTTTGGGTAGATGGATTCGTCCTGAGGGAAACCCTATCTTTATGAAATATTAGGTAAGGTGGCTTAATGGAAAGGGCTTGCAACTCCAAAATTCTGTGTGCTGATGTGATGGCCACCAAGAATATGGTTTTCCAAGAAAGACACTTCAGCTCACAAGAAGAGGCAGGTTCAAAGAGTGGAAGAATAATTTTGGACAGGATTAGATTCAAGTTCCAGGGAGTAGTAGGAGATCTGAAAGGTGGTTTTAAGTGCATCGTACCTTTCAAAAAAGCCTTAGCCAGCTTATGAGACAGGATACCATTTTCAGATGCACCTAAATGAAAATTGGAAATTGCAGCAAGTTGGATTCGAATGGTTGCTGCTGCAGCCCCTTCACTGAACAGTTTCATTAGGAATTCCAGTATATCTGATAAAGACACCAGGAAAGGATCAATGTTAATCTGTTGTGCCCAGATGGAAAACCTTTTCCACTTACTGAGGTAAAGTTTCCTAGTCGAAGATTTGTGAGACGACAATAGTATATGTCGCACTTCTTCTGATAAATTCTGGAACCTGGCTATTCTGGGAAGTGGAGCAGCCAAGCTGTCAGTTTGATGGACTGAAGAGAGGGATGAAGAGCTCATGAGAAGTGGGTCAACAGATCCAGCACTGGGTCCAGAATCCAGGGCTCTTCTAGTAGATGAGGCTTCAGAAAAGGGAACCAAATTTGACGAGGCCAACATGGGACAATTAAGATAAGTGTCCTGCCCAGAAGACTGGCTTTCTGCAATACTTTGGGAATCAGTGGAAAGGGAGGAAAAGCATAAAGGAATCCCGGAGGCCAATCGTGGACAAGTGCGTCCCTCTGGGATTGTCCCTGTTGAGGGATCAAGGCAAAGTAATTGCTGCACTTGGTGTTTGTGGAGGTGGCAAAAAGGTCGCAGCAAGGCTGGCCCCATCTGCGGAAAATCATTTCCGCTATTTCGTTCTTCAGAGACTACTCATGAGGTAGCAGAATAGCTCTGCTGAGTCTGTCTGCTATGACTGATCTCTCCGGGATGTGCGTTGCAATCAGAAAACGCTGGGTGGACTCTGCTCAATTCCATAATCTCAGTGCCTCTCGACACAGGGGGTAGAATTTGGTTCCTCCTTGTTTGTTTATGTACTGGACTACGATATGTTGTCTGACTGGATTGCAATCGTGCCAAGGGGGAGAGACTCTTGAAAGGCCTGCAATGCTAGAAGGCCTGCTCTCATCTCCAGGACGTTAATGTACAAATGAGCCTCCCGAGCTTGCCAAGTATCTTGGGCTGTCCATCCCTGATAATCACCCCCCCCAATCAGGGAGGCGTCCGTGGTTACCATTGCTACTGGAGAGGGGAGAACAAATGGGCAGCCCATAGTCACTGTCTCTGACGTTAGCCACCAGCGAAGGTCGTTCTTGCACGAGTCGGAATCAAAACCAGATGATTCAAGGGTAATTCCTGAAATGTCCATTGCGTGAAAAGCAGCCACTGAAGAATGAGCATGTGAGACCTCGCAAAGGGTATTGCAATAATCGCTGCTGCCATACTGCCAAGCAGTTTGAGAATCTGTGACCCTGGTGCTTTTTGTTTTGACAGGAGATCCACAATCTGTTGTTGGAGGACAATCACTCTTTCGGGAGGGAGCTTCAAGGCCATGATGATAGTGTCCAAGTCTGCTCCTATAAAGACTGTACGCTGCGATGGCAATAAGTCAGACTTTTATAAATTTATCGTAATGCCCAGCTGTGAACATAGATCTATGGTAGCATCCCTTGCCCGAATAAGCTGATGCCTGGTGGGGGCGGTGAGGAGCCAGTCGCCCAAGTAAGAAACACCTGGATTCCTGAATGTCTCAAATGAGCCATGAACACTGCCATGCATTTGGTGAACACTCTGGGGGCTGTAGTGAGACCAAAGGGCAGGGCCCGAAATTGGAAGGGACTGGCTCCCAGCCGTAACTGCAGATGATCCCTGGATGGGCTGGCCATTTTGACATGGTAGTACACATCCTGGAGATCTATGGAGCACATCCACTCATCCTTCCCTAGAAATGGGAGAATGGACTGAAGCGTGACCATCCGGAACTTTGTCTTCACCACATATCTGTTGTGTCTGCCGAGGTCCAGAATAGGTCTCCAGTCCCCTGTCTTCTTTGGTACCAAAAAGAACCTTGAGTAAGTTCCGGATCCTTGCTGGTCTGCTGCGACTGGCTAGATGACTCTTTTTTGCAATAGCTTCTGGACCTCTACGAATGCTACATCCCTTAGACTGGGTGGAACGTCTGGGAATCTTTTTGTTGGTCTGAGGTTTGAGAGTCCCCTCTACTCATCATTCATTAGACTCATTATAGAGTACAACGCCCCTTTTGGTATGTACCTCACAAGACATCTACAACAACTGGAAAGGCCACAGAAATCTCACAGAGAGGATTACCGGCCTCAAACAGATGCCCTATGCAGACCGTTTAAAAAAACTCCAGCTTTACTCTGTCGCATATCGCCTACTTAGAAGCGATCTCTGCCTAATATACAAAGCTATGTCAAACCCTGAGCTGTTGGACATGCTCCACATAAAGAAATCCCAATCCCTCCGAGCTACATGCTCTAGGGACCTAAACCTTCTCACCACAATAAACAGAACATGCTGGAGGGATAGATTCCTGTCTCAGAGACTTCCCATACTCTGGAACAAACTACCTATCTATATCAAACAAAGCTCCTCATTAGCACTCTTTAAGAAAAATCTTGATGATTGGATGAGAGATAGGAAATTCACCCAGGGGTTCACTTCTGTGGCTCTGCTTGACAGGGGCACAGGAAAATCATTTTCTTGGGTGGCAAAAGCTAGGGTACCGTTTGGCTAGGCTTATATAGGCCCTAGGGCCAATAACCTAGTACCTACCTATGAACCTATAATGCCGAATCCTTTCATCCCTCTCTATTCAATATGACTTGTTGATCCTCAAGCTGCTTGTGGGATCCCAGCCAGCAGAACTAGTGCTCCAGCTTCAGACCCCCTTACATTTTTCCTTCCCATAAAGCAACTCAGTTGTGACATTCCTCACACTGAATCTGCTAAAAAAATGTTATGAGTACAGACAAAGGATATACAATCTGAAATTCATCTAGACAAGGTAATATTGGAGACTTTTGAAACCAGTTTATTAGAAGCAAAGCTCACAAACAGTTGGGGGTCCTTTCCAATGGCCTTAGTTCTCTGAAGAAAGAAGCACAATTACCTGTACACATCTAAGATGTGAAGTATTTGCCCTTGAAGTAATTGGGTAAGAATACTGGCAGATATATGGGTAGGTTTAGGTTGGATTCTGATGTCAAGTTGGAAAGAAAGGAAGGACTGGTGTGTAAACAGACTCTCTGTGAAAAAATAGGGTGGAGAAAAAGATGTGTAGCATGTAGCTCAGAAGTTCTCCTGGCTGAGGTTATAACCACAAGGAATAAGGTGTTCCAAGACTGGAATTTTATAGAAGTGGAAGTTGCTGGCTCAAATGGGTCTTTGTTAAGGACTCCCAACACAAAACCGAGGTCCCATGGAGGAATTGGCTTCTTAACTGATAGGTGAAGCAGGAACATATCCCTAAGAAAAGCTTTCTTTACAAGATCTATGCGAGGCAAATAAACAGGAATCAAAGCCTTGAAATTAGAAATTGTGGCTAGTTTCAATTTAACTGAACATCTAGAACCCAAGGAAAAAAGCTGTGAAAAAGAGAAGTACTTACGAAATGAATGCATTGAATGGATTTACTCACTGAGCAGCTATCTAAGCTGAAAAACTTACTCTTGTTCACTTAGTCTTGTAAACCTATGAGCAGATGCCTTCTGCTGGGAGGCAGAAAGAATGTGAGCTACCTCTTGAGACAATGAAGTGTCAATGGCCTTTAGTGGAACTGGAGAAACCATGCAGTAGAGCCACGTGAGGCGACCTGGAAGAGTATGAAAGATGATCATTTTTGGGATCCAATTGCTAGAGGTCTCCCTGGTGTGAGGCCTGAGAACAACCACCAGATTTGCCTGGGTCAATATGAAGCAGTGAGCATCATCATGGCTTTGCATCTAATTGCTTTCTGGATAAACCCGGACATCAGGAGAACAGGGAGGAGTAAAGAAGTCCGGATGGTCACTGTACAACAAGACAGCCTTGCCCTTTACCTGGGTCAAGTGTGTGGCACAGTTTAAGATCCTCAAAGTGAAGGAGCCTGAAGCATACACCCATATCCCCCTCCTGTCCATTGCCATAGACTTCTTGTTCAGCAGATGGACACCACCTGTATCCTCCAATCAGCTCCTTCTTAGTAGTCACTGCCATGGTGATGGAATCCACCAAAGGATTCATGAACCAAAAAGTGTCCCATCCTTGGAAGGGCTGAAGAATCTTATCCAGCTTCCTTGGTATGCTTTTAGAACAATTAGGCTCATGCAATGCTTTCCTGGTGGTCAGGACAATCAAGTGGTCCACTAGAAGGACCACCCAAAAAGTATAAGGTGCCTCAAAAAGGACTTGCTCATCCTGAGATGGTGGGATCTGTGGACCAGTTTTTCATCTGGTACATGAGTTCTAAGACATCAATGAAGTTGAAGTCCTCTGAAGGGGACTGTGGTGATCCTGCTAAATCCTCCCAGTCAAAGTCCAAAGTAAATGACTCGTTTGGGGTGTCAATGTGCCTTCTTACATATCCTCCTCTTCAGAGCTTCAGGCAGTAGTGAAATGGAGTTGGCAAAGCACTGGTCCTGCAGTGGGACAGTTCATTTGAGGACACTTGTTCAGCTCTGATCTGGGAAGTATGAGAGGGTCGAAATAAGAGACATAATGGTGTTGGACGACATGGCTGATGCCAATGGAACTTGTGCAGCAGCTCTAGACGAGAGGCTAGGATCCTTCCCATAACCTTGAAGGATGAACCCACAACCTCCTAATCCGAAGACCAGCCTTCTGGTGCCAGCGCTCTTTCTTCTGTAGAATACAGGCAGTCTAAATAAACAGATTCTTAAACCAGAGAAGATTGGCCCAAGAAGGGGATCCATACCATGGCATTCAAGGCTGACAACTCCACCGGAAATGGCACCACATGTGACAGGTCTGAAGATGGCATCAAAGCTAAAAAGTTGGTCTCAAGAGCCAGTCAAATCTGAAATGTGTTGAATAAAGTGGTTCATATCGGAAGGTTTCAGAACCGAAGGCAAAGGTGCACTCGGTGCTTAAGACACAGGCATCGGACAGGGGTCAACCATGATGCCACTGGATTTGAAAATTTAACCAGGCAAGGACCCAGCAAGGGGGATGAGGGATCATCCTGTTCCACCATCAGAGTAAAGGAGAAAACCTATATAAATATGTGCCTAGATGAAAGCCCTCATCACACAATCCAGTTCCAAATCAGAGACACTCTTGAAGGACATTCTGGATGACTGAGATGTTGAACATGGAGGAAATCTTGAGGGCTCCTTTTCAGAAAAGATGCCCCAAATCAAGTACCAGGGTGACTTGTTCCCGATGAAAATCATCTCCAAGAAAGGTGAAGCCTACTTCTGAGATGCTGACAGAGCCAAAGCACCAATCAACTCTGACCTTGCCACATTAGATGGTCCAAAACTGGAGGACTTCTCTGACTTCATCTACTTTGGATTCAAATCCTTGCCTCTGAACCTTTCCTTTTCTTTTCCTGGATAATCTCTACCCTTTTGTGCTTTTCTGCTTTTGGATCCAGTGGTAGGAAGCCCTTTATAACCAATATGCTCCTCCTATCTGCTAATGAGTGGTGACCAAAATCTTTGCAGATGGACCAAACAAACCACACACAGATTGTGTGAATCCTGAGGAGGGATTTTATGCCCCCACTGAAGGCACCTTTTAAAGCTATTCTCCTTGTTTTTACTACCCTCTACGCTACAGTTACAAAACAAAACAATTATATGAAATAAAAGGTGAACACAACCAGGAATATCAAGTACACCTATAAAAATAAGTATCAACAAGTTAAAGTGACCTAAAAAATATTATTCTTTTTTTTCCTTAATGAAGGCAGACAGGCTTAATGCACAAGATATAGCTAACAAGGGCTCAAAGTTTGCATTGAACTAATTAAGAAACAGAGATAAGACAGAAAGCTGTCAAACAATAAGTAAATACAGGCAATCTGAAAGATATGCGAGAGGTGGAGCAATTACCTTTAGAGCTGATTTGTGACCACATCTTAACACAGATGCAGCAAGGTAGATCAGAAGGAAGCTTCACAACTAGGTAAATTATGGGATGGAAAAATTTAAAGGGGCTTGAGGCTGGAGCACTAGTTTTGCTGAATAAGATCAGGCAAGTAACTTGGGGATCCACAAGTTGGATTGGATGAATAGAATCTTAGAAATGATATACCAAGCTGATATAAGTAGACTGTTTTCCACTTGATCTGTTTCATTGATAGTTAACAAAACTGTATTGCATTTATTTATTTACCTCTGTTTATTGCTGGCCTCTGTCTGTCTGCATTTTGTTTCTCAGGGTTAGTTCAGTAGTTAGTTTTACGGTGGAGGTTGCTTTGCATTCTGTGAAGTCAGCCCAACCCAGGTGTTAGCTACTGGTCAACACCTCTGTGTTTATCACAGGTTCATAGGTAGGTACTAGGCTATCAGCCCAAGGGCCTAAGTAAGCCTAGCCAACAAGGTTCCCTGGCTTACGCCACCCATGAAAGTAATTTTCCTGTGCCACTGTCGAGCAGAGCCACAGAAGTGATCTCTGGGGTGTATTTCCTATTTCTCATCCACACATCTAGATTTTTCTTGAAGAGTGCTAATGAGGTACTTTGCTTGACATAGATGTGTAGCTTGTTCTAGAGTATAGGAAATCTCTGGGACAGGAATCTATCCCCCCAGCATGTCCTGTTTATTGTGGTGACAAGGTTTAGGTCCCTAGAGTGTGTAGCTTGGAGGGATTGGGATTTCTTTAGGTGTAGCATGTCCAACAGCTCTGGGTTTGAGATAGCTTTATATATTCGGCAGAGATCACCTCGGAGTAGGCAATATGCTATAGAGTAAAGCTGGAGTTTTTTGAGACGGTCAGTCTAGGGCATCTGTTTGAGGCCAGTAACCCTCTTTGTGAGGTACTTCTGTGGCCTTTCCAGCTGCTGCAGATGTCTTGTGAGGTACATTCCAAAAAGGACGTTGTACTCTATTAATGGGTATGAGTGTCAAGTAGAGGGGAACAATTACCTCTTTTTTCCTGGATGAGAACCCTTTTGTGATGAGGTGCGGCATGTAGAAGGACGTCCTGACCACTGTGGCGATGTGACTATCAAAGGAGAGACTACTGTTGTCCACCTGGGTCCCAAGGTCTCTTACCACACACTCTGTGTTAAGTAGACTGCTGCCTATGTGGTAGTTCATGGGTACAGAGTTTTTACCAAAGGGGATGACAATGCACTTTTTGGCATTGAGCTTGAGGCCATGGCTCTGACACCAGGCATCTGTCTCAGTGAGGCCCTTCTGTAGGATGTCCACATCATTTGGGGACTCTACTATGGCTCCTAGTTTGCAGTCATCTGCGAACTTAGTTAGCCAGAGGCCTTCTGTGTTGGCCTGTACTTCAGAGAAGTACATACCAAACAGGAGACGTCCCAGTGGGACTGAACCCTGTGGTACTCCACTTGGCACTGGTTTGAAGTCAGATTTGAAGTCTACACTTTTACAGTGTGGGTTCCGTCAGTGAGCCAGTTGCCAACCCATCTTGTGACGTAGGGATTTATACCTAGTTTAGTGAGTTTTGCTATAATTCCAGAATGGGGATGGTGTTGAAAGCCTTGGCGAGGTCAAGATAGGCTGTGTGAACCACCTTACCCTCGTCTACGGCTTTGGTGACTGCCTCAAAGAAGTCGCTCAGGTTCAGAAGGCATGATCTGCCTTTCACAAACCCAAACTGGGTGGGGTCCAGAGTTTGGAGGTCACCAATGTCTTTGTTTATGAGTTCCATGATGATACTTTTCCATGGCCTTGCAGGTCAGGCTAATAGGGCGATAGTTCCCAGGATCAGTGGTGGCTCCCCCTTTGTAGAGTGGGATAACTGTTGCTGTGCGCCATTCAGTGGGCATAAAACCTATCCTCCTTCTCCTCCTGAATGCACCCTAATGGAAGTCCATGCTGAGAACCCATATACAAGGGGCATTAAATCAACCTAAATTCCCATCTGCTCCCTACCAGGACATTTCAGAGAAACTTGTGTTCCTGCCTATCCTCCTTCTCCTCCTGAATGCACCCTAGCGGAAGTCCATGCTGAGAACCCATATACAAGGGGCATTAAATCAACCTAAATTTCCATCTGCTCCCTACCAGGACATTTCAGAGAAACTTGTGTTCCTGCCTATCCTCCTTCTCCTCCTGAATGCACCCTAACGGAAGTCCATGCTGAGAACCCATATACAAGGGGCATTAAATCAACCTAAATTCCCATCTGCTCCCTACCAGGACATTTCAGAGAAACTTGTGTTCCTGCCTATCCTCCTTCTCCCCCTGAATGCACCCTAACAGAAGTCCATGCTGAGAACCCATATACAAGGGGCATTAAATCAACCTAAATTCCCATCTGCTCCCTACCAGGACATTTCAGAGAAACTTGTGTTCCTGCCTATCCTCCTTCTCCTCCTGAATGCACCCTAATGGAAGTCCATGCTGAGAACCCATATACAAGGGGCATTAAATCAACCTAAATTCCCATCTGCTCCCTACCAGGACATTTCAGAGAAAGTATGCATACTGCTTATCCATCTTGTAATTTGTAAAGGTAGTACATACTTTTTAGTAGGTTGCAGTGCGCTCCCTTGCCACGCCAGCCAGCAGCCAACTCTTCCCCTTTCCTTATCTATTTAAATTGTCCCTACTTCTCCCTCCCATATTTTATTTTACCCTTCGCTAAGTCTGATAATCCCCTTCCATCCCCTAACTGATATTCCCCGTAGGTATCTCTGTTACACTCATCTAAACTTCCCACTAGGTGGCGCTCCTTTACCTTCTTGCTGTCTCTACTACTTTTTCCCACTTTGTACCTTATTTTCATTCTTCAGTATTTCCTAGATATCTCTCCCACTGCTCTCTCCCTCTTTATTCTCCCAGGACTACCTATCCTCTTCCTCCACTCCACATATTCCCATCTCCTCTAAGCTCAAAGCCTCTGACCCTTCTATACTGTCATTTTAGTACATATCTCCATTCAACTCCATTTCACCGTCAGTCTTCGAACTTAAACTATATCTCTGCAAACTTACCTTCTGGCTCTCGCATTCTACTGATTGTTTTTCCTCACATTTCTCCTTCATTTGGCTCTTCCCGCTCCGTTCGCCCTGCGGGCTCACTCCGCTCCCCTACCCTGCCCCCAAATCTCACCCGCCCCAGCACCTCTACCTTTATACCTCTCATAAGCCCTCCCACATATACCAATTAACTAATCAGAGTCCTTCCCTCATTACCCCTCCCACTCTTACTCCTCCACCCCACTATACCTCACCTTACCAATTAACCTATCACAATCCTTCTACTTACTACCCCTCCCACCGTTTCTCAGCCCACTCCATTACATTTCTCTTCTCATCACATATATTCCCTTTCTCTCCCCTGCAAATACTTCCAACTCCATCCTTTTCCTAAGCCCCCCACCCATTTTGCCTGCACAACTCCACAACTTCTATCTCTTCAACTTCCCCTTGCTGAACATGCCATCCAAAATCCTTCATACTGTCTATGTCCCAGCCTCACTTCTTATACTACTCACTCTTCTTTATTATGCTACTTCCTACTCTCACAAAATACCCTTCTCCCTACCTCCTACACAAACCAACCCTTGTACTCACCCACAACCATCTCTATCTACCCACTACAACAACACATCTTCCACACTTATTCCTCCCAAAACACTGTACCTTTTCCATTCCAAACACTTCACAGTACCAAAAACATTCACTCTTACACTCCTCCCACCCCCTAACAGCTTCTTACTTCATAAACCCAAAAGACTAAGAGTTACTTCCAATAATGACCTAGTCTTATCTGGCGATATTCACCCCAACCCTGGCCCCTGCCTCACTACTAACAACTCCCCCCCAACCCCTTTTTCTCCCACTGGAAACAATCATAGTCCCCCTCCCACTTCTACCACTTCCTCTCCTAACCCCTTTAAGTTCTTCACTATCAATGCTCAGAGCCTAAATAACAAATTACACCAACTACAAGCTTGGATTTGCCACAACCAACCTGACATCTTAGCCATCTCTGAAACCTGGCTAAAACCCCACATCGCTGACTCTGAAATCTTACCTCCTGGTTTCCAAATCCTCAGAAGTGACCGATTAAATAAAAAAGGTGGAGGCTCTGCAATAATCTTCTCCAACCTCCTCTCCCTGATCCCTTTACAAATCCCAACTCCACAATTCAAAAATGCTGAACTTACAGCCAGTCTACTACGACTAAATAAACATAAAAACATCTGCATTATCTCCCTTTATATATCCCCAGGTGACATCATCACTACCCTTGAAAATATTCTTTACTGGGCCTCAACAGAAATCAAATTCGAAACCTACATTCTAGGCGATGTTAACATTGATTGGAATAAAATCAACTCTCCTTCCCCCTCCCAATTCATTAACCTCTACAACTTCACCCAAGTAATCCACTCAACCACCCGGCCTAACAAAACAATCCCCAGGATCCATCATTGACTGGATCCTAGTCTCTCATCCAAACAAAATAATTCTTTCTGGCACTATCCCTGACACCTTCAGTGACCATCTCCCCACTTTCATACACCGCTCAGCTAGCTCCACCCAATATCTACACCATTACATCCACACTCGTAATCTCAGCAACTTCAACCCCACAATCTTCTCAAACATTTTTAAACATACTAACTGGCAGATCCTAAATACTCTTCCTCTAGACAACGCTGTAGAACAATTTAACTCTATCTTCCTAAATACTCTTAACTCCCTAGCCCCACCAAGAAACAAACGGGTCAAAGCTAATTCTGCCCCTTGGCTATCCAAAGAAACAAAACAAATCATGCATCAAAGGGACAAATCCTGGAAGCTATACCAGAAAAATAAAATGCCTTCATCCCTGCTCCAATACACCCAACTCCGCAACCAAGCAAAAAAACTAATCATCCTGGACAAGAAAAACTACTACAATAAACTTCAGTCCAACCATAACAAGAACCCAAAACAGTTCTGGAAATCAGTTAATTCCCTTCTCCATCCAGGATCCAGGAATAATCCCTGCCCAGATCCTAGTATAACTGACACAGATCTAAGCTCTCTCTTCAATAAATTCTTTACTGAATCTATAGCTAATCTAACTAAACCCTTCCCTAACAATAATACATTCAACTCTCTTTCCTTTACACATAACGACCCCTCTAAATGCCCTCTCAACTTCCAGCTGAAACCTGTTTCAACCACATTTATAAAAAGGCTCTTATCCAAACTAAAGCTATGCTCTAATGCCCGACAACATCCCCTCCTCCTTTCTTAAATGTGCTGCTGATGGTATTGCTCTCCCTATCAGCATCTTAATTAACAGATCTCTAAAAGAGTCATACGTTCCCATTCTTTGGCGATCAGCCTACATTCTACCACTTCATAAAGGAGGCAAAAATACTAATATCTCCAACTTCCGCCCAATTGCCCTACTCTCACCTTTATCAAAAATCCTAGAAAAATGTGTCCACCACCAACTCATGCCTTTCTTAACCCAGAACCACCTCCTAACACCCACCCAACATGGCTTCCGCCCTGGACACAGCACCATTTCTGCCTTATTATCCTTCTTAGAAACAGTTAATCAAGCCAGGGATTCTGGATTACTAGTTTCTACTGTACTGCTAGATCTTTCTAAAGCCTTTGACACCATCTCTCACAAACACCTTCTCTTTCATCTATCAAACCTTCATCTCTCCCCTGATACTCTATCTTGGTTCTCCAGCTACTTATCAGACAGATCTCAAGCTGTCAGATGGAAAAACTCTACCTCCTCCTTCTTACCTACACCCACTGGCGTTCCCCAGGGGTCCATCCTTGGACCCATGCTGTTCAACATCTTCATAAATAACCTACACTCTGCCATCCCAGACACAACAGTTATCCAATACGCTGATGACTCTACCTTAGTCTGTGCCGCCTCTAATCTTCCTGAACTACTGACGAAAACCCAAATAGCTTTTTCCACTACTGAGAACTAGATGCACCAAAATCATCTCTCTCTCAACTCTAATAAATCTAAAATTCTTCTTTTCCCTCCCTCCAGGGCTCTCACCTTCGACAAAAATGCTTTCAAAATCACAAGCCAAACCAACTCTATCATAGAGGTGGTCCCATCTGCAAAACTCCTTGGCATCACCATAGACGAGCACCTTAAATTTGATAACCACATACAACAAAACAAAGAAAACCCACCAAAAGCTAGGTATGCTCTATAGGAACAATAGCTTTATCTCCAACTCCTCTAGGCATACCTTAGCAATTACCTATCTTCTACCATCTCTACTATATGGAGCCCCACTCCTTACTAACCTGTCTTCTTCCATCTCCTCTAAACTCGAAATCTGCTATAATAAAATCTCTAAATTTGCAACCAAATCTAAAACCTCTACTCACCATTGCCTTTCCCTACAAACTCTGAACTGGCTAGAACTCCTAACTACCTAGACTATCTCCAACTAACCACTGCTCACAAATTAATATTCTACCCTGATAAATGCCCAGCCCTAACAAACATCCTTCCTCCGTACATCCGAAACAGATCTCTAAGATCTGAGCACCAAAATTTAATTGCCATCCACAAACCCAATCGCCCTGCTGGCCAACTCCTTCTCTCCTACTCTCTTGGCAGGAAATGGAATTCTCTCCCTCCTTCACTTAGAACAACATCTAACTCTGAATCCTTCAAAACCCAACTTTTCTCTTACCTGTCCTCTAAACATAAGTGTTCCTGCTTTCATCCCACTTAAATTTAATTAACTACCCTTATGAACCCTCTATATCCTTTCACTTCACACTACCCAAAACTATTATCTTTCCATTGCTACTAAATCAAACTAAAGCTACTTCTCAGTTCAAGTATTTCTCTCTCTCTACTCCTGTATGTAAATATTGTAAATATCAGGTAACCTCTGATCTCTTCATTACAGACAGTTGAAACTTGCTGCTCTGAAGGGAAACTACTGAAAATCTATTTTATCTTCCTTCCTTAATGATGTTTTTGAGATATACTGTGTGCTTTTTGCTTTTTTTACTAACTGTGTGAATGTAATTACACATGTATTTTTTTACCTTCAACACTATGTAACCTAGATTGTATTCGCATTGCTTTTGGAGCTTTTCTCCCCGGGCCTCCACTGAAAATGGGCACGTTCTGGCCCAGTGGACTTCCCCGGTAATCAAACTGGAAATAAAATAAATAAATAAAATAAATGTGAGGCTATGATTGAACATGGTGCTTAGGTGGGGAGCCTGTTCGTTCTGAAGTTCGTGTAAAACGCAGCCTGGGATGTTGTCCGGTCCCATGGATGCTGTGTTTTGGCTTAAGAGAGTGCAGCTTTCATCTGCGTAGTTGTGGTTACAGGGACTCTGCATTCTTCCTGTATAGATATGGGCCCTTTAGGGGGTGAGAGGGGAGTAAAGTTAACACTGAACCTATCTGCCAGGATGTTGGCAATATCAGTTGGTTCTGTAATTTTCGTGCCATTGTGCTGTAACTCAGAGCAGATCTGGGATTGAGATTCTTGACATAGCTATAGAATTTTTGATTTATTTTTTTTTATTTTTATTTAACATTTGTTGACCGGGAAAGTCTGACTAGGTTCCACAGAGCCTGTTTTCAGCGGAGGCCCAGGGAGAAATGCTCCGGACGCATGTCTTTAGAATGTGGGAGGAAACCAGAGTTCCCGGAAAAAACCCATGCAAATGCTGGGAGAACATGCAAGCTCCGCACAGAAGGCACCCCAGTCGAGAATCGAACTGGAGAACCTCTTGCTGTGAAGCGACAACGTTAACCACTGCGCCACCAGCAAAGTAAGAATGCTTTGTGGTTGTCCTTAGAATCAGTGGCAATTTTGTTTTCGTAGCTAGCTTTGGAGGATCTTATAAGGAAGCTGTTTCTTACTGACAAGGGAGCTCCTCCACTCATGGGATTTTACTCTCTTTTGCAACAGTTTCTTCTTTCTGTTGTACAGTTTGCTTATGGCAGGGGACCACCAGATTGGCTTCCTTTCTTTGGAAAAAAGCATCTTGGTTCTGTTTGGGATATCACGATCCATGCACTCATGTAAGTGCTTGTAGAGTGCATTTCTGGAGGATTCTGCAGTCGTAACTGTATTGCCCATCTGCATGGGTGTCATGAAGTTTACCACTTCTGGCTTAAGATGCATGAAGTTGGCTTTGGAGAAAATATTTACCATGATTTCTTTAATGGGGGTGGGGGTGGGGGCGGGATGTGGATATCTAGATGATTAGCTTATGGTTGGATCGGACTAACGAGGAGTTGACTTCAGGTGTGGAACACCGGTCACTCATGTTGATAATGACTAGGTCTAGAATATTGTTACCCCTGGTGGGGGTGTGGATAAGTTGATCCAGGGCATTGGAATTTATGAATTCCAGAAAGCGTTGAGCGAAGGAGTTGGTACATGAGTGGTTTTCCCAGTTAATGGTGGGGTAGTTGAAATCGCCCATTATTAGGGTGTTTGGTTGAACCCTAATATTTTCCAGTATATCAGGAAAAGAAGAGTGGGAATCCTGGGGCATGGTGGGGATCTGTATCAATCTACAATTTGGACTGCAGCTTTGCCCAGAGTTAGTTGCACTTGGATAACCTCGGATGCATTATGCTGAGCAACTAGCCTGGAGGTGTGGATATCCTTAATGAATATGGACACACCTCAGCCTTTGATGTTCCGGTCCAGGTTACATCGCCGAAAAGTGTGGTTATGAGTTACAGCCTGGTAGTGCAGGGGTGCTCTCTGGAGCCTTGAACCAGGTCTCAATCATTGCACAAATATCGATGTTCTCCATTTTAAGGAGTGCCTTGAGAGAGTGCATTTTGAGATTTAGACTTCTAGCATTGAGTAGCATTACCCTCAGTTTTTGCTTGCCTGTTCCTGTTACGGTGGTGAATTTATCATTTGAACCTTACCTAAAAAACGCACTATGGGGTGGCAAGAGCCTTAGCCGGTATCTGGAATCCCATGGGCGACAGGTGCAGGCCATCTCTAGTAAAGCATTGTTGTCTGTCAACCATGTCATCCCAGGCAGACAGATACTGGATCCCCTTAGAATGACAACAGAAGCTTAGCCAATTGTTGAAGTCAATCATTTTGTCCTTGTACTGCGGTATCATTCTGAACGATGGCAGAATGTTACTCAGGCCTAGGGTCATACATGCTTGGGCAACAGATCAGAGAGCTCTTCCATGTCTCTTCATGTAGTCCAGGGAGGTATGTCTCAGATCGTTCACACCAACATGGACAATGACAGAGTCATATTTGTACTTGCTGTGGAGTGACCCGAGTACGTGGCTTATGTGGCGGATCCTGGCAGCTGACAGTAACCTTCTCGTTGTTTAGCCTGGTGAGTGGGACATCAGTGTTCCTGACTACAGAGTCACCTATGATTAGTGTGTTGGGTATGTTGTTTTGCCTTATTGGGTGTGGTTGAGTGGCACATGTCATTTGGGTCATGTTGGGGGGTGGAGATTGCTTGCATTTCTGCTTTGGAGGTCTCTGTTGTTTGAGCAGATTATTATTGAGAGCCTCCACGAATGTTTTTGTGTTTCTATGTGTGGATTTTGGTGGTGTATATTTAGTGGGACTATGTGATGAGTGTGGTGTGGTTCAAGTGTTTACCTTCTCCTCTTGACTGTCAAGTTCAGTCTTGGCTGGAGAGAGCTTTACCTCCAGTTTGGCTAGATAAGTGCATCTCTCACAGGTTGTAGTGTTGGGTATACATGAGGCAATTGCTACATTGCCCCAAGATGTCCAGATTCATCGGACAGATAGGAGAGAACACTGGGAGCTGACCCTTGGACATGCCTGAATAAAAAAACTATTTTCCTCAAGATAAGTGATTGCCTTAAGGCCTAGTTTTCTCTGTTGTACTTCTGGTGCAATGACTTGTATTTCTGATTTCTGTGAAACTGTGCTCAGTAGCAGAGCTGATATACCAGAGTTAATTACTTGGCTGTGTTTGATTCTATAACCATCTGGATAGAACAAGTTGATACAAGCATACTTTTTTGCACCTGATCTGTTTCAGTGATGGTTAACAAAACTGCACTGCATTTATTTATTTGCCTCATTGTTTACTGATGGCCTCTGTCTGCATTTTGCTTCTCAGGGTTAGTACAGGAACTAGTTTCATGGTGGGGGTTGATTTACATTCTGTGGAGTCAGCCCACCCCAGGTGGTAGCTACTACTCAACACCTCTGTGTTTATCTGATTGCCTGAGGGTTTATTTTCTCTTTTGTACTTCTGATACAGACTTACACTTCTGTGAAATTGTCCTCAGTAGAGTTGATATAGCAGAGTCAATTACCTGGCTGTGTTTGATTCTATAACCATCTGGATATACCAAGCTGATATAAGTATACTTTTCTGAACTTGATCTGTTTCAGTGATAGTTAACAAAACCTTACTGCATTTATTTATTTGCTTCATTGTTTACAGCTGGCCTATGTCTGTCTGTATTTTGTTTGTTTTTCCCATCCTCCCACCAAAGTGTTATTGTACTGTTAAACTTGATGGCTTTGGAATTGCCCACCCCTGCTGTAAATTTGATTTTGGTCACTTCTCCCATTCCCGTCTCATTTGTTTACTCAACTGAGTATAATCAGATTATTTGGGAAGGACTACTCCCCCTTGCTTCTTTGATTTTGGACACCCCTCCCATTCCCATCTCATCAGCTCAGTCTACTGAGTACAGGGAGAGCATTTGGGAAGGCCAACTCCCTTAGTTTCTTAATCCTGAACTATCTTCAGTTTACTCCCACTTCACTAACAGATTTTACATTTTATTCAGCTGCTTTTACTGTAATTGTGTTCTTCCTACTTTATTACCTTATTTTTGCTTTGCTGAATGCTCTAACTGTTCAAGTGCTTTTATTCTGCTGCATTTATTACTACTTGTTAGTAGCCTGATTAAATTTATCTGTTATTCTAAGCATTTTAGTTTTGGTTTTAGCAACTGGGCTTCAGGCCAGTTACTTTACATTTAAGAAGGTTTTTGTGGTCTACACTCTTGTGGACAAACCCTTATCAAAACCCTCTCGCCATAAGGCCACCCAAATATTCAGAACACTATGTCTGGACAATTTCCATCAGTTTCTGCTGCCAGCCTGGTCGACATGGGCATACTGAGACAATGTAGCAATTGCCTCATGTTTACTGACAGCCCTCTTCTCTTAGCACATAATTCTTTTAATTGCGAGAAATGCATCTACATCAGTAAACTGGAATACATGCTCTCTCACGCCATAGTCAGTACTCCTGACAAACAACCGATTGCCAGCACAAACACCACACCACTTGCATCACACACCGAAGCATGACACACACCCACCTATGTAGAGGTCCTCAATAAAAACTTACCTAACAGCAATGACCTCCAAAACACACTCACAAACATTCCACACACAACACCAAACACATCACACACTGCAAACAACACGATAGTGTCTCACAAATACAGCCCATAAGGCAAAACAATAAATCAACACAGCCCACAAGCCATAACAATAAATGAAACATACTAGTCACTGGCAACTCAGTTGTGAGACACTCCGATGTCCCTCTCACCAGTCTCAACAAGGAGAAGGTCACAGTCAGTTGTCTATCTGGTGCCAGAATCTGACACGTCATGCACGCACTTCCACAAGAAGTACAAATATGACTCTGTTATTGTCCACACTGGTGTGAATAACTTGAGACATACCACCCTAGACTATATGAAGAGCGACATGATTGGGCTTCTCAGAGTGTGTGTCCCAGGCAGGTATGACCCTAGCCCTTAGCACCATTTACTTTCACCAAGAATGATACCACAATACCACCAAAAAATAATTGACTTCAACAATTGGCTTGGTGTCTGGTGTCATTTCAATGGGATCCAGTATCTGTCTGCTTGGGATGACATGGTTGACAGGCCTTGATGCTTTGCCAGAGATGGCCTCCACCTGTCACCCCTGGATTCCAGATCCTGGTCAAGGCTCTTGCCTCCCCATTGTGCCTTTTTAGGCAATGTCCCAAAGACAAATCTTCCAACATAAAAGATATGTCAAAAAAGCAAACTGAAGTTCAAGCTGGTCAATGCTAGGAGCCTTAACCAGAAAATGCACTGACTGGAGGCTCTCCTCGCACTGGGAGACACCGTCTGTGCGGTCATAGAAACTTGGTTCAGGCTGCGGACAGCACTCCTGTATGATGCACTGGAACTACTCCAGGTGCAGCTGACAGTTGGGCAAGACACCCATCCAAGTTACAGCCAGCTATAGACCTCTCTCCATGACTCAGGGCACCCACTCCTCTTACCTGGACCTACTTGACTATCAAGGTACCCCCTAACACCGTGATCCTTGGTGACTTCAACTACCCCACCATAGACTGGATGAACTATTCGTACACTAATGCACACACCCAACGCTTCCTTGACTTCATCAAATTCTAATGCACTAGACCAGCTTGTCTTATTCCCCACAAGGGGACATAACATTCTGGACTTGGTTCTCTCCAACATGGGCGACTGCTGTACCACTCCCACAGTATGTGCTTCCCTGGTGAGATCAGATAATCGGTCTGCCTCATTCAGAGTTTCTATCCCACCCACCCTCAGCCATAATCAGGCTAAAAAAATTCTCAAAAGCTGACTACAACCTCCTAAGGGAGGGTATCAGTAGCTTCACACCACCCCCACCCCACCCCTTAGAGGATGCATACAGCTACGCTGAACAGTATGCCAATGCAGTATACATGCACCTGCACAACTGCATGGACTCAGCCATACCCACCAGAACTAAAACCTGCTCCTCAAGGAAACATAGACCTGTCTGGTGGACATCCTCCATCAACAGACTTTACAACAAAAGGAAGAAACTGTTGTCCAAGGGTAAAAAGGAACAAATTCCTAATTGGAAAAACTCCCTCCTTAGCCTCAACAAGCAAATTAGATTACTAGTGAGAACCTGCAAAGCCAATTATGAATCAAAACTAACATCCAAAACAAAGGGAAACCACAAACCCTTATTCAGTTATGTCAGGAACCTCCATGGCAAAGGCCAGGTTTGTTCTGAATTAGTACTTAACAGTATCACTTACACTGATCCTGTTGACTTAACCAACCTGCTAGCAAATAGGTTCAGCGCAAACTTCACCCCCCATCCCCCCCTACAGGTTCTTTCAACATCCCTGATACTTGTCCCGGAACTCACATCTCCATAGATCAAGTGTTAAAAGCCCTATTCATGGCAAAGACCACAGCTTCCATGGGACCTGACAGTATTCCAGGCTGTATTCTACTCCATCTCCAGCAAGAACTAGCTTCGCCATTGAGCACCCTATTCAACCACAGCCTAAGTCCAGGCTTCATTCCAGCAGAGTGGAGAACTGTCACTGTCATCCCTTTGCACAAAGCTGGTGCCATTACTGACCCTGGAAACTATCACCCCATTAGCTTGACAAGTCTGATCTGTAAAGCCATAGAGCATATTATCATGAATTTCATAAACAAGGACATAGGCAATCTCCAAGCACTTAACCTCACCCAGTTTGGATTCATCAAGGGCAAATCTTGCCTGTTGAACCTGTCTGACTTCTTTGAGCCTGTCACCAAGGCCCTGGATGAGGGAAAGTCAGTACATACAGCTTACCTTGACTTAGCCAAGGCCTTTGACACAATCCTCCACTCGGACATGATCAAAAAGCTAACACAACTTGGCGTAAATACCCATCTCATCAAGTGGGTGGCCAATTGTCTCACCAACAGGACCTACAAGGTGAAAATAGGTGCCTCCACCTCCAATAGCAGACCTGTCACTAGTGGTGCTCCCCAGCAATCTGTCCTGGGACCCCTACTGTTTAGCATCTACTTTTCAGAGGTCCAGACAAAGACAAAAGGCCTGTGGCTGACTAAGTCTGTGGACGACTGTAAGTTGGGTGCTGCCACTGACTCCCCAAATGATGTTAACATACTGCAAAAGGGTCTAACAGCAACAAATGACTGGTGGCAAAGTCCTGGCCTCAAGTTAAATGCAAAAAAATGCATCATCATACCATTCAGCAAAAACATGGCCCCTAATGATTATCACATGAATGGCAACCCCCAAAGCACACAACATGTGGTGAGAGACCTGGGTACTCAGGTTGACAACAAACTCACATTCGACCATCATGTAGCAGCAGTGGTCAGAAAAGCCTTTTACTTGGTTCATCTCATAAGTAAAGGGATTGCATCCATACAAAAGGAAGTTATTACCGCTCCATACTTCTCCCTCATTAAACCAGTAATTGAATATAATGTCCCCTTTGGTTTGTACCTCTCCAAACATCTGCACCAACTGGAAAGGCCACAGAAATACCTCACAAAGACAATCCATGGCCTTCAACACCTGTCCTATGTGGACAAACTCAAATCATTATCACTCTATTCGGTATAGTACAGATTGCTCAGAGGTGATCTGTGTCTCGCCTACAAGGCAATCTCGAACCCTGCACTACTACAGATGCTCCACATCTGAAAGTCTAACTCCTCGCGCATTACCCACTCGAAAGGCCTGAATCTAATATGCAAAATCAACAAAACCATAGCTGCCCCATCTCTGGAACAGACTTCCCATACATGTCAAAGTATCTTGCTGATCCTCTTCGAGCGCAACCTTGATGAGTGGATGGGAAACCATGAATTTTTCAAAGGGTTCCACCTGTGTCCCTCACTGACAAGGGTGATGGGTGCTAAATGAGGTTTCTTTTTTTATGGATAAACTTTTGGCTAGGTTTGTAAGGGTCCCAGGGCCATTAGCCTAGTAACCTCCTATGATCCTATGAAGGGGAGAAAACAAAAGTGCAAAAAAATATATAAGGAGCCCATGAAAAAGAAACGTACAGTACTGCTGGGAATAAAAATTAATATTTTGTCGAAAAAGACAACTATGATTAAGGGTACATGGGAAAGAAAAAGCAATACATCATGACACATATTTGATTCCATAATAAAACATGCAGACACACATTTAACCATGAAAAATAACTGATAAGCAAAGGTCTTTCTTTTCTTGCCAGTCTGACTTGTTTTCTTGTCTTAGTACATGTGAAGCACTTTCAGACTTCACTGCACAAGTCTTCACTTCAGCAGTACCATTCAGAGCTACTTGTTGGTGCTACTGAGGTTCACATTTTTGGTCAACATGATGAACATTCTCATTGGTTTCTTTTTAACACATCTTTGGAATATGAAAGTATACCATCAGAAATGAGTGACAGACAAATCAAACTCCAATGTAAAAATTAGGCAGTCTTCATGATTTCAATTTGTGCTCCACAGCAGTGCTGTGATGGCAACGAAGAGAGAGTATTCACACAGCAGTTGCAGGATGTCACCCAAAAAAGAGGAACAAAATAAATAAGTCCTGACAATGGGGAACCCTGATGCTCATATTGGGACAGGATATGAGGACTACCTGGGTCTACGTGGTTGGGGCAAGAGGAAGAATGAAGAAAAAACCTTCTAGACTTATGACTGACACACTGGCTATTGGGTGGCCATCACACAGTTTTTTGAAGAAACAGTCACAAGGATCACATACAACAGAGGTCAGCATGCAACCCAGGTTGACGTCTTCCTAGTAAGGAAAGGACACTGGGATTAAATCACAACTGCAAAGTTATCCATAGTGAATGAGTCAGCCCCCAGCATAAACTACTAGTGGCCACAATCAGCTGGAAGCAGTGTTCAGAAAAGGCTCTAAGGTCAGAGACTAGGCTAAAGACTTGGAAATTGACTGGAGTAAAATCACATGAGTACAAAGAAGGAAGCACTCAGGGCCCTAGTACCTCAGGAAGGAGACAAAATAAGTGGAAAAGATGAAGAATGGTAGCTTCTCAAAACAGTAGGTGTGAAGATGATGGAATAAATATGCAGACGAGCCAGGTACAGAAATAAGGCACATAAAGAAACCAGGAGATAGAACGCAAAACTCCAAGAAGTTATCAAAAGAAAGGAATAGTCTCGAAAGAAGTGGAGAACAGAAAATATGGATCAGGCAAAGTGGCCGGCACCATTCATAACAGATAATAATCATCTTCTGATCAGTACAGAAGACATCAAGGGCACACAGGAGGAGTACATCAAAAATCTTCTGAAAGTTAAACACAAAAGCTGTACTGCTTCATGCACAGTTTACAATGAAAGAGGAAGGACAAAGGAGAACCTACCTCAGAAGTACAAGGTTCACTACAGAAAATGAAGTTAGGGAAAGAGGCAGGCTCCGATGAAGTCACCGTAAATATGATTAATATGTTGGGTGTGTTGGGGAAATGGCTCTAGAGGGTATTCATCATGGTATGGAGAAAGAGAGAGGCAGCTCAGATGAATGGAGAGTAAACATTCTGATGCTAATGTACAAGAACAAAGAGAATATTCAAAACGGTAGACAGTACAAAGGTGTCAAGCACCTCTCACACTACATAAAAATATTAGAGAGGGTGACTGATAAATGAATATGTACAATGGTAGAAAGCAAGATGGGAAATTAGAGTAGTTTGGATTCACAGCAGGATGCAGTACAACTGACCTTATGTTAGCAAGGCAACAGGCAAAAAAGAATCAGCAGATGAGGAAGGAGTCCAACTGAACATTCTGAGAGTTGAAGAATGCATGCAAAGTCCTAAGAAAGTGGAGTATGGCAGTCCTGTGATGGTTCCAAGTCCCAGAAACATTGGAATTAATGCCGGCCATGTACAAGGATCCAGTGACAAAAGCATAGTGCCAAAATTCATAAGGGGTTCCCAGTGGAAGCTGGTGTGCATTACTGCTCAGTTCTGAGCACCGTTCTGTTCATATCGGCAATGGACTACAACAGCAAATCAGACTGGAGGGGATGGATCAAAAATGCTGCTGTATGCAAATTATACTGTACTATAAACAGACTCTGAACAAGAACTTCAGAAAATTACAGGTGACTGGAATGTAAACCTGAAGGCACATGGGACAAAACTGATTAGACAAGACAGTGATCATGGTAGCAAATGGGGGAAATCAAAAGGCACTTAAACCTGAGAATATAAAACAGTGGAACAGGTTAACAGCTTCAAGTACATGAGAAGTGTGTTTGAGGAGAAGGGGAGTCTGAATAAGGAAGTCAAAGCTAGAATTACAGGTGCTGCAGCTAACTGGCACAAAGTATAGCAAGTGACAGAATGCCAGAGATATTTAAAAGCAAGGTGCACAAAACAGTGGTGTGACCAGTGCCTCTGTATGACACAGAATTCCAGGCAGTACAGATACAGCAGCTGAAGAAACTTGAGGTGATAAAATGCTTGAGATAAAGAGAACGATAAACGATGTGTGGCAGACAAAGAAATGAGGCTATCAGAGCAGAAGCCAAAGTACCACTAATTACAGAGAAGGTCAAAGAGATTATTACAGTGGTTCAATCACACAGACAGGAAATTAGAAGGTTTGGTAAAGCAGATTTGGGAGAGGCAACAGCAGTCAAGAACATCTAGCTAAGAGATGGAGGGACTGCATGACAGAAAACCTGAGACAAGAAGGCAAGACTGTTGAAGATGGTCAAATAATAGATCTAAATAAACAGAAGTGGCAACCCCATCTAAAAGATGGGAAAGAGGGACTGATGACTATGATGATGATTTGACCTGCATTTTATTTTGCATACTTCTATTTCCCAGTTAAATCTTTTAGCGGTCTACTTGTAATTTCACTTGTTCTATGTATATCTACAGTGTTTGCTAAGGGCAGGTCTGCTTCCATTAACAGTTTATCACAATTTCTTAGATCACTAGCTTTCCCAGACTAGATATTCTGTGTATCCAAGAGAGAATTTATTCCTCACTGAGTGGACTAGCCCAGAAATCTGAAAATGTGCAGTGTGCCACATTTCTGCATGTAACTGGGGAAGAAGATAAACTGTATTTAACATTTAGTTTTCTTGAAGAGACGAAAGAGGAGCAACTGAAGTAGGCTCCTTTTGAAATTTTGATGACTGCAATTACAATCCCTGGCAGAGATAACTGAAAGAGTGAACAGCATACGCATATATACAAAGACACTGATTCACAAATTATAAAACTCACTATTATCTACATTTTTGTCTGTTATTTAGTTCAGTAACAACCATAACCATAACAACAACTGAATAAATGGCAAATTTTAGGCTTACAATAACTCCTGTTCTTTTATACAAGGGGTGCTACTCTAAATTTTGTTCTCTTCAAGAAAACTAAACATGAAATACCTTTCAAGTCTTCTTCCCCAGTGACATGCAGAAATGTGGCACACTGCACATTTTCAGGTTTCTGGGCAAGTCTACTCAATGAAGAATACATTATAGTTTTGTTTCAAAGACATCAGTCTTCTATGGTACTGACCTGCAGCAAGATAATTCCTGGTGGCTGCAACTAAACATTTTCCACTGAAACTTATACATCCGCACTTCCAAATACAGAAAAAGAAATGCCACTTTTGTTCAAACTATGCCAAATTAAGCTTTGAAAATGATCTGGTTGATAATTTATCTGCAATTAAAAAATTAACTAATAAAGGTCAACATTTAATACCTTTTTTTCTTATAATACAAAGTTATGGATGTTAGAAATTTCTGTAGAGTTATAAACCTAAAAAATGATCTATTACAGCTTCCACTGATTCTAAGTTTTCTACTAAAAAATCAGCTTTTCAATTGCCATTTTACCCTGAAGGTAAGTCGTTTGAGAAAATGCACTCAGAGATTTGCATTCTAATCAATCTGCTGCTTTTAAGAATTATAATTTAGTTTGAACCAACACCAGCAGGTTGCTTTTAAGCTGTAAACTGATAAGGTTGTGGTGGTTATGAATCCAGGTAAGGGTAGAGTAGTGGTGCTTTGGGATTCTGTTGATTATGACCATGAGGTCTCACAATAGTTGAATGACCATGTCAATTTATCTAGAATTATCTTGGGATCCCACCGTAGAGTTCAAAAAACATACTGGTGCATTTTTGTTAGACAATAAGGGAAAAAAAAAACACTGAATATCTACAACAGTAGTTAGTGGTTGAGACACAGAAATCATATACATTTTACATTTTGCCTAAAATCCATAAAACTACTGAGAATATACCATTATTGTTTGAGGTACAGATTCACTTATTGAATTTTTAGCTATATTTTTTGGAGGATCAATTAAAACCTTTAACACTTGTATTAACATGTTTGAAAGATATTACATATTTTTAAGGTAATGTTAGAGATTCAATTATCCAGTGCTACTTACATATGCACCTTAGATGTACAACTGTTATACACTAGTATTCCCCATAATAGTAGAATACATATAATGTATTTTTGTACAAGAAAAAATGATACAATTAAAACGAACAGCCACGTGGGCTACGCTGAACTTTTTATAGACTACCTGGAGTTGGAACTCATCTATGGAGGAGGCGATCAATACCTCTGCCACAGTGATTTTTTTAAATATGCTGTTGATAAGGCCCATTATCAGGCTTTAACTACATATAGAAATTCCCTTCTAGGGTTTAATAATCATTTACAAAAAAAATGGGTCTCAACAACCTAGATTTATTACTACTTATAGCAACAATACTATTAAAATTAAACAAAAAAATAAATTATGTACTCACCATAACATTCTATCTGCATTGTCCATTTTCATTCTTCCTCAACTGATGGGTTCGTATCAGATCCCTCAAGATCAGAGTCTGCTGCTGCTAAAGCTCGTGGCAACCAAAAACTCTACAAGTTCTCCCTTACCCATAATGCTGCAACCTAAAGTACCTCAGATCTTGTTTCCTGATTTACTAGGAGGGAAATATTTGTAGACAAGAAGATTGTATCTGGAGCTCAAAATAAAGGACAATAATGTTCTTTAACTACTTATTCTTCCATGAGTTTAAAAAAGATGGAGGCTGGTGGGTGGGGAGTTGCGGAAGAATGAAAATGGACAACACAGATGGAATGTTATAGCGAGTACATGACTTCATCTGATGATGTCAATTTTCTTTCTATCCTCAACTGATGGGACAGAGTCCCAAGCTACTCAAGATCCCAGCTGGACTCAAGGAAGGATATTCCTGAGCACATATGAACCAAACAATGCACTTCTGGAGACCAAATCACATTTGTAATGAGTAACAAAGGTATAAGGAGTGGCCCATACTGCTGCAATGCAAATATCATCCATGGACATTCTAGACTGAAAAACTGAGGCAGTTGCCATAGATCTAGTTGAATGGGTAAAGTAATGCCCATTTTATTATTAATAAATGAAATACAGTCAGTCAGCCATCTGGCTAAAGTTAATTTGGCAACAGGCTTTCCCAATTTTACTTCTGCAAATAAGACAAAAAATTGGTCTGATTTTCTGATGTCTTTTTGTTCTATTTAGGTAAAAACGTAATTGTCTGGGAACATCCAATAAATGTAACATGTATTCGTGCTTGTTAGCAAATATGGGGAAAGAATACTGGTAAATGAATGGAATGAATGACATTAGATTATGATACCACCATAGGAGGAAGGATGCGTTACATTGTAAAGTAACTCTATCCTTGTAAAAAATCAACTACAGAAGTTTTGAGGACAATGCTTGAATCTCCAAAATTTGTCCAGCAGAAGTAATGGCTACCAGAAAAATTGTCTTCCAAGAAAGGTATTCAAGGTCATGCTGCTGCTTCGAATAGGGAATGAGTAAAAGCTTGCAGTACCAGATTCAGGTCCCATGGTGGAGTAGGGTCTTTAAAAGGAGGTCTCAGAAGACGAGTGCCTCACAAAAATGATTTTCAGAGCTTATGAGAAGCAAACGAGAAACCCTCAAATCCAACAAGAAAATTCAATACAGCTGCTAACTGAACCTTAACTGTTGAGGAACTAGCTCCTTTTTAAAAAGTATAGCCAAAAATTCCAGGATGTTATCTATGGGAGCTGAAAAAGGATCAACATTATTTTAGCAAGTCCAGTAAATAAACCTTTTCCATTTACTGGAGTAGAGGTTTCGTGTAGAGGGTTTACTAGATGATAAAAGTATATGTCGTACAAGTGAAGAGAACATAGGTTGTCTGGCTATTAATGGAATTGGAGAAGCCAGGCCATCAGCCTGAGGTTTGATAAGTCTGGATGAATCATGCCTGTCGGATGAGACAGGAGGGTCTGGATTTGGATCCAAAATCCAAAGGTGGTGAAGTAAATTAGGCCAAAGAAAGGGGAATCAAATCTGTCAAGGCTTATACGGTGCTATTAGGATGACTTTGCTCTTCAACATGGCAGGTTTCTGTAGGAATTTCAGAATTAGTAGAATTGAAGGATAAGTGTAAAGTAGACTAGTGGGCCAACTGTGAATGAGAGCATCCCTCTGTGATTCCCACTGTGGGGGGATTAGGGCAAAGTAGCTGCTGCATTTGTCGTTTAGGATTGAAGCAAAAAGATCGCAGCAAGGCTGGCCCCACTGACGGAAAATCATTTCCGCTATGTTCTTGTTGAGAGACCACTCATAAGGTAGAAGAATGCATCTGCTCAGCTTGTCAGCTATCACGTCTGACTTGGCAAACCAAACAAATAAGTCCGACTTCTGAAAGGTAGATAGGAAGAGATGGGTGCCTCCAAAACCAAACACCAAATGCAACAAAGTCTTGAATTAAAATTTAAAAGGCTTTAATAAAGGAAAATCAACGTGAGCGCTTTCGTTTAATAAAATATAAACTTCATCAGACAACTGAATAAAAACCATGCAAGGTTTAAATAGTGCATACTCTTGCATAATTGGGTAAAAAATTGTAACATCATCACCAAAAGTTTAACCCTTCTGTCCCAAGAAAATACTAATGACAATGAATTATACATTGGTTTAAAATATGTATATATATATACTCATGTACTTAATAGTGATTTAAACTTTTATTAATAACTAAACTTTAATCACTTATCCACAATTTTATTTCTTTCTAAAGCCTTGAGCTTTAACACAGGTGTAATAGAGGTGATCTCATTGATGCTTGGCCACTTATGCGCTCTCAGCAAAATCTGCCACCTCAATTCTTTTAGTTCTAGATAGAGGCCCCATACATGATTAATGGCCATGAAAGAAAAACCATGGTCTGTATTAATGCTGATGTGCCTAGCCAAGGCATTATTAGAATTATTCTTCCCAATGGCATACATATGCTCGTAAATCCTTTGGCTGAATTTCCTCTCTGTTCTTCCTATGTAAAACACAGGACATAGGTTACACTTAGCCAGGTATACGAGTGCTTTGGAAGTGCAATTATATTTGCCTTTAATTTTATATTTTACAGCATTAATTTCAAAAGAATTTCCCACCTTCACTTTGGAACAACAATGGCAGGAACCACATTTAAAAGTGCCTGGGTATTGATAATTAACAGGCTGATGAAGATCTCTTAGGTTCCTGCCTTTTCTGTATGTTAAACAAGGTCTATCTCCTACACAATCCCTAATGTCTACATCCCTCCATGAGAATGTCCCCGTTTTTCTGGAAAATCATCTTCAGAACATTTGAGTCTATGTTTTAAGTGGTTGTATACAAGGAGAAGTGAAAGGATAAGGAGCAGAGCTAACAACAGAAAACCACAACCCCAGGCGGGTTTTCATGTCCAGGGTTTTCAGGGGGCCAGGCCCAAAACGAGGAACTGGAGAACTTAAGTGTACAAACTAAGTGTAACCTAGCCTTGGCTAGGCATATCAGCATGAATTCAAACCATGATTTTTCTTATATGAGTATATATCAGACCATAAACTAATCTCGCTGGATATTCACATCCCGACTCCACCCCCTGCCCTGAAAACCACAGTGAAAAACTTCTCTAAAGCAAATTTCACACTCCTCAAAACCAAGGTGGAATCCTTCAAAGCCCCCGGGCCTGTGAAAAATATGGCCCAGACCGCAGAATCCTTTATAAACGCATTCTATGAACACCTTCAGGAATGTATGGATCATGCAATCCCAAATAAAACCAAGACCCAATCCTCCAAAGGCAGACGTCCTGTCTGGTGGACCCCAGCCATAAACAAACTATACAATAGAAGGAGGAAGCTACTACATGATAGAGCAAAATCCCAAAAAGGGAAGGCATCTCTGATCAGTATTAGCAAAAAACTACGGGCACTCATAAAATCGTCTAAGGCCAGCTTCGAGAGAAAAATTGCACAGGACACTAAGGATAATCACAAGGCTTTCTTTAGTTATGTTAGGAACCTGGGTGGAATTCCCAGATATGCTCAGAATTAGTCCAAAATGACAAAAAATACACCGAACCCACAGACATTGCCAACATCCTAGCTGACAGGTTCAACACAAACTCCCCCCCCCCACCAAAAGGGCAAATATTTATCCCAGCAGAGTGCTGCCCCCCTGACATCTCAGATGCTCAGGTAAGAGCTGCCCTCTCCAAAGCAAAAAACACAGCATCAATGGGACCAGACGGTGTCCCGGGCTGTGTCCTACATGAACTCCAAGAAGAGCTAAACCCAAACATAAAACTACTGTTCAATCTCAGCCTTACTTACAGGATATGTACCCAAAGAGTGGCACACAGCAACAGTGGTCCCTCTCCACAAAGGTGGTGCCTCAACGGATCCTGGAAACTATCGCCTCATAAGCCTGACTAGCTTGGTCTGCAAAGCTATGGAAAGGATCATCATGGACCTCATAAATAAAGATATTGGGGACCTACAGACACTGGATCCTACCCAGTTCGGCTTTGTTAAGGGCAGATCCTGCCTCTTAAACCTGGTTGATTTCTTTGAAACAGTCACCAAGGCCATTGACTAGGGGAAGGTGGTCCACACAGCCTACCTGGACCTCGCAAAAGCCTTCGATACAATGCCCCACTCGGGCTTTATAGATAAGCTCACCAGCTTAAATATAAACCCCTATGTCACTAGATGGGTTGCAAACTGGCTCAAGGACAGAACCCACATGGTTAGAATTGCTGGAGCCATGTCAGACTCCAAACCAGTTACAAGTGGCGTCCCCCCAAAGGCTCAGTCCTGGGACCTCTCTTGTTCGGTATATATTTCTCGGAGGTACAGGCCAACACAGAAGGACTGTGGCTGACTAAGTTCGCAGATGACTGCAAACTGGGCACCATAATCGACTCTCCAGCCGACACAAGCATCCTCCAAAAGGGCCTCATAGAAACAGACAACTGGTGCCAGAGCCATGGCCTCAAGCTAAATGCCAAAAAGTGTATAGTCAACCCCTTTGGCAAAAACAAAGTGCCCACAAATTACCACATAGGTGGTAATCCATTAAGTACAGAAGAAGTAATTAGGGACCTGGGGACCCAAGTTGATAGCAATCTCTCATTTGACAACCACATGGCCAAAGTGGTTAGAAAAACATTTTATATAGTCCACCTAATCATGAAGGGATTCACATCTAGATCAGGGGAGGTCATCGTGCCTCTTTACTCATCCCTCATCAGGCCCATAATTGAGTACAATGCCCTTTTTGGGATGTACCTTACCAGACACCTGCAGCAACTGGAAAGACCCCAAAAGTACTTCACCAAGAGGATCATAGGGCTCAAACAGATGCCATATGCTGCCCGGTTAAAGAAACACCAGCTCTACTCAGTGGCATACCGCCTGCTCAGAGGCGATCTGTGCCTGACGTATAAAGCCATGTCCAACCCGGAATTAATGGACATGCTGCACCTCAGAAAATCCAAATCCCATCGAGCTACGCGCTCGAGAGACTTGAACCTCAGCACTGAAATAAATAGGACATGCTGGAGGGACAGATTCATAACCCAGTGGCTCCCTTCACTCTGGAATAAAATGCCAGTCCAGGTTAGGCAGAGTCCCTCATTGACTCTCTTCAAGAGGAATCTTGATGAGTGGATGGGAGATCGTAGGTTTACCCCGGGTATCACTGTTAGACAGAGGCACAGTATACTAACCTCGAAAAAGGGCATAGCAAAATTAATTTAAAATGGGTGGCGAAAGCCAAACACACTCTGGCTAGGCTTATAAATGCCCTAGGGCAGACAGCCTAGTATGAACATATATATATATATATATATATATATATATATATATATATATATATATATATATATATATGTCACGATTTTTTACCCAATTATGCAAGAGTATGCACTATTTAAACCTTGCATGGTTTTTATTCAGTTGTCTGATGAAGTTTATATTTTATTAAACGAAAGCGCTCATGTTGATTTTCCTTTATTAAAGCCTTTTAAATTTTAATTCAAAGACTTTGTTGCGTTTGGCTTTGGAGGCACCCATCTCTGCCTATCTACCCAACACGTCTGACTTCACCGGAAAGCCCATTGCTACAAGAAAACAGTTGGATGAGATTGCCCATTGTCACACTCTGAGTGTTTCTCGACACAGGGGATAAGATGTGGTTCCTCCTTGTTTGTTAATGTACAAAACTACAGACATATTGTCCGTCTGGATTGCAATTGCCCCCACAGTGTCAGCAATCTGAAGGGCTCACAACACTAAAAGCACTGCTCTCATCTCTAGGACACTGATATGCAAATTGGCCTCTTTGGGGGACCAAGTGCCTTGGACTGTTTTCCCCAGAAAATGCTCACCCTAACTGGGAAGCATCTGTGGTCACTATGGCCTTAGGCGGAGGGGGAATGGACGGCCTTGTAGAAACTGGTCTGATTGAATCCACCATTCAAGATCCTTCTTGCATGTGTGGATCATATTGGGGATGACATGGGTTGGTAAGGTATTGGCCATTGTGTTGATAGCATCCACTGATGGATCCTCATGTAAAATCTGGCTAAAGGTACTGGTGCTACAGCTGCTGACATTGATCCTAGGACCAAGTGAGCTGAAATCCTGGTACTGCAGATTATTTTTCTGACCTGTGACGTTATAGTCTGAACCCTTGAAAGAGGTAGTGAGGCTATCAATGACTTTGTGTTGAACAATGCTCTTATAAACTCCAAATTTTGGGTTGGTTCTAGTTGAGACCTCTCGTAGTTTGCGGTTATCCCCAGATGAGAACATGTCTGGAGAACCTGATCTCTTGCCCTTTTTAACTGATGCCTGGTCAGGGTGGTAATGAGACAGTCGTCTAGATAAAGCAACACCCGGAATCCTTGAAGTCTCAAGTGAGCTGTTGCTACTGTCATACATTTGGTAAACACCCTGGGGGCCAAAGACCAAAGAGCAGAACTCTGAACTGGTAATAACTAGCTCCCAGCTGGAAGCTTAAATACCTTCCGGATCGAGTGTTCATCTTTATGTGATAGACCATTGACAAGACCCCTATACAAATCACTGCTAGCTACCAGCACTTAAATCTGACTCAAAATGCTCAATCCACCTATCTGGACTCTTCAAATCTATCAAGATTTAACCCATTTCCCTGATCATCGATTTTGTTAATGCAAATGCTTTGGAACTGCTAGTCGATATTCCCACAAGACGTTATAATATCTTGGACTTGGTATTAACCAACATGAATAACCACTGCGGCATCCCTGCAGTATCATCCTCCCTGGTAAGATCCAACCATAAAGCGGTCACCATCTCCCCCGATCCCCCTCTAGCTAGGGTCAAACAAAAACACTTCTCCAAAGCTGATCACAGACTCCTGAGAGAGGGTATAAACAGCTTCACAGACCCCTCCCCCTCTCTAGGAATTGGCACCAGTATCCACAATTATACCAAAGCACTATATGAGCATTTATACAGATACATGGAATCAGGAATACCCGAAAGGACTAAATCATACCCCGCAAGGAAGAATAAACCTGTCTGGTGGGCATCTGCAATAAACTCTATAACAAAAGGAAAAAAAATGCTGTCCAGGAACAAGAAGGAGCAGGTGCCCAATTGGAAGTAAGCTTTCCTTAGTCTGAACAAGCAAATAAGAGCACTAGTGAAATCCCTCAAAGCAAACTTCGAGTCCAAATTGGCCACATCTACTAGAGACAATTATAAGGCCTTCTTCACATATCCGCAAACTCAAAGGAAGCACTCAGATCTGTTCAGAACTGGTAGTCAAGGACACCATGTACACAAATGCCATAGATATAGTAAACTTGCTGGCTGACAGATTCATCAAAAATTTCACCCCTTTGTCCCCCCATCAGTAAATCACGACATTCCCAGTACCTGCCCCCTTCCCCTTATATCTAGGGAACAGATCATCACTGCGCTCTCAAAGGCAACAAATACAGTCTCCATGGGACACAATAACATCCCACGCTGCATCCTACACAAACTCAGGCAGGAACTTGCAGCACCATTAGGCGCCCTATTCAAACAAAGCCTGAGTACCGGTTTTGTCCCAGCTGAGTGGAGGACAGCCACTGTCATCCTTCTGCATAAAGGTGTAGTGTCCACTGATCTGGGTAATTATAGACCCATCAGCTTAACTAGCTGATGTGCAAGGCCATGGAATGGATTATCACGGACCTCATTAACAAGGACATTGGCAACATGGGCTAAACTCTTGGCTAGGCTTATAAGGGCCTCCGTGCCAATAGCCTAGTAACTGCCTATGATCTTATGATAGCACTCATCCTGAAGGTCTATCAGGCACATTAAGTCATCCTTGCCCAAAAAAGGGAGAATGGACTAAACTGTGACCATCCGGAACTTGCTGCATTGAAATGACTTGTTCAAGTTGCTGAGATGAAAAAAATGGTCTCCAGTCCCATTTTCTTTGGCACTAAAAAGAATCTTGAGTAAGTTCTGGATTCTAACTGGTCTGGTGGGACCTCTTGGATGACGTTTTTTTCCCTAGCAGCTTTTGTACTTGAATTGCTGCTGGTTCCCCTCTGACTGGATGGAACATTGGAGATTTTTCTTGAGATTGGAGAAGGAAGGGAAAATAGTTTTATACAACCTATGGAAATAATCCTCTGCACCCAAGTATCTGTTATTTCCAGCCAGGCTCTCTGGAGCAGGGATAGTTGACCCCCGACTGTCTCCAGAGGAGGGCACTCAGGCCTCCTTTAGGAACACTGGAAGGGTCGGTCAAAGAACGAATCTCTGGACCCCTGGTTTTGCGGGTCACCTCTGCAACAGGAGCAGTGTCTACCATTACAGTTCCCCCCTCTACCCTGGGGGAACTTCCTCCAAGTGTGTCCTGGAAAGGTCCTTAAGCTTTTTTGAACCACATCTTTCCAGTACCTCACTGACTCCTGAAAAATATATGCACATGGGAGACAGGGTCTTTCCATCCTTCTCACACCTGGATAATGCATCTTTCACTTTTGGGCCAAAAAAAACATGCTGTCAAAAGTAGCATTGATGAATGAAGACTTGAAGACATCTGCAACATCACATAAGCCCATCCAGGCATGCCTCCTGATGGAAATGTCTGAACCCGCTGCCCTTGAGGTTCCTATGTCTACATGCGAAATGAGCCTCATGGACGAATTGGAAATAGATTGCAGGGTAGCGAACTGAGAAGTGACAGACAATTGTATTTCTTCAAAAATGGATCCTGAGAGGGTATCTGAAAGCACCTTAATCAAATCCCTCTGTAACCTTGTGAAATGTGCCAAATAATTCAGTTACCTTAAGGCGAAGGTCGCTGAAGCACATAGATGTTTCCCGAACCTGTCCAGAGCCCTAGACTCCTCCTGGAGTGTTGAACAGTAGAACTCTCCTCGGCAAGTTCCTTTTTAGTGGCCACCACCACGACTATGGCATCATCAGGAACTCTTTTACCCAAAAATTGCTTGTCCTCCAGTGGAGCCATAATTTTGTCAGGTCTCCGAGGTACTGGTTCAATTGTGTCAGGATCCTTCCATGCCCACCGAGAGATTAAAACTAAATGAGCTTGTTGGCAGGTGGAGTCACCGAAGAGGTAGATGGGTCAGTACCAAAAGCCTCCAGGAATATAGACTCCTTGGATAAAGGGCTGCTGGACGTCCAGTCTCCTCTCTCTTAAAATTTTAAGGATGTCTCTAATGAGACATCTTCAGGACGTGACAGTGGGGACCTTTACCCTCATCAAAGTCTGTATTTTTTGTAGTAAGACTCCTCTGGGGAGTCCAAGTGATTCCACTTGCACATCATCTTCTTAGGGCCCTCATCAGTAGGATGTTCTGGGGAGGTATCAGAAGAAGTTGGGAAGCCTGGGGTTTCAGTACTAGGTGTCCCTGTAGAAAAGAGGGTTGAGACTCTGAGCGCAGAGATGTCAAGGTTGTAGACTGAGAATCCAAGGGGGTAGAACAGTCTGTGTAGCAAAGACAGACCATGCTCTCTCTATTGCCTCAAAGGCAGACCTTCCCAGAGAGGGAGAGGACCCCGGATTTGAGGTGTTGGAGTAGACTCTGAAGCTGTCGGAGCAGTCCCTGCATCTTGGAGCCTCGGCACAGGTTAGCTTGGCTCTGGCTATGGTGGGATGAGCCACAGGAGGAACTTGAAGAGGGACGTGACAGAACAACGGATCTCCTGACCCAGGGGGGGGTAGAAACTGAAGGGCACCCATCAGAGTCTGCACCGAGAGAATTCTTTTCACCACTCTCTTCATATCTTCTTCTGTTAAGCTCCTGAAAGAGCGACTGGAAAAACAGAAGGTAATCTAGGTCTCTCCAAAAAGGGAGAGGGAACCCTGGAGGGAACTGGATCTACTGAAGGGGAGCACCTAGTCCTTGGAAGGTAAACAATACTGGACTGAATAGCTGGATCACATGGCCTATGCACTGGATCCGAAGAAGTCCGATCTGATGTGTCTTTTTTCTTTTGCTTCAGATCTGATGTTCAGGTCAAATTCGATGAATTCCTTTTTGTGAACTTCAGATCCGATGTTGAGGTCAGATCTGAAAATTTAGACTTTTTTACTTTAGGATCTGAAGGAGAAGTTACAGCAGAATAAGGCCTTTCTCTAGGATGCTCCAAAGCCTTAAAGGAAGAGGTTGAAGGGCTCACAGAGGAAGATTTAGACCTTTTAGATTTTTTAGGGGACAAAACTCCGGATCAAGCCTCTCCGAAAGAAGAAAGAAGCCCTTTTAAAATCAATTTCATTTTTCTCTCAACCAGGGCATGTGACAAATACAGTAATCTTCTTGTAAACGGAAATGTCCCAAATAATACACAAAGTGTGGGCATTCGGTAATGGAATCTTGTTTTTAATCCAGCTGGACTATTTTCTTTCTCTGCCATGGTAAGAAACAACAGTAAAGAACAAACAACTGATTTTAATCACAGTTTTGTGCGTTAGTATTCAGTTAATAGGTTTTAAAATTGGGCATGTGTTTTAAGGGCTTTCAATAAAAGAAAAAGTTTTAGAAGATGTGACATAGGCTCAAATGTATATGACAAGTTCAACCTGCCAAACAATGTATGCATGTAACAAAAGCTGGAACTCAACATTTAACAAAAAAGGTTTTATACATAAAAGGTGGGAATAATAACTTTTTAAAACAATGATGCTTTCTTTAATGTCTTTAAATGTAAATAGCCTCACAGATAAATACAAACAAGAAAAAGTAGTGAACTGCATTAAAAAATGTAGAGTGCTAACAACTATATTACAGGAGATGCACTTAAAGAACTGAACATGTGAATTTGATAAAGAAAGGTTTTTTGGGTGGTTATTCAGCAGACTACCTGGGACAAAGGAAAAGAGGAATACTTATATTAACTGCAAGAAGAGCTACAACAGTGATAGAAGATAAAAAAAAAAATAATAGTGGCAGATTTGTAGTGCTAAGGGGCTACTGATAAGGGAGGAGGATTACACTGTCATGTATATACATTCCACCTAAAACTGCTGTAACAGAGCTTAAGAAAATTCTGGGAGAAATAATCAGTTTTCAGCAAGTAATATTACTTATACGTGGGGAATGGAACTTGATTTGCAGCACTGAAGATGTGTCTGGGGGGCCCAGAATGGAAAATATAACAAACAATGGCATATTTTTGAAGAAAGTTATGAAAATATTTGGCATGGAAGATGTGAATTCAGTAATAGGAGTTTGGAGTGAATTTACATATTATTCCCCAAGATATAAAAAAAAAAGAAGTTATGTACTCACCATAACGTTCCATCTGAGTAGGTAACTTCATTTGTCAGCAACCTGTACGTATCGGATCCGACCTGGATCAGAGCTGGCAGCTTTCCAAGCTAAAGATCCGAGCTCTCAGCTCCTCCCCCTTACCCACAATACCCTGCTACCTCCCTCCAGTCCTCAGATTGAGTTTGACACTTATCAACCAACCAGTCAAACATACTCGAAAGAGAAACGTTAACCTGATGCGCAACAGAAGCAGAACCTTCTGTTGTGAAAATGATCACGAAACAGGCTAGGGGGAAGGAGGGGGGGTTGGTTGCTGACAAATGAAGTTACCTACTCAGATGGAACGTTATGGTGAGTACATAACTTCTTTATCTGAAGTAGTTAACTTCATTTGATCAGCAACCTGTGGGACAGAGTCCTCAGCTACCAAACACCTGGGAGGTCCTCATGGAAGGATATTCCGGAGCACTGTGGAGCCAAAGGCTGCCCTACCTCTAGAGATCAGATCCAGCTTGTAATGAGAAATGAAGGTATGAGAAGAGGCCCAAGTAGCCGCTGAACAGATGTCATCTAAGTGAACTCTTGACCAAAATGCTGCAGAGGTAGCGATAGAACGGGTAGAGTGAGCATGAACCCCCAAGGGTTCTGGCCTACCGGAAGCTGAATAGGCTTGTAAGATGCAGTGGGATATCCATCTGGCTAAGGTAACTTTCGTAACTGGCTTGCCTAAGGACGGCTTAGCGAAAGACACGAAAAGCTGTTCTGATTTGCGAGAAGCAGCTATCCTGTGCAAGTAAAATCGCAATTGTCTATGCACATCTAACAAATGCAGTTTATATTCCCCTTTGTTTTGAAAGCTGGGAAAGAAAACAGGCAAATTGATGATTTGATTGATATTGGCCTCGGAGGCCACTTTAGGCAAGAATGAAGGATTAGTCCTGAGAGATACTCTGTCCTTATGGAAAACTAGGTATGGGGGTTTCGTACAAAGGGCTTGAAGTTCAGATACCCTCCTAGCTGAAGTAATTGCAATCAAGAAGGCAGTCTTCCAAGATAAGAAATTTATGTCAACGGAAGCTGCAGATTCAAAGTGTGGACCCGTTAGGGCCTGGAGAACTAAAGTTAAGTCCCATGGGGGAACCGCATTCTTGACCAGAGGTCTTAGAGAAAAGTGCCTTTCAAAAAGGTCTTGCATATCCTACAGCCATCTGAACCTTCACAGTAGAAGAATTGTCCCATTGATGGAAAATGTGGGACAGAAATTCAAGAACTGCTGGAATGGGAGCCGAGAAAGGATCCAAATCCCTATCCTTGGCCCAGATGGAAAAACACTTTCATTTACTGTTGTAGATTTTCCTGGTAGAGGGTTTATGTGCCGCTACCAGAATAGTTTTTACGGAAGACGAGATACCGCAAGTCCTAGCTGTTAGTGGAATGGATCAACCAAGCCGTGAGCTTGAGGTCGTCCAGGTTCGGAGTTTGCAATCCCGAAGGATGAGATATCAGACCCGGAATGGGATCTAAGACCCAAGGAGGAGCTATGATGCGAGACCGCAGATACGGAAACCAGATCTGACGAGGCCAGAATGGGGCTATGAGGATTACTTTGCTCCCCAACCAACAAGCTTTCTGCAGAAATTTCATCATTAGCGGAAGAGGAGGATAAGCATAAAGAAGACCGGGTGGCCAAGCATGAACTAGAGCATCCCTGGGATTCTCCCCCGGTGGGGGAATCAGAGCGAAAAATTTGCTGCATTTTGCATTTGAAGGAGACGCGAAGAGATCGCAGCAAGGTTGACCCCATCTGAGGAAGATCTGTTTCGCTATCAAGGGGTTTAGAGACCACTCGTAAGGTGTGAGGATAGAATGACTCGGCTTGTCCGCTAGAATGTTGGACCGACCTGGAATGTGCGTTGCTATCAGAAAGCTGTTGGTGGAAATCACCCATTCCCAAACTCTCATAGCCTCTCAACAAAGAGGGTAAGACCTGGTTCTGCCTTGTTTGTTGATGTACCAGACTACAGCCATGTTGTCTGTCTGAATTGCAATAGTCCCTGGAGGGAGAAGTTCCTGAAGGGCTTGCAACGCTAAAAGCACTGCCCTCATCTCCAGAACACTGATATGCAGACCGGTCTCTACAGGGGTCCACATGCCTTGGACGGTTCTGCCCATGCAATGCCCTCCCACCCGAGGCGAGAAGCATCCGTGGCCAGCGTGGCTTGGGGTAGACACATCACGAACAGTCTCCCTTCCCGAAGCTCTTGGGAATGAAGCCACCAGAGAAGTGAGCTCCTACAAACCTTGCTCAGGGGAATCAGTGAATCCAAAGGGTGTAGGAGGAGGGACCATTGGACCTGAAGGGTCCACTGAAGGACTCTCATGTGCAGTCGAGCAAGAGGTGAAAGGCTGATGGCTGCCGCCATGGATCCTAGGGCTCTCAGGACTAATTCTGAAGGTGGGGCCGGGGACTGTAGAAGTGCCATTACATGGAGTGACAAGGTGCGCAACCTGTCCGTTATCACAAAGGCCCTGGACTGGAGTGCGTTTATCCTGGCCCCTATGAAATCTAGAACTTGAACAGGATAAAGAGAAGACTTCCTGAAATTTATGGTAATGCCAAGGTGATGGGCCAAGAGTAAAGCATAATCCCTGGTGGAAGAGAGTAGATGCCTGGAGGGGGCATGTGAGGAGCCAGTCGTCTAGGTACGGAAAGACCTGAATTCCCTGAAGTCTCAGGTGGGCTGCTACAACTGCCATGACCTTGGTGAACACAATGAGGGCTGTGGTGAGGCCTAACGGAAGAACCCTGAACTGATAATGACTGGCCCCCAGCCGAAAGCGGAGATACCTCCTGGATCGTCTGTCCATGAGAATGTGGTAGTACGCATCCTTGAGGTCTATGGAGCACATCCAATCATTCTCCTGCAGAAGGGGGAGAATAGATTGTAGAGTGACCATCCAGAATTTCTCTTTGGCAATGAACAGGTTCAAAGTTGACAGGTCGAGAATTGGCCTTAAGTCCCCCGTCTTTTTTGGCACTAAAAAGAACCTGAAGTAATTGCCTAACCCGGATTGCTCTGGGGGGACGTGTTGGATGGCCCTTTTTTCTAGTAATTTCTTTATTTCTGAAGCCGCAGCCACCCTCTGATCGGGTGGGACATTGGGGAGGTGCCTCACTAACGGGGGAAGATTCAGGAAGGGGATAGAGTAACCTCTGGATATTATTCGGAGCACCCAGTGATCTGTAGTAATGGACTCCCAACTTGCTAGATGCTCCAAAAAATGCCCCCCCGACTGCCTACAGAGAGGGACAGTCGGGCAACCCCTCAGGGCTGCTGCGCAGGTTGGTCGGAGAAGGGTTCTCTCAACCCGAAATTCTTCGGCCCCCCCCTCTGCCTCTGGGCCGGCGTCCACCTTGTCCTCCCCTGCCTCTGAAGGACGAAGGGTCCGGAGCGGGACGGGACTGCTGAGATTTCCGGAACCACATCTTCTTTTGCCCTCTCTGGTTCCTTGAGAAGGACCTTTGAGGAGCAGCGTCTTCCCCATTCTGGAGTAGCGTGTCTCGGACGATTTTGCTGAATAGCATAGAACCGTCAAAGGGAGCGTTAGAGAAGGATGTCTTGAAGGGTTCCGCAAAGTCGCAAAGATGGAGCCAGGCGTGGCGCTCCTCAGGGCGACTCCTGCTCCGTTGGCGCTAGCCGCCCCCTCCGTGGCATGGGAGAGAAGCCGCATAGAAGTGTTTGATATTGACTTTAGAGTGGCCATGCGAGCCGAGAAAGTTAGTTTGTCCTCGGCCGCTATGGACTCTGGAGGAGACCCAGCTTACTCTTATCAGATCCCACTGGAGCTTAATGATGTGTGCCAGATAATTCAGCACCCTTATAGAAAAGGTGGATGAAGCAAACATCCGCTTTCTAATGCAGTCCACCGTCCGTGACTCCTTATCAGGAGGATGGACCGAGGAACTTTCTTGTGCCAGTTCCTTCTTAGTGGCAGCCGCCACCACCATGGCATCCACCGGGGAATAAGAAGTTATGTACTCACTATATCGTTCCATCTGAGTAGGTAAACTTCATTTGTCAGCAAACTATGGGTCTTCGGATCCATATCGGATCCGAGCCGGCAGTTTCCAACAGCATAGATCCGAGCTCCAAGCTCCTCCCCCTACCCATAATCCCTTGCCAACCCTACCTGACCTCAGATCGAGTTTGCCCACAGCTAGATAAGCTTACAAAAATCACCCGCAAAACTAGCTACATACCCTTGCCATAAGGAAGGTAACATCTTGAACATCCAAAGGTCAGGGGGACGGAGGGGGGTCGGTTGCTGACAAATGAAGTTTACCTGCTCAGATGGAACGTTATGGTGAGTACATGACTTCTTAATCTGAAGTAGTTAACTTCATTTGTGCATCAACCTATGGGACAGAGTCCCCAGCTACCTAAATCTTGGGCGGTCCTCAAGGAAGGATGTTCCGGAGCACTGCAGAGCCAAAGGATGCTCTCCCTCTGGAGACAATATCCAGCTTGTAGTGATTAATGAAGGTATGAGATGAAGCCCATGTTGCTGCTGAGCAGATATCATCCAACGAGAGTCTAGAACGAAAGGCCGCAGAGGTAGAGATAGACCGGGTAGAGTGGGCATGGACTCCTAGAGGTGCGGGCCGACCAGTACTTTCATATGCCAACAGAATACACTGAGAAATCCATCTGGAGAGTATGACTTTAGAAACAGCCTTTCCTAAGATAAATTTGGCAAAGGAAACGAACAACTGATCTGATTGCCTACGACCAGCTGTTCTGTGTAAATAAAAGCGCAGTTGTCTGTGCAGTCCAACAAATGTAACTTATATTCTCCTTTGTTCTGGTAGTTGGGGAAAAAAACTGGTAGGTTAATGGACTGAATAATATTCAATTCGGATGCAATTTTTGGAAGAAAGGAGGGATTGGTCCTGAGGTAGACTCTGTCTTTGTGGAAGGACAAATAAGGTGGTTTTGCACAAAGGGCTTGAAGTACGGAAACCCTTCGAGCTGAGGTGATAGCTACAAGAAAGGCAGTTTTCCATGATAAAAATTTTAGATCTACTGAAGCTGCAGGTTCAAAGGGGGGGGACTGTAAGTGCCTGCAATACCAAAGTTAAGTCCCAAGGAGGGACTGCTTCCTTCACCAGGGGTCTGAGTAGGAAAGTACCCTTCAGAAAGGCCTTGCATAACTTAGAGAGCAACGGTCCAAGGTCACTTCCTACGTGGTAGTGAGAGATAGCCGCCAATTGAACCTTGACTGTAGAGGAGCTGGTGCCCTGATCGAAGAGTCCAGATAGATACACCGCAGGCAATGGAGCTGTGAAAGGATCTAAATCTCTGTGCTCCGCCCAAATAGAAAAACGTTTCCATTTGCTATCATAGACCTTTCTGGTGGATGGCTTATGCGCCACCACCAGAATAGCTTTGACCTGGGAAGAGATACCAGGAGTCCTAGCTAACCTTGGTACTGGATCAACCAAGCCGTGAGCTTGAGGTTGTCCAGGTTCGGGGTCGGAAGATCCAATGGATGGGATATGAGATCCGGAATGGGATCCAGAATCCAGGGAGGATTCACTAGGTGAGACCAAAGATACAGGAACCAAGCCTGGCGAGGCCAGAATGGGGCAAAGAGGATTATCTTGTTCCGCAACCGACTGGCTTTCTGTAGAAACTTCAACATCAGCGGAAGAGGAGGATAAACATAAAGGAGACTGGGGGGCCAAGCATGCACCAGAGCGTTTCGTGAGGATTCCCCGGGTGGGGGAATTAGAGCGAAGTAGTCGTTGCATTTCGCATTTGAAGGAGAGGCGAAAAGATCGCAACAAGTTTGACCCCAAGTGGAGAATATCTGCTTCGCTACTTCTGGGTTCAGAGTCCACTTGTACGGCGAGAGAATGGTGCGACTCAACTTGTCCGCTAAAATGTTGGACCATCCCGGAATGTGCGTCGCTATGAGAAAGCGGTTGGTGGAAATCACTCATTCCCACACTCTCATGGCCTCTCGACGAAGGGGATAAGACCTGATTCCTCCCTATTTGTTGATGTACCAGACCACTGCCATGTTGCCCGTCTGAATTGCAATCATTCCTACACGAAGGAGGCTCTGTAGTGCTTGCAACGCCAAAAGCACCGCCCTCATCTCTAGGACATTGATATGCAGAGAGGTCTCCGTGCTGTTCCACATGCCTTGGACTGTCCTGCCCGCATAATGCCCCCCCACCCAAGGCGAGAGGCGTCCGTGGTCACCGTGGTTAGGGGAGGGGACATAGAAAAGGGGCGGTCCTTCTGGAGGTCCGGGAATTGGAGCCACCATAAGAGGGCCTTCCTGCAAACCCTGCTGAGGGGAATAGGGTGGTACAGGGAGAATTGCAGAAAAGACCATTGAACTTAGAGAGTCCATTGCAGGACTCTCATGTTCAGACGTGCCATCGGCAATAGGTTGATGGTGGCCGCCATAGAACCCAAAGCCCTCAGGACCAATTCTGCCGGGGGTGCCTGGGGTAGGAGGATGGCCCGCACATGGAGTCTTAAAGTCCGCACTCTGTCTGGTGTTACGAGGGCTAGATGCCTGTTTGTGTCCAACCTGGCTCCAATGAAATCTATGGTTTGTGTTGGAGAAAGGGAAGATTTCTCTATGTTGATAGTGATCCCCAGCTGGGTCGCTAGGTGAAGAAAGGAGTTTCTGGCTGCGCAGAGTAGATGCCTTGTGGGGACGGTCAGGAGCCAGTCGTCCAGGTATGGGAAAACCTGAATGCCCTGCAGTTGCACATGGGCCGCTATCACCTACAGAACTTTGGTGAACACCCTGGGGGCTGTGGTGAGACCAAAGGGAAGGGCCCTGAATTGGTAATGGCTGGCTCCTAGCCGGAAGCGGAGAAACCTCCTGGATTGTCTGTCCATGAAAATGTGGTAGTACGCATCTTTGAGGTCTATAGAGCACATCCAGTCGTTCTCCCGCAGGAGGGGGAGAATGGATTGAAGCGTGACCATCCGGAACTTTTCTTTGGTTACTGACAGGTTCAAGAGGGATAGGTTGAGGATCGGTCTGAAGTCCCCAGTCTTTTTTGGCACCAAGAAGAACCTGGAGTAAAAGCCTGATCCGTACTTGTCTGGGGGGGATGTGCTGGATGGCTCTTTTTTCTAGCAGCCGCTGGATTTCCACAGCTGCGGCCTCACTCTGCTCGGATGGGATGTCGGGGAGGTGTCTGGGATTGCGAGGGAAATGAGAGAATGGGATCTGGTAACCTCTGGATATGATGCGAAGCTCCCAGCGGTCGGTCGTGATGGACTCACAAGCTGCTAGGTGCCTCGAGAAGCGCCCAACTGCCTCCAGAGTGGAGCAGTCGGGCAGCCCTTCAGGGTTGTTGCGTGGGCCGGTCAGAGAACGGTTCTCGGGACCCAAAGTTCTTCGGGCCCCCTCTGCCTCTAGGGCGGCATCCACCCTGTCCTCCTCTGCCGCGGAAGGACTGGGGGTCCGGAGCGAAACGGGGCTGTTGTGACTTCCGAAACCACATCTTCTTCTGTCCCTTTTGGTTCTTGGAAAAGAACCTCTGGGGAGCAGAGAAGCTGACTCTGACGGCAGACGTCTTCCCATCCTTCTCGCTCTGGATCAAGGTATCACGTACGGTTTTGCCAAAGAAGGCAGAACCATCAAAAGGGGCATTAGGGAAAGACGCCTTAAAGGGTTCCGCGAAATCACAGTGGCGGAGCCAGGCCTGTCGCCTCATAACAACGCCTGCTCTGTTAGCTTTAGCGGCCCCTTCCATGGCATGGGACAGTAGCCACATCGAGGTGTTCGAAATAGACCTAAGAGTGGCCATTCGGGAAAAGTACAACGGTTTGTCCTCCGCCGAAATAGACTCCGGGGGCAACATGGCGTACTCTTTGATAAGGTCCTGCTGCAGTTGTATGACATGTGCCATGTAGTTCAGGGACCTCAATGAGAAGGTAGCTGAACTAAAAACTCACTTCCCTAAGCGATCCATCAACCGAGACTCCTTGTCTGGAGGATGGACCGAGGGACTCTCCTGGGCTAATTCCCATTTAGTGGCCTCCGCCACCAACATGGCATCTACAGGGGTTCCCTTACTCCAGTGTGATCTGTCGGAAGGGTGGACTGAGTATTTTATCAGGTCTTTTTGGGACTGGCTCCACAGTGTCCGGCTCCTTCCACACCCTGGTAGTGATCAGATCTACCAGGGGGTCGGCTGGAGGGGACACCCAAGAGGTAGACGGGCCTGCTTCAAACGCCTCCAGGAACACAGATTCGTCCGAGGTAGGCTTTGGGGCAGACCACCCCCCCTAATCCTGAGCATCTCCATGATGTCTCCAAATGAGAAGTCCTCGGGGGGTGATCTTGAGGAACCTTCCCCCTTCCTCCAAATCTGTGTCCTCGGTCAAGGACTCAGGGGAGTCCAAGTGCCTTCTTTTGCACTTGCGCTTGTGAGGAACCTCCTTGGGGGGGGGCTGTACGAGGAGACCTCACCAGCAACATCATGTTCCAATGGAACGACCTGGGACATCGGAGCAGGCTGTCCCTGGGACTGGCTGACGGAAGTCGGACCCATCAGAGATGGATTGCAGGGTGGAGCCGTAGCCAAGGCCGGGGGTATGGAATCCCTCGACAGGACCCTCTCCACTACGTCGAATGCTGAAGGAGAGCCGCTCTCTCTGGGATCAGAGAGCAGACCCTCCCTCGGATCCGACGGGCGGTCGGATCCGAAAATCCAGTATGCTCCGACCTGGGCAGAGCCGAAGGCACACTGAAACCCTCTGATCCGAAGCTCATCTCTCGGCTCCGAGAGTTCGGATCCGAAGAAAAGGGACCCAACAAACTCGAGGGCATTGTCGGCACCGAAGTACCCGATACTGTCTGCGCCGACAACCCCCCGGCGCCAACGCCACCCAGCTCCGAAGACTCCGAACCCGGGAAGCGGGTCGGAGAAGGAGCAATCAGGGCAAAAAATGGGGTCGAGCTCCCCCCCAGAGGGGGGGGGGGGAGGCAGGAGCACTCACATCTGCAGCTGGGCCTGGAGGAATCTTCTCATCATCCAGTCCAAGTCTGCGTCCGTCAGGCTTCGGGTGGATCTGGATGAGGCCACCGAGGCAGGACAGGAGTGCCGCCTCGATGACCTCGATGGGGGCCAGGCCTCCTCCTCCTCCGGTCCCAGTGACAAACAAGGAGACCTGATCCGAGGAGGGAAAGGCTTGGAAGTCCTGGAGGGAGAAGACCGCTTAGCCGGCGGGGCCAATGAAGAGGCCTCGGCCCGCCGCTTGTGGTGCTTCTCCCTCCGCTTCTCTTTCCTGGACTCCCTATCCTCCTGGCCCGAAGTGGGAGGTTGAGTCCCGGCCAGGGGAAGGGAGGCAGGAGTGGCAGTAGCCACAGCCACGGCAGGAGCTATCGTGGGACCGGAGGCCGAAGCTGAGTCCGGGGGCAGCAGTCCCGCCAGAATCAGCTTAGTCCTCCGGTCCTTAAGTGCCCTGGGGTTGAACGCCGCACATATGGAACAACCTGAGGACAGGTGTCCAACCCCAAGGCACAACACGCACTGAGTGTGGCCATCCGCCGGGGATAGCTTATGGCCACACTCGGTACATTTGGAGAAAACAGCTTTTGGGGCCTCCGACATACTGAAAGGAAAACACACACGCTAGGCCCCACCACACAGCACACTCCCTAACGCACTAACGAGGGTGGGGAAGGAAAACTATCAAGAAGGTTAACAGACTGGTTTAAAACTAAAGAGGGACCTGAACACAACACACGTACACTAAAATTTACAGAAAAGGGAGAGAAAAAACAGTAAAATTTTCTCACAAAAAATGCTAAAGCCTGGAACTCGGTGATCGAGCTGCTGGATGCAACCGCGGCAAACTAGATCTGAGGTCAGGTAGGGTTGGCAAGGGATTATGGGTAAGGGAGGAGCTTGGAGCTCGGATCTATGCTGTTGGAAACTGCTGGCTCGGATCCGATATGGATCCGAAGACCCATAGGTTGATGCACAAATGAAGTTAACTACTTCAGATCCATTATTCCACGAGGGCTTGTCACAAGGGGGACCAAGGATTTTATCCGGTCTCTTAGGGATTGGCTCCACAGTGTCTGGCTCCTTCCAAGCCCTGGTAGTAATCAAATCTACCAGAGGGTCGGCCGGGGGGTTAGAAGGGCCTGCCTCAAACGCCTCCAGAAACACAGACTCATCCGAGGAAGGTTTTTGGGCTGACCACCCCCCTCTAATGCACAGCATCTCCATAATGTCTCCTAAGGAGACGTCCTCTGGGGGAACCTTCCCCTTCCTCTAAGTCCGTGTCCTCTGCGAGGGACTCGGGGGAGTCTAAGTGCCTCCTCTTGCACTTTTGTTTGTGAGGAACCTCCTCAGCGGGACTGTCCGAGGAGGGCTCACCAACGGGGTCCTGTTCCTCTACAGGAACCAACTGGGGAGCAGACGCAGGTTGTCCCTGGGGCTGGACGATGGACGCAGGCCCATATGCGAGAGAGTGAAGGGTGGATCCGTAGTACGGACCAGGGGACTTTGAACTCCTCGACAGCACCCTCTCCATCACGTCGAACGCCGAAGGTGAACCACTCTTCCCTGGCTCCGAGAGTAGTCCCTTCGGCTCCAACGTGAGGACCGGTGTCGGAGCTGATGTGATCGGACCCGAAAGGAAAGTGTGCTCAGACAACAACGGAGCCAAAGACACACTCACCCCTGCGGATCCAAAGCTCGGCTCTCGACCCCGAGAGCTCGGATCCAAAAGATGACCCGACAAACTCTAGGGTAAAGCCGGCGAAGTAGCAACTACTATCGGCATCGACTCCCCGGCTCCGAGACGACTTGGCTCTGATGGCTCCGAAACCAGATAGTGAATCGGAGAAGGAGCAATTGGAGCTAAGAAAGGGGCCGAGCTCCCTTCCGGAGGGGGGGGGGCAGGAGCACTCCCGTGTGCATCTGGGCCTGCAGGAATCAACGTATCATCCGGTCCATATCTGCGTCGGACAAACTCCTGGTGGACCTAGAAGTCGTCGTTGAGGCAGGCCTGGAAGGCTGCCTAGACGACCTCGAGAGTGACCGGGACTCCTCCTCTGGCTCCAGAGAGAAGCATGGAGAATGGAGCCGAGAGGGGGAAGACCTGGAAACCCTTGCAGGGGAACCAAGCACTTTAGCTGGCGGAGCCGAAGGGGCTGATTCTGCCCGTCGCTTATGGCTCTTATGCCTATCCCTCTCCTTTTCTTTCTCTCTGTGTCCCCTGTCTTTTTTAGAAGAGCCCCCCTCTCCTTGGGAAACAGCGGGAGGTTGAGTCCCAGCCAGGGGAGGGGAAGCTAAAGGCTGGACAGTCACAGCCGTGACTGGCGCCACTGAGGGAAAGGAGGAAGAAGAATCCGGTAAGAGTCCCGCCAAGATTAACTTATTTCTCCTGTCCCTCACAGCCCGGGGGTTGAAGGCCGCAAAAATCTGGCAGCCCGATGTTAAGTGGGCTACCCCCAGGCAGAGAACGCACTGAGTGTGGCCATCCGCTGGGGACAGCTTATGACCACACTCAGCACATTTTGAGAAAATGGCCTTAGGCCCTAACACTCAAGCACACACCCTAACACACACAGTAAGGAGAAGGGAAAACACTAATTTACCACTAAAAGTAAATAAACTGTTTAACTAAACTAAGGGTCTACTACACACACACACACACACACACACACACACACACACACACACACACCAAAAAAGCTAGAATTTAAACTAGAAAACTCTTAAATTCCTCTCACCTAAAATGCTAAGAGCTCGTACCTGATGCTTCAGAAGCTGCGGCAAACGAGATCTGGGTACTGGAGGGAGGTAGCAGGGTATTATGGGTAAGGGGGAGGAGCTGAGAGCTCGGATCTTTAGCTTGGAAAGCTGCCGGCTCGGATCCAGGTCTGATCCGATACCCACAGGTTGCTGATCAAATGAAGTTAACTACTTCAGATCTAAGGCTATGCAGAATTTACATTTTACAGGAACATGTGCATTTAATTAAAAGTCTTGATATCCACCCAATAACTATTTCAGATCATGTGCCAATAATAACTAAAATAAAAACACAGGGCAATGAAATAAAAATGAGATATTGGCGCTTTCCCACCTATCTGTTGAAAAGAGAGAAATTTAAGGAATGGGTGGTGCAGATTATTCAGAAGCTGTTAAGAGAGGATATAAATTTCTTCTAAAAATATAGCTAAGGAGTGGGATAAAATTAAGGTGGAGTTTAAAACTATAAGAAAGGGAGCTATGGTTAAGAAGTAAAAAGAAGTTATGTACTCACCATAATGTTCCATCTGAGTAGTTGAACTTCATTTGTTTTCAACCTGTAGGTCTATGGATCCGAAACCACCACATCACTAGCATCTGATCTGAGCTCCAAGCTCCTCCCCTTACCCATAATTCCCCATGTCTCCTTCCTTTCTTCAGATAGAGTTTTCTGCTCAACAAAACATAAGCCCAAACCAACAAGACCTTACCACTACTGGCACACCCAAAATTCCTGAGCCAAGCATAAGAAGGGACGCCTCTGGAATGTTCATCTTCCATATACAAGGCCAGGACAATAGTGACAAGGTTGGGGGAAGGAGGGGGGGATGGTTGAAGACAAATGAAGTGCAACTACTCAGATGGAACTTTATGGTGAGTACATAACTTCTTTACCTGAAGTAGTTGACTTCATTTGGTCTTCAAACTGTGGGACAGAGTCCGCAGCTGCTAACACCTAGGTGGCCCTCATGGAAGGATATACCGGAGCACCGCAGAGCCAAAGGATGCCCTACTCCTGGATGCAATGTCTAATTTATAATGTGAGATGAAGATATGAGATGAGGACCAAGTAGATGCAGAACAAATGTCATCCAGTGACACCCTGGACCAAAAAGCCACTGAAGTGGCCATAGACCTGGTGGAATGTGCTTTAACCTGACCCAGAGAGGAAGTTCTTTGTCAGAATATGCTCGAATAATACACTGGGAAATCCAACGAGCAATAGTCACTTCAGAAATTGGCTTCCCTAAGAAGGGCCTTGAATAAGACACAAACTGATAAGATTTACAAAAGGGTTTCGTCCTGTGTAAGTAAAATCTCAATTGTCAGTGTATGTGCAATAAATGTAAATTTGTACTCACCCCCTCTTTGGAAATTAGGAAAGAAGACAGGAAGATTAACAGTTTGATTAACGTTAGCTTCTGACGCCACTTTGGAAAGAAAGGAAGGATTAGCGCGCAGAGAACCCTGTCCTTGTGAAAAATCATGTAAGGAACTTTGATGGATAATGCTTGAAGCTCCGACACCCTCCTAAGCAGATGTAATAGCTATCAAAAAAGCAGTCTTCCAAGATAGATACTGCAAATCTACTGAAGCTGTGGGCTCAAAGGGAGCGGAGACTAGAGCCTGAAGAACAAAAGTGAGGCCCATGGAGGCATATGATTCTTCACCAGAAGTCTTAAAAGAAATGTACCTTTAAGGAAGGTCTTGCAATGTCTAAAAGAGGATAAGGAAGACATGTTCTTCCCCCACATGAAAATTAGAAATGGCAACCAGTTGTACTTTAACAGTAGAGGAACTAGCACCTTGTCGAAAGATTCCCACCAAAAAATCTAACATTGCTGAGACAGAAGCCATAAAAGGATCCAAGTCTCACTGAGATGCCCATATGGAGAAACGTTTCCACTTGCTGCAATATATTTTTCTGGTGGAAGATTTGTGAGCTGCCACCAAAATGGTCTGAACCGGAGAGGATAAACCAGGAGTCCTAACAATCAATGGAACTGGAGCAGCCAAGAGTTGAGTTTCAGACTGTCCAGGTCTGGGTGAGGAATCTCCGAGGGATGTGAAATGAGGTCCGGATCCGGATCAAAGATCCATGGTAAACTACTAGATGAGACCAAAGGGAGCGGAACCATGCTTGACAAGGCCAGAATGGGGCAATGAGGATTACTGTATTCCCCAATCTGCAAGCCTTCTGTAGAAATTTCGGGATGAGAGTTAACGGAGGGTAGGCCAAGCATGTACCAGAGCATCTCTGGGGACTTCACCCTGGGGGCTTTGGGCGGTTGCGGCAAAGAACTTACTGCATTTCACGTTGGAAGGAGATGCGGAGAGATTGCAGGAAGGCCAACCACACTTGAGGAAGATCTCTTCCTCTACTGAAGGATTCAGAGACTGCTCATAAGGCATCACAACAGTCCTGCTAAGCTTGTCTGCTAGAATGTTGGGCCGTCCCAGAATGTGCACTGCCACCACAAAATGGCCAGTGGAAATCACCCATTCCCACACACTCATGGCTTCTCAACGAAGGGGGCAAGATCTGGTTCCTCCTTGTTTGCTGATATACCAGACTACTGACATGTTGTCTGTCTGGATCACAATGGTCTCTAGAGGAAGATGGGCATGGAGAGCTTGCAACGCTAGAAGCATTGCCTTCATCTCCAGGATGTTGATATGCAAACTGGTCTCGGAGGGGGACCACGTGCCTTTGACTGTCCTTTCCAAGCAATACCCCCCCCCCAAGCTGGGAGCTGTCCGTGGTCACTGTGGTTTTGGGAAAGGCCGGAAGGAAGAGGTGTCCCCTGACAAGTTCTGGGGAAAGAATCCACCACTTAAGAGAGTCCCTGAAAACCCAAGAAATACAGACTGGATGGGATAGAGGAAGATCTAAGTACAGACCATTGGACTGCTAGCATCCACTGAAAAATTCGTATGTGTAGCCGAGCAAAGGGTAGAAGAGTGATTGTGGCCACCATGGACCCCAGTGCCCAGAGAACTGTCTTTGCTGTAGGAAGATGAACTTGGAAGATGTCGGAGATGTGAACCCTTGCTTACCCTTTCTGGGGTGAGGTAAACTTTCATTTGTATAGTATCTGGCCAAGCACCAATGAATTCCAGAACCTGAACATGGATCAGTGAAGCTTTGCTAATACTGATGGTGATGCACAAGCTGTTTGCTAATAACAGGAAATAGTCCCTGGCTCGGCAGAGTAGATGTTTGGTGGGGGCACCAAAAAGTCAATCATCCAGGTGAGGGAAGACCTGAATTCCCTAAAGCTTCAGGTTAGCCGCTACAACTGCCATCACTTTGGTGAACACCCTAGGGGGTGTGGTGAGACCAAATGGGAGGGCTCTAAACTGATAATGATTGGCTCCCAGCCAGAAGTGGAGAAACCTGTGGGAGTGTCTATCTTGATTTGATAGTACGCATCCTGGAGGCCGATCGAGCACATCCAATCTTTCTCCTGCAGGAAGGGCAGAATAAACTAAAGACTGACCATCCGGAATTTCTCCTTGGCTACTGAAAGGTTCAAGGTGGACAGATCCAGGATGGGTCTTAGGTCCCCCGTTTTCTCTGGCACTAAAAAGAAACTGGAATAAATGCCAGATCCGGACTGGTCTAGGGGGACAGGCTGGATGACGCATTTTCTGAGCAGCTTGTCGATTTCTAGAGTTGTTGCCTCCCTTTGCATGGGTGGAACATCTGGGAGGCATTTTGGTGGGGGAGGTGGTTCAGTGAATGGGATGAAATAAACTTTGGATATAATTTGCAACACCCAGCGGTCTGATGTTACGGACTCCCATGCCGCTGGGAGTAGTGAAAGGTGACCTCCGACTGCCTCCAGAGACAAGCAGTCGGGCAGTCCCTCAGGGCTGAGAAAGGTTCTAGAGACCCACAATTTCTCGGACCCCCCCCCCCTGCCTCTTGGACGGCATCTGTCACACCCCCCTCTGCCTTTGGGGAAAGGTGAGTCCTGAGTGTCCTGGGACAATTTAGACTTTCGGAACCACATTTTCCTTGTCCCCCGCTGATTCCTAAAGAAGGATCTTTGAGGAGCAGAGAAGTGGATCCTGACGGCAGACAGTGTCTTCCCGTCCTTTTCACTCTGGGCCAATGTGTCACAACCTGTTTTCCTAAACCAGGGCATGTGACAAATAGAGTAATCTTCTTGTGAATGGAAAGGTCCCAAATAATAAACAAAGTGCAGGCATTCGGTAATGGAATCTTATCTTTAATCCAGCTGGACTATTTTCTTTCTGTCCCATAGTAGGAAACAACAGTAAAGAACAAACTGATTTTAATCATAAGGGGCATTTGCAAATGACGCCTTAAATGGTCCTGTGAATTGACACAGCTGGAGCCAAGTGACACCTCATGGCAAGCCCAGAACCGGCAGCCCTGGAGGCTCCCTCTGTAGCACAGGAGAGAAGATGCATAGACGTGTTAGCTACTGCTTTGAGTGTGCTCATCCGTGCAGAGAACAGCTTCTTGCCCTCCTCCGACACAGGGTCTAGGGGTGACTCAGCAACCTCCCTGACTAGGTCTCGCTGCAATCGAATGACTGGTGCCATGTAGTTCAGGGCCCTTATAGTAAAGATTAATTAAGCAAACACCCACTTCCCGAGACGGTCCATGGTCCTCAACTCCTGGTCAGGAGGATGGACCATAGAGCTCTCCTGCACGAGATCTTTTTTTGTGGTGCAGCCACCACCATAGTATCCACAGGAGACCCCCTTGCACCAACTAGTCTGTCTGGTGGGGGAGCCGAGAACTTTATCTGGGTGCTTAGGGATGGGCTCCACGGTGTCCGGTTTCTTCCACGCCCAAGATGTAATGAGGTCCACAAGTGGATCTGCGGGAGGGGACACCCAGGAAGCAAATGGGCCTGTGCCAAATGCCTCTAGGAACACTGACTCATGTGAGGTTGGTTTTTGGGTGCCCCCCCACCCGGCAAAGGAGTTCCATGATCCTTGGGCGGTGATCGAGGGGAACCTTCTTCCTCCAAGTCAGTGTCTTTGGTGAGGGACTCTGAAGAGGAGTTCAAGCGCCTCCTTTTTCACGTCCGTTTGTGGGGAACCTCCTCAGTGGGACTCTCTGGGGGGAACTCCCAAACCTCTTGCAGCTCCCGTGTGGGGGCCTCCTGAGGCAAAACTGCACAGGCTGTCCTTGAGATGGCAGGAAGGTCAGAGCCATACCTAAAACAGAGGGAGTCGGGGCAGAGTCCGAAGACGAGATGGTCTGGGGCCTCGAACTCGAGAGAACTCTCTCTCTAGCACGTCAAACGCCGCAGGGGAGCAGACATCCTGAGAAACTGTGAACGGAGCCATTCCCCTTGGATCTGATGGGGGAGCCAGAGCCAAGATTACAGGTGCCGAGATGCCAAGGGAGAGACTGTGCTCCAACAAACTTGGAGCCGACAGAACCCCCTCGGATCTGATGTCAAGGCTACGGCCCCCAAAAGTGCGGATCAGACACACTTAAGACAGTGTCCAGCGTCAAGGTACCATCACCGCCAACCACCCCCCAACCCAGAGAGTCCTCGGATCCAAAGACTCCAAAACCAAAGGTCAGATCGGAGGAGGACATATAGTTGTGAAAAGGTCTGCAAGCTCCCTGCTTTGGAGGGAGAGGGGGCTGGCAAGACTCCCATCTGGAGTTGGGTGCGCATAAACATCGGCATCATCCTGTCCAGCTCCGCCTCGCTCAGACTACGGGTCGACCGGGAGGAAGCCACCAACACCGGCCAGGAGAGCCGATGACGGGACATCCTGAGAGGGGACCGTGACACCTCTGGCTTAGGGGAAAACCTAGGAGAATGGAGCCAGGGAGTACTAGGCCTGGTGGAAGTTTTAAACTTAGATGGAGGTCTCAATGGAGCTGAACGTTCCTGAGACCGTTTGTGCAGTTTCTCCTTTCTTTGATGCCTGTCTCCTTCCCAGACCTCATGGCAGGAGTTTGAGTCCCAGAGGTCTGGGGAGGAGAAGAGGTGGGAGCGGCGGAAGAAGAGGCCAAAGCCGGGGTTGCAGGGACAGCCATCCCCAATGAGGGAAGCAAGCCCTTTAAAATAAGTTTAGCCTTCCTGTCCTTAAGGGCCCGTGGGTTGAAGCCTGCACACATGGAGCAGGAGGTAAGCAAATGGGCTATGCCCAAGCAAACTACACACAGTGTGTGGCCATCTGCTGGAGAGAGCTTATGGCCACACTCTGTGCACTTCCTAAACAGGGGTTTAAAAGTATCAGCCATCCTAATGCCTGAAAGGGAAAATGGAAATACACAGGCACACAAACGCACTCACTCACAAGAAAAAGGGAGTGGGAAAGCCAAGGGGAACTATGACGACTACAACTATTATATGTATTTAACCCTGAAAATTTTCAATTACTCACCCAAAACGCTCCAGACCACGATTCTTAGCTATATACTGGCAAACGAGATCTGAAAGGAAGAAGGAGACAGGGGGTATTATGGGTAAGGGGAGGGGCTTGGATCAGATGCTAGTGATGCCGCCGTGTCGGATCCGATTCAGATCCATGGACCCACAGGTTGAAGACTAAATCAAGTCAACTATTTCAGGTAAAGAATTATTTAAAGGGACTGACAAATGTGAAAGCACTGTAGAATAGGGGGAATCCCGCAGAACAAGAAGAGGATCAACTGCAGAATGCTAGGCAGAAAATAAGAAATTACCTTGATAATGCATGAGCGTGGAAAAATTGCTGTTAAGCAACTGTTTTTGATAACACTAGAGCACAAAACTTTTAGCACAACTACTTAGGTAACGGAAAGTAAAAAGGGCTATCGCCAAATTTAGGGAGCCTATAACAAAGAAGGTAACAAGAGATCCTGTAGAAGAAGTATAAATATTTCAGAAATTCTATGAGAGTCTCTATAAAGCAGAGAAATATGAAAATCAAGAAAAGAGACAAATGGAAATGTTTATGGAAGAATTAAATATGCCAAGGTTAGAGGCAGACTAGGCTCAATTACCAACAGTTAAGACAGGAGGAGATGAGATACATTGTGATGTATAACCAATCTACAGCGAAGTGCCCAGGAATAGATGGTATTCCTGTGGAGGTCTGGAATCTAGGAGGAAAAAAATGATACAAATCTGGAAGGTTTTGAATATCTTAAGAGGAGGAGAAGTACCACCGTCCTGGAAGAACTAAAGAGGGAAAAGACGCATCATCTCCAGCTTCATAAGGGCCTGCAACTCAGACACCCTTCTTGCAGAAGTAATAGCCAACAGAAAAGCAGTCTTCCATGACAAGTATTTCAATTCAGCAGTAGCCGCAGGCTCAAAAGGTTGTAGAGTAAGTTTTCCAACACAAAATTGAGATCCCAAGCAGGAGTAGGAGCTCTACGTGGGGTCTTATATTCTTTGCCCCTCTAAGAAACTGCTTGAACAAAGGATGCGAAAACAATGGTGGGTCACAATCATAGTGAGCTGAAATTGCTGCAGCATGAATCTTAATGGAAGAGAAGGACAAACCTTTGTCCAATAACTCAGTAAGATATTGAAGAGCCACACTCAAATTAGGCTCAGAAATCTCCAAATTCTTTGCTGTACTCCAAAATAAAAATCTCTTCCATTTTTCTGTGTACACTTTCCTTGTACTAGGTCTTCTAGCTTACCAAATCACATTCACAAAAACTTTGGTGAGGGAAGTTGGAACCTGCTGTCATTTCAACACAAATATACCAGGCTTGCTATTAGAGATGAAGAGTGAAGCGACATTGAGCAGATGACGTCGCTTCCTGAGATAACAGATGAGGAATCAAAGGTAAAAGAGGCCATGGAGGCTTCCTTACCAAGACTCCACTGTGGTGGTACCAATTTGCGGGAGGCCGTCTGGAGCTATCAAAATCATCCTTGGTTTGTCTTGCCTGACTTAATGGCACCTTTGGAAGAAGAGCAGAGGTGGAAAGGCATACCACACATGAAGGTTTTCAACTGAAAGACAGAGCATCACTTTTCCAAGAGCTGTATTAAACCCTTTGTGCAAAACTTTGGCAGCTGGTGGTTTAGTGGAAGCCGAACAGATCTATGTCTAGGAGTTTGCTTGACACTGTCAGTGCAGTTACTTGAAGATCCAGTTTCACTGGTGGGATCCATGATTTGTCTTAACCTAACACATCTGCTGAGAGTTCATGCTCACGACGAAACCTTGCCTGAAAGAGTTAGTTGCAAGCTTAAGCAGTCTCCCCATAAAATCATTGCTTGCCTGCATAGAGGGATAAGAATGTGTTCCCCTTGCTTGTTGATGTACCACATGACAGTTGTGTTGTCTGTTAGAATCAACACCTGCCCTGGAAGAAGTAACTCCTTGAAAGCCATTAATGCAAACTGGACTGCTAACATCTCCTTCATGTTGATATGTAGATGCTGTAGTCTGGCAGGCCACTTGTCTTGTATCCACTTTCCATTTAGATGAGCTCCCCAAGCAATGTCCGAGGCATCTGTCGTTAAAATCTGACTCGCCTCTGGCCGGGTCACAGAGAGTCCCTTGTTTAGGTGACATTCCTGAGCCCACCACAAAATTCTTTTGAAGGCAAGGTATTATTTGAATGACAGTGTCCAAATCCTGGCAGTGCTGTGTCCATACATTTTGAGATACCATTGTAGCTTCCTCATATGCAGTTTGGCATTGGGAAGCACCAGAATACAAGATGCCATGAACCCTAATGCTTGAAGGACTGTCCTTGCAGTCAGCACGGACTGATGAGATAGTTGATGGAAGTAAAGTGATAGACTCTTTTGTTTGTCCCGGGTTAAAAGGCCATCTGGGCTGCTGTATTCAGTCTCACACCCAGAAAGCACATGTCTTGAGAGGGTACTAGACTGGACTTTATTTCGTTCACAGCATACCCTAGGCATCTTAGCACTGCTATAACATATTCCAGATGCTGTAGAAGGTCTTCCTTTTCTTGAGCCAGAATCAGGCAGTCGTCCAAGTAAGGATAGATTTGAATTCCTTAGCCTGAAGTAAGCTATCACTGGAGCCAGAACCTTTGTGAATACTCTGGGCAGTAGATAAGCCAAAGGGCAATGCAGAGAACTGATAATGAGAATTTCCAGCTCGAAACGCAGATACTTCCTGCAACTTAGCCTTATAGGCACATGAAGGTAAGCTTCCTTATCTGATCCATGATCTTTCCCAGCTAAAAGTTTGAATCCACAGAGGTTGGGGGGAGAGAGGTTTGGGGAGCAGGCTTGAAAGGGAGCGGGTTGCAGGACAGCCATCCCCAATGAGGAAGCAAGCCCTTTAAAATAAGTTTAGCCTTCCTGTCCTTAAGGGCCCGTGGGTTGAAGCCTGCACACATGGAGCAGGAGGTAAGCAAATGGGCTATGCCCAAGCAAACTACACACAGTGTGTGGCCATCTGCTGGAGAGAGCTTATGGCCACACTCTGTGCACTTCCTAAACAGGGGTTTAAAAGTATCAGCCATCCTAATGCCTGAAAGGGAAAATGGAAATACACAGGCACACAAACGCACTCACTCACAAGAAAAAGGGAGTGGGAAAGCCAAGGGGAACTATGACGACTACAACTATTATATGTATTTAACCCTGAAAATTTTCAATTACTCACCCAAAAAACGCTCCAGACCACGATTCTTAGCTATATACTGGCAAACGAGATCTGAAAGGAAGAAGGAGACAGGGGGGGTATTATGGGTAAGGGGAGGGGCTTGGATCAGATGCTAGTGATGCCGCCGTGTCGGATCCGATTCAGATCCATGGACCCACAGGTTGAAGACTAAATCAAGTCAACTATTTCAGGTAAAGAATTATTTAAAGGGACTGACAAATGTGAAAGCACTGTAGAATAGGGGGAATCCCGCAGAACAAGAAGAGGATCAACTGCAGAATGCTAGGCAGAAAATAAGAAATTACCTTGATAATACGCATGAGCGTGGAAAAATTGCTGTTAAGCAACTGTTTTTTGATAACACTAGAGCACAAAACTTTTAGCACAACTACTTAGGTAACGGAAAGTAAAAAGGGCTATCGCCAAATTTAGGGAGCCTATAACAAAGAAGGTAACAAGAGATCCTGTAGAAGAAGTATAAATATTTCAGAAATTCTATGAGAGTCTCTATAAAGCAGAGAAATATGAAAATCAAGAAAAGAGACAAATGGAAATGTTTATGGAAGAATTAAATATGCCAAGGTTAGAGGCAGACTAGGCTCAATTACCAACAGTTAAGACAGGAGGAGATGAGATACATTGTGATGTATAACCAATCTACAGCGAAGTGCCCAGGAATAGATGGTATTCCTGTGGAGGTCTGGAATCTAGGAGGAAAAAAATGATACAAATCTGGAAGGTTTTGAATATCTTAAGAGGAGGAGAAGTACCACCGTCCTGGAAGAACTAAAGAGGGTAAAGACCCATCATATCCAGCTTCATACAGGCCCATTTCAATACTAAATCATGATTATAAAGTGTTCATGTCTATAATGGCTAAAAAGAATGGCAAAAGTAATGTCAGTAATGACAGATATAGATCAATGTAGTTTTGTGGAAGGAAAGCAAATATTTGATAACCACAAAAAACGCACAGATGAAGGGAAGTGACCTCCAGACTCTCGAACCGTTTAAAATACTTTATTTGTATATATCCAACATTAACTTAGATCAGCGTTTTTCATCTAATACAGACTTCATCAGACAAATGTAGAAATCAATTACACTGCTTTTATACAAACAAAATGTTAAGTGTTTGTATAAAAGCAATGTAATTGATTTCTATGTTTGTCTGATGAAGTCTGATAGATGAAAACGCTTGATTGTAGCGTTTAATGTTGGATATATACAAATAAAGTATTTTAAATGGTTCGAGAGTCCAGAGGTCACTTCCCTTCATTTGTGCGGTTTTTGTGGTGATCAGTTACTTGTTTCGCATTTGTTACTCCTTGGATTTGGTTAAATATTTGATAACGTTAACAGAACATTGATGATCCAGATGGAACCAGAATGTAAGAAAATACCATCGTTGGTGGGTCTTGACGTAGAGAAAGCATTTGACAGAGTAAGCTGGGACTTTATGAACAGGTCAATTGAAGCATTTGCATTTCCTGAAAATTATAAGGTTCATTAGGAGAATATATGAGGGATCAGAGGTGAAAATTAAAGTGGGTGGGGTCTTCTCTGATAACTTCTGCTTGAGCAGAGGAACCAGGCAGGAGTGCCCTTTTTCCCCTTTAATATTTGCATTATATTCAGAACCAATAGCAAAGAAAATAAGGGACTCAACATTTCAAGGATATAATTGGTATGGTAGTTATGATATAATTGGTATGGTAGTCAAGACAAGCTGGCTTTACTTGCAGATGATATTATTTTGTACCTGGCAAAACCAGAAAAAGACATTACAATGTTATGGAACACAGACAGTTTCAGATCTTTTCAGGATACAAAATGAATGAAGCTAAAACAAAGGCAATAGCACTAATTTATGTACCCACACATGAACTGGTTCAGGAATACCCATATTTATGGGGACATGATGAAATGAAATATTTAGGAGTATGAATTAAAAATGATTCTAGTGTGGCAGCTCAGGATATGTGGGAAGAAACTAAACAAAAGATAATACAAAAACTGAGAACTTTGTTATATGGATATGGACAGTAAAATACAAGCAGTTAAAATGTTTTTAGTCCCTTTAGTCTTGTATACGGGTCAGGCATATTTTTTATCAACCAGAGGAGAAATTGCAGGTAGCAATTAATAAAGTGCTGAATGACTTTATCTCGGAGGGAAAAATGGCAAGAATCAAGTGGGAGAAGCTGATTCTTCCAGTAGAACAGGACAGATTGGTTTTACCCAATTTGAAGGAGAATTTCAGAGCTCCACAGTTAAAACACCTATACATAGCACAAGCAGAAAACTCAAACTCAATTCAAAGTGGAAATGGATGATGATGAAACAAGGGGAAAGCTCAAGAAACATGCAGAATATTATATTCGTAAAGTAGCAGAAAGTATTTTAAGATCTGTCGTTAAAATCTGACTCGCCTCTGGCCGGGTCACAGAGAGTCCCTTGTTTAGGTGACATTCCTGAGCCCACCACAAAAATTCTTTTTTGAAGGCAAGGTATTATTTGAATGACAGTGTCCAAATCCTGGCAGTGCTGTGTCCATACATTTTGAGATACCATTGTAGCTTCCTCATATGCAGTTTGGCATTGGGAAGCACCAGAATACAAGATGCCATGAACCCTAATGCTTGAAGGACTGTCCTTGCAGTCAGCACGGACTGATGAGATAGTTGATGGAAGTAAAGTGATAGACTCTTTTGTTTGTCGGGGGTTAAAAGGCCATCTGGGCTGCTGTATTCAGTCTCACACCCAGAAAGCACATGTCTTGAGAGGGTACTAGACTGGACTTTATTTCGCTCACAGAATACCCTAGGCATCTTAGCACTGCTATAACATATTCCAGATGCTGTAGAAGGTCTTCCTTTTCTTGAGCCAGAATCAGGCAGTCGTCCAAGTAAGGATAGATTTGAATTCCTTGTAGCCGGAAGTAAGCTATCACTGGAGCCAGAACCTTTGTGAATACTCTGGGCGCAGTAGATAAGCCAAAGGGCAATGCAGAGAACTGATAATGAGAATTTCCAGCTCAAACCGCAGATACTTCCTGCAACTTAGCCTTATAGGCACATGAAGGTAAGCTTCCTTGAGATCTAAAGTTACCATCCAGTGATCTATGCCCAGCAGAGGTAAAAGCTGTTGTAACGTCAACATCTTGAACTTGGGAATGTCCAGATAAGTGTTGAGGAGAGATAAATCCAAAATTGGTCTCCACGTGTTCCCCTTCTTTGGTACTAGGAACAGGCGAGAATAAAATCCTAGGCCCCTTTCTGATACAGGGACTGGCTGAATGGCCCCCATCTGGAGTAACTGAGAAATTTGCTTGTGAGCCTCTTTTCTTTGTGGAGGAGGAACGCCTGGCATGCCTCTGAAAAGGGGCAATGTATGGAAATAAAACCTGTAACCGTGGTGAATGATATCCAACACCCATCTGTCTTGAGTAATTAAATCCCAATTTTCTTTGAAAAGAGACAGTCTTCCTCCCAAAGGAGCTGCCAGACGAGAATCTACTGGCAGCTGAAAAGGCAGGTCATTGGATCTGTTTTCGAAAGGACTGACCCCTGCCCTCACCAGAAGTCTGAGCAGGCGAACTCCCTGTTCTAGGCCTAAAAGAACCTTGAGCTCTGCCCCTACCACGTCTAGACCTACCCCTAGACTGGGAATCATAAGAAGGATATGTCCACCCCTTAGCAGGCCAATTTCTACTAAACTTCAGTGGCTGCACCTGCAAAAAATCTTTAACAGTTTGCATAGACTTAGCTTTGTCCTCCATTTTCTTTAAAACTGCTTCCACAGGCGAACCAAACAACACATCAGACTGTAAAGGAGCATCCAAAATCCTTGTCTTAACATGCTCAGCTAAATTCTGATCCCTCAACCAGGCATGCTCATGGAAGAACAGAACTAGTGGCAGCCACCCTCGAGGAGGCCTGCACAGCATCAAAACCACATTGCAAAGAATGCTTACCCACTTGTTCAGACACATGAACCAAATCCAGCAACTCTTTACACTCAATACCTTCCGCCAAAGCATCCACCTTAGATTTCAATTGTGAAAGGAGAAAATTTTGATATTTTAGCATGTGAAACTGACAATTCAACGCTCTCATGGCTAGAGTGGAAGAAGTATACACTTTCTTTCCCCACCTATCCAAAGCCCTTGCCTCTTTATCAGTGGGAACAGGATTTTTAACCACAGAGGCCTTAACACCTTTAGGCCCCTGAGAAACAGTTTCTGGGTCCGCCCTAGGACTCTTAAACAAATACTTATGAGCTTCGGGCACCCTATAGTACCTATCAGGTTTAACAAGAGCAGGAGGCAAAGAGTCAGGGTTCAGGGAAGCCTCTGCAAAAACATCTTCCACCACATTCAAGACAGGAGGTATAGCTAAGGGCGTATGCTGGGGTGAAAACAAGAATTCCGGAAGCCATTTCCTAGAATCAGAGTAATCCTGGCCTTCCCATTTAAAGTGCTCCCTCATGGAATGCAGAGTCTCTGAAAATGAGAAATCCTCAGGAGGAGAAGCTGTAGGAGTGGAATCATCCACATCAGAATCAGAATAAGGAGGATACTCCTGCAAATCTTCCGCAGAAGACTCAGAAGCCTCTGAACACTGTTCAAAACTATCAAACTCGGTTCCACCCTAGGCCTCTTATCAGGAGGGGCATAGAACCTCTAATCATAGTAATCAAATCTTCTGCCATTTTAAGCATATGTTTCTTAGGTACAGAACCCGCAATGCTAGGAGAAGCCCCCACTGAAGCTGAACTTGGCCTACCTCTAAAAAGAAGTTTTGGCAACAGAAGGAGAGGCTCTAACTACCTTGGGAAGAGAGGGAAGAACAGTTACCTGAGAAGCCCCTCAGCCTGGCCTACCTCCTGAGAAGGCACATCCTGTAACAGTAAAGTTTCTGCCTGAGACTCCATAGAAACTCCTGGCAAAACCTCTGGCTCCACTGAGCCTTCTAAAGAACCGACGTCCGGGACTGCCGGTTCATCAACCCTAGGCTTCGCTGTTTTGTCCTTGCGCTTCTTGGAAGCGGGCGCCGGAGCATCCGACGGCATTTTATAATTGCAACGCTTCCCAAACACTAACCTGGCACAGTCTAACCTCCTCTTAATAGTGCGTTTGTTAAACCTAGCACAAGAGCGGCATCCAACAACGTCGTGCTCAGGCCCTAAACAAGGTATACACAAGGTATGGTAATCCCTATGAGGTATCTGTTTCCCACAAGAAATACAGTTATTCACTTTTTCTGACATCCGGTTAAATACTGAGGCAAGAAAAAAAAAACAAAATGTTCCCCAACGGGGTACTTAGCCAACTCTGATTCGGTCTGAAACTCCGGATTCGGAAATATTTCAGAACGCCAACCTGCACTCGCAAAACTGCTTCTGCATCGGACCATGCGGCAAAAAAGACTGAGGATATGACGTCGGTCATGCGCATTAGTACCCTGACTTACTGGCGCCAGTCTAATGCGCCCTGACCGACGCCAGCCATATACTCTGGTATTCGGGCCGACTGGACAGCGGACTACCCAATAGTAAGGACTGCAGCAATGTGGAACGAAGAACATCTGCACAGGCTGTCCTTGAGATGGCAGGAAGGTCAGGGCCATACCTAAAACAGAGGGAGTCGGGGCAGAGTCCGAAGACGAGATGGTCTGGGGCCTCGACGAACTCGAGAGAACTCTCTCTCTAGCACGTCAAACGCCGCAGGGGAGCAGACATCCTGAGAAACTGTGAACGGAGCCATTCCCCTTGGATCTGATGGGGGAGCCAGAGCCAAGATTACAGGTGCCGAGATGCCAAGGGAGAGACTGTGCTCCAACAAACTTGGAGCTGACAGAACCCCCTCGGATCTGATGTCAAGGCTATGGCCCCCAAAAGTGCGGATCAGACACACTTAAGACAGTGTCCAGCGTCAAGGTACCATCACCGCCAACCACCCTCCAACCCAGACAGTCCTCGGATCCAAAGACTCCAAAACCAAAGGTCAGATCGGAGGAGGACATATAGTTGTGAAAAGGTCTGCAAGCTCCCTGCTTTGGAGGGAGAGGGGGCTGGCAAGACTCCCATCTGGAGTTGGGTGCGCATAAACATCGGCATCATCCTATCCAGCTCCGCCTCGCTCAGACTACGGGTCGACCGGGAGGAAGCCACCAACACCGGCCAGGAGAGCCGATGACGGGACATCCTGAGAGGGGACCGTGACACCTCTGGCTTAGGGGAAAACCTAGGAGAATGGAGCCAGGGAGTACTAGGCCTGGTGGAAATTTTAAACTTAGATGGAGGTCTCAACGGAGCTGAACGTTCCTGAGACCATTTGCGCAGTTTCTCCTTTCTTTGATGTCAGTCTCCTTTCCCAGACCTCATGGTAGGAGTTTGAGTCCCAGAGGTCTGGGAAGGAGAAGAGGTGGGACTGGCAGAAGAAAAATCCAAAACCGGGGTTGCAGGGACAGCCATCCCCAATGAGGAAAGCAAGCCCTTCAAAATAAGCTTAGCCCTCCTGTCCTTAAGGGCCCGCTGGTTGAAAACTGCACACATGGAGCAGGAGGTAAGCAAATGGGCCCTGCCAAAGCAAACTACACATAGACTGTGGCCATCGACTGGAGAGAACTTATGGCCACACTTTGTGCACTTTCTAAACAGGGGTTTAAAAGTATCAGCCATCCTAATGCCTGAAATGGAAAATGGAAATACACAGGCACACAAACGCACTCACTCACAAGAAAAAGGGAGTGGGAAAGCCAAGGGGAACTATGACGACTACAACTATTATATGTATTTAACCCTGAAAATTTTCAATTACTCACCCAAAAAACGCTCCAGACCACGATTCTTAGCTATATACTGGCAAACGAGATCTGAAAGGAAGAAGGAGACAGGGGGGGTACTATGGGTAAGGGGAGGGGCTTGGATCAGATGCTAGTGATGCCGCCGTGTCGGATCCGATTCAGATCCATGGACCCACAGGTTGAAGACTAAATCAAGTCAACTATTTCAGGTAAAGAATTATTTAAAGGGACTGACAAATGTGAAAGCACTGTAGAATAGGGGGAATCCCGCAGAACAAGAAGAGGATCAACTGCAGAATGCTAGGCAGAAAATAAGAAATTACCTTGATAATACGCATGAGCGTGGAAAAATTGCTGTTAAGCAACTGTTTTTTGATAACACTAGAGCACAAAACTTTTAGCACAACTACTTAGGTAACGGAAAGTAAAAAGGGCTATCGCCAAATTTAGGGAGCCTATAACAAAGAAGGTAACAAGAGATCCTGTAGAAGAAGTATAAATATTTCAGAAATTCTATGAGAGTCTCTATAAAGCAGAGAAATATGAAAATCAAGAAAAGAGACAAATGGAAATGTTTATGGAAGAATTAAATATGCCAAGGTTAGAGGCAGACTAGGCTCAATTACCAACAGTTAAGACAGGAGGAGATGAGATACATTGTGATGTATAACCAATCTACAGCGAAGTGCCCAGGAATAGATGGTATTCCTGTGGAGGTCTGGAATCTAGGAGGAAAAAATGATACAAATCTGGAAGGTTTTGAATATCTTAAGAGGAGGAGAAGTACCACCGTCCTGGAAGAACTAAAGAGGGTAAAGATCCATCATATCCAGCTTCATACAGGCCCATTTCAATACTAAATCATGATTATAAAGTGTTCATGTCTATAATGGCTAAAAAGAATGGCAAAAGTAATGCCAGTAATGACAGATATAGATCAATGTAGTTTTGTGGAAGGAAAGCAAATATTTGATAACCACAAAAAACGCACAGATGAAGGGAAGTGACCTCCAGACTCTCGAACCGTTTAAAATACTTTATTTGTATATATCCAACATTAAACGCTTAACGAATCACAGCGTTTTTCATCTAATACAGACTTCATCAGACAAATGTAGAAATCAATTACACTGCTTTTATACAAACAAAATGTTAAGTGTTTGTATAAAAGCAATGTAATTGATTTCTATGTTTGTCTGATGAAGTCTGTATTAGATGAAAAACGCTGTGATTCGTTAAGCGTTTAATGTTGGATATATACAAATAAAGTATTTTAAATGGTTCGAGAGTCCAGAGGTCACTTCCCTTCATTTGTGCGGTTTTTGTGGTGATCAGTTACTTGTTTCGCATTTGTTACTCCTTGGATTTGGTTAAATATTTGATAACGTTAACAGAACATTGATGATCCAGATGGAACCAGAATGTAAGAAAATACCATCGTTGTTGGTGGGTCTTGACGTAGAGAAAGCATTTGACAGAGTAAGCTGGGACTTTATGAACAGGTCAATTGAAGCATTTGCATTTCCTGAAAATTATAAGGTTCATTAGGAGAATATATGAGGGATCAGAGGTGAAAATTAAAGTGGGTGGGGTCTTCTCTGATAACTTCTGCTTGAGCAGAGGAACCAGGCAGGAGTGCCCTTTTTCCCCTTTAATATTTGCATTATATTCAGAACCAATAGCAAAGAAAATAAGGGACTCAACATTTCAAGGATATAATTGGTATGGTAGTTATGATATAATTGGTATGGTAGTCAAGACAAGCTGGCTTTACTTGCAGATGATATTATTTTGTACCTGGCAAAACCAGAAAAAGACATTACAATGTTATGGAACACAGACAGTTTCAGATCTTTTCAGGATACAAAATGAATGAAGCTAAAACAAAGGCAATAGCGCTAATTTATGTACCCACACATGAACTGGTTCAGGAATACCCATATTTATGGGGACATGATGAAATGAAATATTTAGGAGTATGAATTAAAAATGATTCTAGTGTGGCAGCTCAGGATATGTGGGAAGAAACTAAACAAAAGATAACACAAAAACTGAGAACTTTGTTATATGGATATGGACAGTAAAATACAAGCAGTTAAAATGTTTTTAGTCCCTTTAGTCTTGTATACGGGTCAGGCATATTTTTTATCAACCAGAGGAGAAATTGCAGGTAGCAATTAATAAAGTGCTGAAGGACTTTATATGGGAGGGGAAGATGGCAAGAGTCAAGTGGGATAAGCTGATTCTTCCAGTTGAACAGGGCAGATTGGGTTTACCCAATTTGAAGGGGTATTTCAGAGCTACACAGTTAAAACTCCTATCCATAGCACAAGCAGAAAACTCAAACTCAATTCAAAGTGGAAATGGATGATGATGAAACAAGGGGAAAGCTCAAGAAACATGCAGAATATTATATTCGTAAAGTAGCAGAAAGTATTTTAAGAACTAAAACATGGGAATGGAGAAAGGAGATTCTGCAGATAGGGATGACTGTAATTAGGGATACAGATAACAGGCAAGGGGGCCGAAATTTATTGGAGAAAACTGGCAAAGGAACCAAGGTTTTGGGAGCAAGTAACTAGAGAGGGAAAGATGACAGAATGGGAATACGCCAAGAATTTACTTGGACTGCAGGTTAGAGTTAGAGACTGCTTTCCCTATCAGGGATTGATATCAGAGTATAGGTTCATAGGTTCATACTACGCTATCTGCCCTAGGGCATTTATAAGGCTAGCCAGAATGTGTTTGGCTTTCACCACCCATTTTAAATTTATTTTGCTATTCCCTTTTTCGAGGTTAGTATACTGTGCCTCTATCTAACAGTGACACAGAAGTGATACCCGGGGTAAACCTACGATCTCCCATCCACTCATCAAGATTCCTCTTGAAGAGAGTCAATGAGGGACTCTGCCTAACCTGGACTGGCATTTTTTTTCCAGAGTGAAGGGAGCCTCTGGGTTATGAATCTGTCCCTCCAGCATGTCCTATTTATTTCAGTGCTGAGGTTCAAGTCTCTCAAGCGTAGCTCGATGGGATTTGGATTTTCTGAGGTGCAGCATGTCCATTAATTCCGGGTTGGACATGGCTTTATACTTCAGGCACAGATCGCCTCTGAACAGGCGGTATGCCACTGAGTAGAGCTGGAGTTTCTTTAACCGGGCAGCATATGGCATCTGTTTGAGCCCTTTGATCCTCTTGGTGAGGTACTTTTGGGGTCTTTCCAGTTGCTGCAGGTGTCTGGTAAGGTACATCCCAAAAGGGCATTGTACTCAATTATGGGCCTGATGAGGGATGAGTAAAGAGGCACAATGACCTCCCTGACCTAGATGTGAATCCCTTCATGATTAGGTGGGCTATATAAAATGTTTTTCTAACCACTTTGGCCACATGGTTATCAAATGAGAGATTGCTATCAACTTGGGTCCCCAGGTCCCTAATTACTTCTTCTGTACTTAATGGATTTCCACCTATGTGGTAATTTGTGGGCACTTTGTTTTTGCCAAAGGGATGACTATACACTTTTGGCATTTAGCTTGAGGCCATGGCACTGGCACCAGTTGTCTGTTTCTATGAGGCCCTTTTGGAGGATGCTTGTGTCGGCTGGAGAGTCGATTATGGCACCCAGTTTGCAGTCATCTGCGAACTTGGTCAGCCACAGTCCTTCCATGTTGGCCTGTACCTCGAGAAATATATACCGAACAAGAGAGGTCCCAGGACTGAGCCTTGTGGGACACCACTTGTAACTGGTTTGGAGTCCGACATGGCTCCAGCAATTCTAACCGTGTGGGTTCTGTCCTTGAGCCAGTTTGTAATCCATCTAGTGACATAGGGGTTTATATTTAAGCTGGTGAGCTTATCTATAATGCCCGAGTGGGGTATTGTATCGAAGGCTTTTGCGAGGTCCAGGTAGGCTGTGTGGACCACCTTCCCCTCGTCAATGGCCTTGGTGACTGTTTCAAAGAAATCAACCAGGTTTAAGAGGCAGGATCTGCCCTTAAAGCCGAACTGGGTAGGATCCAGTGTTTGTAGGTCCCCAATATCTTTATTTATGAGGTCCATGATGATCCTTTCCACAGCTTTGCAGACCAAGCTAGTCAGGCTTATGGGGCGATAGTTTCCAGGATCCGTTGAGGCACCACCTTTATGGAGAGGGACCACTGTTGCTGTACGCCACTCTTTGGGCACCTATCCTGTAGTAAGGCTGAGATTGAACAGTAGTTTTATGTTTGGGTTTAGCTCTTCTTTGAGTTCATGTAGGACGCAGCCCGGGACACTATCTGGTCACATTGATGCTGTGTTTTTTTCTTTGGAGAGGGCGGCTCTTACCTGAGCATCTGAGATGTCAGGGGGGCAGCACTCTGCTGGGATAGATATTTGCCCTTTTGGTGGCAAAGAGAAAGAAATAGGAGGGTCCTAAACAAAAGACCAGCACTGGTAGAGTTTTTAATAGAATCTAGAACAGAAATGTATTTAAACTAGGATTATGTACAACTATCTGATGAAGCACAGCTGATTTACACGAAAACGCTTACTTCTTGGTCAGTAAAACATCTGGATTTTTTTCTGCTGTGTTTGTCACTCCGTTTGTTTTATTGGATTTATTTTTTCATAAGTGGCATGCGACTTAATTCACAGCAGTGAATTTGGTTACTGATTTAGAACAGAAGCAGCCATTAAAAAAGGAAAAATTAGTACAGCATATAAAATATTGCACGATAACTATTAAGAACCAGTCAGAGGAGGTTATAAAGGATTGGGAAGAGAGACTGGAAAAGCAATTCAAAAAGAAACAATGGCAGGATATATGTAGGTCTCCCAAATATGCAACAAAATCTGGAAGATTTAGGGGTTTTGCCGGGAAATGTTTACATGTTTATACCCCAAGCAGACTCCAAAGAATTTTTCCTCAGGTAGACAGTAAATGTTGGCGGTGTGAAGGGGAAGAAAGAGGTAACTAGGAATGTGTTTTCTGGGAGTGCAGTGAGCTGGAGGACTTTAAAGATTCCCTGCGGGGTGCACTGTTGGAGATGCTGGGTGGGCAGATTGGTCTGATGAGGGAGATGATTTTTCTAAGCTATGATACAGAATCGGAAATGCCTAGACATGGTAAGGCGTTGCTTTGTCTAATAATGGTGGCTGCCAAAAAAAGCAATAAAAGGCAGCAGAACTTAAATGAGCTATGTAATGTTTGAGTGAAGAAGATTTGGTATATTATAAGTGATGTATAATGTTTGCAACTGAGAGAATGTCAGTATGGTTTGTGATGTAAAATGGTTGTGACTAGGATTGTGTCGATACGATTTGTTTTCATTTATATAAACATATGATTGCCTATGTAGTAAGTGATGGTTTAATGAAGATGTTTCTTGTTTAAAAAAAAAAGCAGGAATTGAATAATTTTTATAACATTGCTTAGTTTGTATGATATATAGCAATATATGTGAAGTATAATGTTTGTTATGCTAATACAGTTTGATTATTTTTATATGAATGTAAATTTGGCTATGTAACGTGATAATTTAATAAAGGTGTTTGAAAAAAAAAAGCAGATTTTAATGACACAATTCAACAGTAGAAAATAAATATATATATATATGTAGCACAAACAGAACAGCAGTAACTAGGTAACAATCAGCCAAGCCACAGCGTAGTGAAGGAAAAATAAGCCAAGAAAAAAAACTTTTTTACGCGTTTCGTTCACATTTAATGCCACATGAACTTCATCATACAAAAGGAATAGCTAGAAATAGAAATTACCAGCATGGTAATAAGAAAACTACACAGCATGTAGAAAAAAGGGAAAGAATACTAACAGTAGTATTCAAAGGTACTGAAAATGTATGGAAGGAAGAAGGACAAAGATATTTTAACTAGAAGAAACAGCAAAAAGGTAGGTGATTAGGTAAGGGTTAAAGAATGTCAAGAACCTAAGTGGAAACTCACAGATCTGCTCTGAGTTAGTGCAGAATGGCACAAAATACATTGAACCGACTGATATTGCCAACATTCTGGTAGGCATGTTTAGTGCAAACTTCACCCCCTAAAGGGCCCATAACCATACCAGAAAAATATACAGCCCCGGCAATCACTGGCACACAGGTTAAAACAGCCCTATCCAAAGCAAAAAACACAGCTTCAATGGGACCGGACTGAGTCCCAGGCTGTGTCTTACATGAACTCCAAAATGAACTAACCCCTCACCTAAACACACTGTTCAAATTCAGACTCACTGCAGGCTACGTACCCATAGAGTGGCACACAGCAACAGTTATCCCGCTCCACAAAGGTGGAGCCACAATGGACCCCAGGAACTATCGCCCTATAAGCCTGACTAGCCTGGTCTGCAAGGCTATGGAGCGCATCATCATGGAACTCATTAACAGAGACATTGGGAACCTCCAAACATTGAACCCTACCCAGTTTGGCTTTGTTAAGTGCAGATCATGCCTCCTAAACCTGGTGGACTTCTTTGAGACAGTTACCAAGGCTTTAGACGAGGGAAAGGAGGTCCACACAGCCTACCTAGACCTCGCAAAGGCTTTCAACACCATTCCCCATTCTGGTATTATAGACAAGCTCACCAACCTGAACATAAACCCCTACGTCACGAGATGGGTTGCCAATTGGCTCACTGATAGAACCCACACGGTGAGAGTTGCAGGCTCTAGGTCCGACTCTAAACTGGTTACAACAGGCGTCCCCCAGGGCTCAGTCCTGTATATACTTCTCACCTGGTGTCAAAATCATGGCCTCAAGCTAAATGCCAAAAAGTGTATAGTCATCCCCTGTGGTGTCAAAATCATGGCCTCAAGCTAAATGCCAAAAAGTGCATAGTCATCCCCTGTGGAAATAAAGTACCCGCGAACTACCACATATGTGGTAGTCCCCTAAATACAGAAAATGAAATAAGGGATCTGGGGACCTAAGTAGATGGTAATCTCTCCTTTGATAATCATACTCCCAAGGTGCTTAGAAAATCCTTCTATGTGGCCCACCTAATCACAAAAATGTGCACATCTAGAACAAAAGAGGTTATTGTGCCCCTCTACTCATCACTCATCAGACCCATCATAGAGTACAATGCCCCATTTGGAATGTACCTTACAAGACACCTGCAACAGCTGGAAAGACCACAGAAGTACCTCACCAAGAGGATTACTGGCCTCAAACAGATGCCCTATGCAGTCCGACTGAAGAAACTCCAGCTGTACTCGGTTGCATACCGCCTACTCAGAGGTGATCTCTGCCTGACATACAAGGTCATGTCCAACCCAGAATTGATTGACATGCTCCGCCTAGAAAAAAAAAATCCCCGAGAGCCACACGCTCTAGGGATCTAAACATCTAAACCTCACCATAACGATAAATAGGACTTGCTGGAGGGATAGATTCCTGTCCCAGAGACTCGCCATGCTTTGGAACAGGATTCTAATCTACATTAGGCAGAGCCCTTCACTAACGCTCTTCAAGAGAAACCTTGATAAGTGGATGGGAAACAGAAAATTTAACCCAGGAATCACTACAGTGGCTCTGCTGGATAGAGGCACAGGGAACTAATCTAAGGGGGTGGCGAAAGCAAACACATTCTGGCTAATCTTACATATGCCTTTGGGCAGATAGCCTAGTACTTACCTATGAACCTAATACAAAGATTATAAAGAATTTGACAAGTTTTGCTAAGAAAAAACAGAAAATATCACGATTTGAGGACTTATCTGCTTGAGAGTAACTGTCACTACATTCTTCGCATATAGTGGGAAACGAGACCTGAGGTACTTGGGGTTGGAGCATTATGGGTAAGGGAGAAGCTTGAGAGTTTTTGGTTGCCACGAGCTTTAGCAACTGCGAAGCTGGATCTGAGGGATAGGCTCCGAACCCATCAGTTGAGGATGGAATGAAAACTGACAATATCAGATCAAATTATTAACACTGGAATAGCCTTAAGTCAGATTCATATTTTGTTATACCTTTACCTGAGTTGTGTAGTTTTGATTTTTGATGGTGTAAAAACATAGGAGAACATTTATCATGATAGAAAAAAATAAATAACGTTGTTAGCAGCTCTACAATGCCTTTTGGAATAAGACCTAATGGTTGCAGTTTTTGTAGTACATGTACTTATTGCAAAGCTGTTTTGAGAAACAAATTTTTATATCTTGGTGAATACCCATAAAATGTATAGCATCAGGTAGTATAACAGAGTGGCTAATATATATAGCTATATGCCACTGCAATGCTTTTTTTTACTGACCAGACATGTAGATCTGGAAATAGCATATCAGTGTACATTTGAGTGATATTAAATGTAAGAGGAACCTTGTCATATGCTTTCCCCAAAAAGAGAAAGCATATGACATGGTCCCAAGAAAGGTGATTTGGGCAGTTCTGTGGTGGTTCAAAGTCCTAAAAATACTGGTAGAATTATTGCAGGCCATGTATACAGGACCCAATGACACAAGCATGAACAGTGTTCAGTCTCACAGAGGGGGGGGGGGGGACACAGTGGGAGTTGTTGTGCATCAGGGTTCACCTCAGAACCCACTGCTGTTCATACTGCTGATGGATTACATTAGCAATGTCAGAGAGGACAGATCAACATAGTTGCTGTATGCAGATAATGTGGCATTACAGGCAGACTCTGAGCAAAAACGTCAGCAAATGTTAGGGGGAATGAAATGTAAAACTAAAGGCACATCGGATGAAACTGAGTACAGATAAGATCATGGTTATGGCAGCAAAAGTACAGTTTTGTACCTACCATAAATGTAGATGTCCGAACAGGATAGCATCTGCAGTCATAACAAATGGGTTGTCCTGTCGTCAGGCAGCCCTTCGGTCGGCCGGATTCCAAAGTCTGGGTCCAGCTTCGGCTGATGTCGCACTTCACCCGTCATCTCTGCTGGTCTTCGGGTATAAAGGCATCGGCCGACGCCATTTTCCTCAGTGTTTCTTGCCCCAGATGCCAGTTGCCCTCTTGGTAAGCTAAATTTTGGATAAATGCCAATGTTTCCAAAAAAGTAGAAGGCAAACACAAAAAATAACAATGTATGTACATATATACAAACAAATACACCATAAGAGACTCCCCCCCCCAGCTAGCTATTAGGAGGGTAAATACCCTAGGAGTACCACAGAGGGGAAGGAGGGTGGGTAATCCTGACTGCAGATGCTATCCTGTTCGGACATCTACATTTATGGTAGGTACAAAACTGTACTATGTCCTTCAAGGATGCATCTGCAGTCATAACAAATGGGTAGAATACCATAGCCAACTAGGGGAGGAGGAAGAAGAATTATGGTGTAGTTAGGATCCCTTGCAGTACAGCAGTGGCAAACCCTGCTCGGGATCTCGAGTATAGAGGTAAATTATAATGCTTGGCAAATGTATGCACGGAGGTCCAAGTAGCGCCTCAATAATGTCCTTGGTTGCCACTCCTCGTAAGAAAGCTGTGGTAGTGGCTGTAGCCCTTGTAGAATGAGGTCTTATGTTCTGTGGAATTGGTTTTCCGTGGTAGGAGTAACAGAATCTTATGCAATTTCCTATCCATTTGGAGATTGTCTGTTTGGAAATTGCTTTTCCTTCCCTTCCTGTTGCATAGGCTACTAAAAGCTGGTCAGTTTTTCTGTCACCTTTGGTTCTGTCCAGGTAGTAGCGTAACTGTCTATGTACATCCAAGGTATGCAGCAGTCTTTCCCCTGTTCTGTGGATTGGGAAAGAAGGTAGGTAGGTGGATTGCCTGGTTTAAAGACACTCTGGATACCACCTTAGGCATAAATGTAGGATTAGTTCTCATGGACACCCTATCTTGATGGAAGATTAGGAAGGGTTGTACTGCCATTAAGGCCTGTAGTTCAAACCCTCCTTGCTGAAGTAATTGCCAGTAGGAAAGCAGTTTTCCATGATAGGTGTTGAAGATCTGCTGTTGCTGCTGGTTCAAATGGAGGGAGTGTCAATTTTTCTAGCACAAAGTTCAAGTCCCATGCTGGTAGTGGTGGTTTCCTAGGAGGTTTTACATTCTTGATCCCTCTGAGGAACTGCCTGAGTAGAGGATGCGAAAAGACAGGTGGATCAAGCTGTATTCTGCTGAAATAGCTGATGCATGTATCTTGATGGAGGAATAGGACAGGCCTGTATGTAGAAGCTCTGCCAAGTACTCCAGGATGTTAGCAATATCTATGTTCGACACATCTTTTCCTCTTTCAGTACTCCAAATGACAAATCTTTTCCATTTTCCTGCATAGTTCCTTCTGGTTGAAGGTCTGCGGGCTTCAAGGATAATGTCTTTAACCCTTTGGGATAGGTCTGGGTTAGTTGCTGCTATGTGATGTTCCAGGCAGTCAGTTGCAAGGTTTTTAGGTTTGGGTGCATGATGTTGTAGTTGTTCTGAGTTAACATCAAAGGCATCAGAGGTATTGACCACATTCTCCCCTGAGACATGCTCCTCAGCAATGGGTACCAGTGTTGTCTTGGCCAATTCGGAGCTATCAGGATTATCCTTGGGCGTTCCTCTTTGATTTTCAGTAGTGCCTTGTGCATCAAAGGAAGAGGTGGAAATGCATATGCTGTCAGGCCTTTCCAACTGAAGGACAGAGAGTCCACCTTCCATGCAAGTGGGTGGTATGTCCTTGTGCAGAATTTTTTGAGCTGGTGATTGAGTGGGGATGCGAATAGGTCTATTTGTGGCATTCCCCATTTCTTTGTGATGGCCTTGAAGATGTCGGGTGTAGCATCCATTCGTGAGCATCCGAGGTGGTTCTGCTTAACATGTCTGCTAGGGTGTTTTCTTTCCCGGCACAAATATTGCCTGTAACTGGATGTTGTAGCTCAGAGCCATATTCCAAAGGTCCAGAGTCATTCTGCATAGGGGGTATGAATGAGTACCTCCCTGTTTGTTGATGTACCACATGACTGTGGTGTTGTCTGTCCTTATCATTAAATGGCCTTCTTTGAGGAATGGTCTGAATTTCTGGATTGCTAGTTTTACTGCCAGCATTTCTTTTTGGTTTATGTGCAGGTGCAGCTGGTCTGGAGTCCACAATCCTTGTATGCATTTGTCCAACATGTGCGCCCCAGCCTAGGTCTGAGGCGTCCGTTGTGATGGTTTGGCTTGCTTGAGAGTTGTGGAAGGGCAAGCCTGGGTTTGACTGGCATGCTTGAGCCCACCATAGGAACTCCTGTTTCAGGCATGGGATTAGTGGGATTTCGGTTTCTAAGCTGTGCCTGTGTTGAGACCATAAATTCTTTAGGTACCACTGTAGCTTTCTCATATGCAGTCTGGCATGTGGGACCAAGATTATGCATGATGCCATGAAGCCCAAGGCCTGCAGTACTTTTCTTGCTGTTAGTTTGTTCTGCTTTGTTAATGCCAAGAAGTAAAGAGGGAGTTGTTTTTGTTTTTCTGCAGTTAGGAATGCCATTTGTTTTGCTGGGTCCAATTCCGCACCCAAGAATGTTCTTGTTTGGGATGGTATCAGTCTTGACTTTTGTAAATTGACTGTGTATCCCAGGGCTTGTAGTAAGCAAATGACTCTTTGTAAATCTGTTGTCAGCTTGCTTTTGTTGTCCGCTTGTAACAGGCAGTCGTCCAGGTATGGATAAATTTGGATTCCCTGTAGCCTGCAGTGAGCGATTACTGATGCCAGGCATTTTGTGAATACTCTGGGTGCAGTAGATAAGCCAAAGGGCAATGCTGAGAATTGATAATGCTCTGATCCTGCAAGAAATCTGAGGTATCTTCTGCAATTTGGTCGTATGGGGACGTGCAGGTATGCCTCCTTGAGATCTAGAGTTACCAGCCAACACTCCTTGCCCAGCATGGGAAGAAGTTGCTGTAGGGTCAGCATTTTGAATTCTGGGACAATGATGTATGTGTTTAAGACGGACAGGTCGAGAATAGGTCTCCAACTTTTCTCTTTTCTTGGTACTAGGAAGAGTCTGGAGTAGAATCCTTTGCCCTGTTCTGTCATTGGTACTCTTTCCACAGCTCTTATCTTTGTTAATTGCGCTATCTGCTTTAGAGCTTCTGTTTTTTGATTTGGAGGTAGGTTTGGCATTCCTCTTTTTACTGGTAAGGTGTGGAAGTGGAACCTGTAGCCTTGGTCTATGGTTTGCAAAATCCACTTGTCTTTTGTGATACAGTGCCAATTTTTCGAAAATAAGGCTAACTTTCCGCCTAAAGGTGCTGTTATTTGCTCCCTGGTAGGCGGTGTCAGAGCCAAGTCACTGTGACTGTCCTGTTGCAGTGGCAGTGGTTGTGTCTGTGCCTCGGTTATTGCCTTGCCACTGTCGTCCTCTGTAGGCACCTCCTCTGGATTGATTTCTGCCTCTAGAGCGCCTATTCCTGCCTCTTTGAGATTTTGAGGAGTCTGGAAATGACCAATTTTGGCAGGCCAGTTCCTGCTAAACCTTGGGGCTGAACCTGTAAGAAATCCTTAACTGTTTGTACAGATTTTGCCTTCTCTTCCATTTTCTTCATTACTTGCTGAGCAGGTGCACCAAATAGACTGGCCTTATCCATAGGAGCATCTAACAGCTTTGCTTTAACATGATCCGCAAGACCTGTTCTTTCAACCATGCATGCCTTCTTATCACTGTGCCAGTCATGGCTGATCTAAATGAAGCCTCCAGTGCATCATAGCCACATTTTAAAGAATGGTTACTAACCTGCTGAATGTTATTCACCATTTCTAAAACATATTTCTTATCTAAGGAGTCATCAGTGGACAGCTTCTTATTTAACTGATCAAGCATAAACTCTTGGTATTGGATCATATGAAACTGACAGTTTAAAGCTCTAGCTGAGAGAGTAGCAGAGGTGTAAACTTTTTCCCCATCTCTAAGGACCTGGATTCCCTTTCAGAAGGAATAGGGTTTTTGCTGAGGTCGAGGCTACTGCCTTAGGCCCCTGGGATATAGTCTCAGGATCTGCAAGTGGGGCCTTGTATAGGTGGTGATGAGTGTCTGGCACCCTGTAAAATCTATCTGGTTTGGCAGGGGCTGGAGGTAAAGTATCAGGAGCAGTGCAAATATCATTAAATGCATCATCCACAACAGGTAGTACTGGAGGTATAGCTAAGGGCCTATGTTGTGGTAAGTGCAGAAATGTCCTAAGCCTTTTCTGGAATCTGAGAAATCTTGTCCCTGCCATTGGAATTGTTCTCTCATGGCATGTAAGGTTTCCCCAAAGGAAAATTCCTCTGGTGGAGAGGCGGATGGAATGGATTCCTCAGCATCGGAATCTTCATAAGTAGAAAAAGGAGCCTCTGGCTGATCTGTAATGTCTGAGTCATCCGAAGAATCATCAGAGGACACTGGCTCGGGGGGCTCTGCTCTAGGTCTCTTTTCTGGGGGCTGAGAGGCCCTGTCTGGGTGAGATTGGGATCCCCTAATTAAGGATATTAAATCCTCTGCCAGAGTAAGCATTTGTGAACTAGAAGTGGGCCTGTGTGAGGGGGCTTAACAGGCACTGATTTAACAGTTTTGGCTGCTTTAGCCCTGGCAAAGGCCTTAATAGACATGGCTGCAGGAGGCCTAGCAGCACCACGTGCTGGGGTAGAGACATCCAAAGGAATGGTGTCTGATAAATCACTAGGAACCACAGTAGTAGGCAAAACTTCTGAGGCCGATTCAACTAAGGTAGCAGGAGCCTCAGTAGTAGTCATGGATTTGGCTGAAGATTGACCGGTTTTCTCAGTTTCGGCCGAAACCGAGACACTCGCGGCTTGCTTAACCGTGGTTTCGGCCAAAACCGTGGACCGCGGACCGCGAGTGTCGGTCTTTTTCTTTGCGTTTTTTAACAATTTGGGTAGTCGGAGGATCCGACGGCATAATGTACGCAAAATCTGAGCCGAAAAACTGTTCAGCAAACTCCGACCAACGCCTAAGCGTTCGTCGGTTGAAGGAAGCACAGGCCGAACAGGCTGCTACGTCGTGGTCTGGGCCTAAGCAAGGCAGGCAGTAAGAGTGGAAATCTTTATGAGGTATTTGTTTCCCACAAGTTAAACAGTTATTGACTTTTTCTGACATCGGCTGAGGCAAGAAAGAGTCCCCAACGGGTACTTAGCTTTTAGAAGTCTTCAAGTAGTATTCGGTAGTAGTAATCTCTGGATCTGACCGACCGGCACTTGCGAACAGCTTCTGCTTGAGCGCCAAGAAAGACTGAGGAAAATGGCATCGGCTGATGCCTTTATACCCGAAGACCAGCAGAGATGACGTCGGGTGAAGTGCGACATCAGCCGAAGCCAGACCCAGACTTTGGAATCCGGCCGACCGAAGGGCTGCCTGACGACAGGACAACCCATTTGTTATGACTGCAGATGCATCCTTGAAGGACATCTGGGGAAATCAGAAGAAAGTGACAAGTGAGACAGAAGGGAAGATAGAGGAACAGTAACAGCTTCAAGTATTTGGGAGGGGTGGTTTAAGAGAATGGAAGTCTGAATTGAAGGGATCAAAGTTAGAATCAGAGGGGCTGCAGCCAAATGGCATAGAGGGTCAGGTGTAGAGTATGACAGAAGAATGCCAAAGAAGCAGAAAAGTAAGTTGTACAAAACAGTGGTGAAAACCTGGTCAGTAAAAGCAGAGAAGATGAGGAAGCTAGATGTGACAGAAATAAAGTGCCTGACATGGGTGGGCAGGATGCACACTGTGGGACAGATGAAGAAATGAAGGCATAAGAGGAGTATCCAAAGTAGCTCCAATTGCAGAAAAGAACAAACAGAACAGATTATGATGCAGAAAAGCAGAAGACAATCTGGTGAATAAGATTTGGGACAGACAGGAAGAAGGCAAAATGATGGTGTCCAGCAAAGAGGTGGATGTAATGTGGGAGAAGATCTGAGACAGTCAGGCATGAGTGTCAAAGAAGACAGGAATGTGACACTGAATCAAGACAGATGGCAACAGTTAACATGACACCCCAACTCAAAGTAGAAAATGGGGAAAAAGGGGGTTGATGACAACAATGATGATGATGAAATGTAATAGGGATGGGAGTGCAGTAAACAAACGTATGTTAGAACATTCAGGTGTCCAACTTAGATTTTTTGATTTAAACAGCATTTACACTAATGAACTAAAACATGAACTATTAGACAATAAATAATATGGATTATTAATTTTAATGCTACATATAAACCAGGTTTGAATTATTTTTTGTGAATGTGATCTAACTAACAGCATAATAATTAAAAAACATGTTTTTGATACATCTGTATCTATCTATATACAGATATAAATATATCCATCCATAACCACTTTTTCCCCCATTTTTTCATATAGGGTAGGGGTGTCACTTCACCAGAAATAATTATCTACAGCCAAGGTTTACACCGCTGGGTGGTTAGCCCTGCCATGACAGGCACTTCCACACCCCATACTCATCCTCTCACTCACACCTTTGGCCAATTTACAGCATTCAGTCCACCTACTGATTGTCTTTGGGATGTGGAAGGAAACCAGAGCACTTGGAGGAATCCCATGCAAACACAGGGAAGATGCACAGACTCTGCACAGAAGGAACCCCAGCTGAGAATCAAACCAGGGGACCTCTTGCTGTGAGGCAACAACTCTATCTGCTGTGCCACTTGCCCACTAGATGGAGACAAAGTTCCAAAAAATACATTTCTGTTCCACATTTATTATTCAAAGTGTATATTAGGCTAAACAATCACTGGGCCTTTATAAACCTAGCCAATAATCCCAATTGTATTGTGTAAGTTTATGTGCCTTAGAGGTTATTTTAAGGGGTATATGTAAGCTAGGTCATGATTTACAGGTTGCCTCTGTCCATTACAGCCACAGATGCTAGACCTGGGGTGTATTTCCGATTTCCCTTACACTGGTCCAGATTTTTCTTGAATAGGGTTAGGAAAGAGCTATACTTCACATGGATGGGAAGCCTGCTTCAGAGAAATCGGAGATGCATACTTGTCCATACATGTCCAATTTATGTCACAAGCAAAGTTTAAATTTTGACGCTATTTCTTTTGTGGCTATGCAAAAGGTCCATCAGAGAGGGATCCAAGAGGATGCCTTTATGACAGGCAAAGATCACCTCTCAACAGTGTACAGAGAGAGAGCTTTGAGGCTATCTCTATAGAACATCACGTTTACATCCTGTATTCCTTTTGTGCATGTTCCAGTTGTTGCATTGTGCCTGGTCAAACATACTGAACAGGGTGTTGTACTCAGTAATGGACATGATGAGGGCCAAATACAGTGGAACAGGGATTTCTTTGGACACAGGTGCCATAACCTGGCATATACGTTGAGCAATACAGAATGATTTCCTTAGGTTGAAAGACAGGTTACTATCTACATACATACCGAAATCCCTGACTACTGGTTCTACTCTTACGGGGGTGATATCAATAAGGTAATTTAATAGGGTGGATAACTCCCCAAGGGATACTATTGTGCATTTCTTGGTATGGCATTAAATTTTAAGATATGGCTCTGACACCAATCATTTGTCTGTGTTAGTCCTTCTTGTAGGATGTTAGTGTCTTGGGGAGATTCTATGTCTTCTCCTAGTTTGACCTTGTAAACACAGTCAGGCAATAGCCCTTGACATTAACCCTGACTTCCAAAAAAATAGATGACAAAAAACAGCAGACCCAGCACAGAGCTATGAGGGATTCCACCAGTGACTGGCCTCTTTTTCAAAGTGGTCTTCTCTACCCTAACGTCCTGGGTCCAATCTGAGAGTCAGCTGGCTATCCAGCAAGTAGCATACAGATTTATCCCTATATCCATTTGTGTTTGTTTACAATGCCCAAATGGGTATTGTATCAAGTGCCTCAGCCAGGTCACGGTAGTAGTATGCACTGCTTGCTCCCATCCACTGCCTTGGTGACTTTCTCAAAGTCCACCAGCTTGAGTATGTATGATATGCCCTTGACAAAAACCAGTGTGGATTGGATCAAGTGTATGAAGGTTTTCTATGTCCTTATTAATCATTTCCATGGTAATTCTTTCCATAGCTTTGCATACTAGACTAATCATACTTAAGGATATGTAGTTCCTGGGATCTGTTGATGGCCTGCCATTGTACAGAAGAATGACTGTTGCAGTTCTCCATTCATGTGGCACAAAGCCTGCCTAGAGGCTTTGGTTAAGCAGCGACTCCAGTGGTACCAAGTGGTCATACTTTAGGCCATTTAGGAGGCATCCTAGGATATTATTTGGGCCCACTGATAGTGTTTTGGCCTTAGAGAGCACATCTAAGACCTGTCCCCTAGTTGGGGGGGTGACTGATGGTATTTCCTTGGTGGCGAGACAGGGAGTTAAATTGGGGCTGAATTTTTTGGCCTGCAGATTTGCTGCATCTGTCTACATGTAAGTGGTTTCATTTACAATTAGTTCTGCACACTACTGTGTGCTGCCGTTGAGGCTTCATACACAGCTAAAGAAAGCCTTGTGGTTGTCCTTTGCCCGGAAGGCTATTTTTACCACAAATGTGGCTTTAGAAGACAATTTGCCTTCTTAGTTGTTTGTTTAGACTGATGAGAATGTGTTTATCATGCTTGGCATACTACTTTCTAAACTTGGCTATGACTTTTTTCTTTTGTTGTACAATCTGTTTATATTTGGATTCCACCGGGATGGTTTGTTTTTTTTAATTAGTTCTGAGCAGATTTCTGGTATGCACTGCTGTCTCTGTACATTTACTGACATGAATGTATGGGGTTTCTGTGAACAATTTCACACAGGCATTAGTGTTTTCAAGATTTTTTTTTGGGGGGGGGGTGCTTGACCTTTTGACAGGTTATCACTTGGTAGCACCAAGTTTGCCCTAGAATAGTTTCTAAATGTTATGGGGTAAGCTGGGGTCACACATTTTCTTTTTTTTTTTTTTTTATATATATACAAAGGAGACAATTTTGTGGTCTGACCTTAGCAGATCAGACGCAGCATTCTCCTATGTTTATGAGTACCAGGTTGGGTATGTTTTCACCCCAGTAGATGTATGGACTATCTGGTCCAAGGTGTTTGGATTTACGAAGTCCAGGAATCTCTGGGCCAATTAAGTTTGTGGTCATGTAAATACAACAGTTTATAGGGGTAGTTGAAGAAGCCCATAAATATGGTATTGAGTCAAAAGGTGAGGGCCTCCAGGAAGTCCAAGTATGACTTACAGGTTTCTTGAGTCATAAAGTGTAACCTATTGCTTGAAAGGATATGATATGGTACTTCAACTATGGAAATCTGGACATAGAGAAGCTAAAGCTAAAGCTAAAGCAGATTGACTTGTTTGAGCAGTCTTGAGGTGAGTCTGCTGTTGATACTGATTGAGACACCTCCACCTTTGGCATTTGCCTGGGCAGTAGCTGGCCTGAATGTGTAGAAGACATTGTAGGCCTGCACTATCATGGAATTTTCAGCAACTTTAAACCATATCTCAGTAACTGCACAGATGTCTACATTCTCCAGGGTGAAGAGAGCTTGCAGGGAGTAGTTTCTTATTTAGGCCCCTGGCATTGAGCAGCAACACCTTTAAATTCACTTTTTTTTTTTGCTACATTGGAAGGTTTGCCCTTTTGGCATTGCCTAAAAAAAGGCTCTATGGGGGAAGACAATATTTTAGCCAATATTCAAAAGCCTAGAGAGGCAGGTACAGACCATCTTTGGCAAAGCAATGTGGCATTTTGACCACATCCTTCCATGCTGACAAATATCATACTTTTGTGGAATGACACCAGAAACTAAATCAATAGTCTTTTGCTCATATTGTGGCATTATCCTTGGTGAAGGTAGAATGTTGCTCAATGCTAGGCACATACTAGCTCAGGGCACACAGACAAGAGCTCCATAACATTTCTCCATATACTTCAGGGAGATGCATCTCAGGTCATTTACACCCACATGGACAAGTCATACTGGTACGTGTAGTATCACGACTTGAACGGATGGCTGATTTGGTGGATTATGGCTCCTGGAATACAAATGATTATGATTTTTTTCTTTATTCAGACTGCGGAGTCTGATATCTGTATGTCTCAAAATGCAGTCTTCTAGGATTAAAATATTGAGAAGTCTGTTAGCTTGTCTTATAGGCTTTATGGCTGAGAATCCAAAAGGTGTGGATGTCTGTGTTCGGCTGGGTGTTATTTTGATGGACTGCTTTTGGGGTTGCTGAGGATTCTTTTTGTATGAAGAATCTTTAGGAGGTCTTTAGGGTTTAGGAATGTTTTTAAGTGCCTCAGCATATATTGGTCTATGTGCTAGGTTAATATTATCTTTACGTTTTGTGAGAGAGTCTTGCCTCCAGTGACATTGTGTAACTGCATATCTCACATAACTGATCTGTTTCTCTAAGGATTAGTAGACTGGAATGAACATGAGAATTTCTACATTGTCTCATATCTACCAAGCTCAAGGGGGAGAAACTGGTGCCAATCCATGGTATCATGTATTTTTTTCGATGAGCTACAAAGGGCTGGTATAGCAGGCTGACTTGGGTGTTGTGAGGGTAGAAACTACAGCTAGGTTATTTATGACTGAATTTGTGCAGCAGTGCTCCTCCATGTGCAAACAAGTTTCGCTTTGTGCAACTGAGTACTGGGTAAAGTCATAAGGGAAGTTTTATAGGGAACATTTAGTTTCTAAGTTCCTGCGTCTATACAGGGCCCTGTTAAATGCCACTGCACGGTGAGGAACATAATTTATAGAATCAAAAAAGTGTCTAAACCAACTAAAAAGACTTCTGTCCAATGAAACAAGCCTCCTTGTGTGTATCCCATGTCAGACAGACCAGAGTACCTTTCTACTGGCATTAGAACTGCAGTCCCAATCTTCTTAATGTAAAAACACACTTTAGCTAACCAAAAATGAAAAGGGAGCAGAAACAAATAAACTACTACAGAACACTGACTGTATTTGTACTACCATGTATTAAGTACAATCAAATGGCATGCATCTGTTTTGACTAATGTCATTTATGTATTTTCTCTGTTTATATGCTTTAATTGCATCATGCATTATTTTTAATGAGTCATGCAATTGTTTGAGGTTACATAAAAGGTAGCAGTGAGTACAGTTTGTCTTTTAACAGGTAAGCAGCATTGGTGGCGGAACTGTTCATTGTGCTGTTTGGTCAAATGGGAATTAACTGGTAAACGCAAAAATAACAAACTGGAGAAACCACAAAGATCAGCCGGAGAGTACAGTTTACCAAAACTATCCAAGCTATTAGGTTGTAAACTGAAAAAATGGTCACCTCTGGAAACGGAAAAGAAACCTTTATTTACTAAAATATGAACTATAAAAAATATAAATTATTTATTATTCATTAGTTTTTATAGCTCATATTTTACATTGCTTATTGTACATGTTCTCAAAAAATAGGTAAGAAATGTTTTTATTTAATATACAGTTTTCATAGTTGTATATGCATAAGTAGGATGCATTTGCATGGCTCTCTTAATAGTCACTAACAGCAAAAAGATTAGGTAACGTGTAGTTTAAGTAATTGGGTTTAGAAAGGACGGATTGCTGCCCATGACCGTGCTAATGTTTATAGCACTGGTGAAATTAAGTATTCGTCAACAGATGTTGTAATGAGGGTTATATAACTAACATTAGTGGGTGTCCGACTGGTGGTTGGGACAAGTATCTAAAGTATTTTAAGTATTTTAAATGTTTGACAGTATCATACTGTTTTAATATGTTTTAATAAGCTTGAAGAATGGTTTCAACAATCAATTGCTCCATTTATTAATTACAACATAATTAGTGGTGCTTATGTACTTAACGGGTTAGGTTGCTTTGTATTATTGTCCGAAGAAGTCTCGCTAATAGCGAGACAAAAAGCGCTTTATGTAAATAAAGTTTCTTTTCTGTTTCCAGAGGGGATAGTTTTTTCAGTTTACAGCCTAACGGCTTGGATGGTTTGGTGAACTGTACTCTCCGGCTGATCAAATGGGAATTAAACCAGATATAAATAGTTTTTAAGAGTGCTGGATTTCTTTGTTGGTGAAATTCTATTTATTGATCTGCACACTTTTCTTGGAACCTTGCACAGTATTTCTGTTGTTTACACACACACACACACACACACATATATATATATATATATATATATATATATATATATATATATATATATATATGTACATATATACACACACACACACATGCATATATATATATATATATATATATATATATATATATATATATATATATATACACACACACACACACACACACACACACACACACATACATATAGATATATACACACATTTATATATACACATATACATAACACCGTTTATACACATATACATAATAATACAGTTCTTCCCTTTTTCTAACATATTTCTCTTATCTGGTAACGTTTACCATCTGAACATTTGTCAGGATACTCAAGCAAGCAAGACGGATAATATGAAATGACAATCCAAGTCCCATGGGTGTGTTTCTTTAGAGACATCTTCAGAAGGAAAAGTGTATCACATGACATGCATTTCCCTGAGCTAGGCATCAACATACTCAAAGCTATGCACCTCATACAGTACAAACCGCATTCACCTGAGCGACAGAAAGTACAGTTTTGTACCTACCATAAATGTAGATGTTCGAGTGCTAATACAGCTGCAGTCATAACAGATGGGTTCTCCTGCCGTCAGGCGGGTCCTCGGTCGGCCGAATTCCAAAGTCTAGGTCTGGCGTCGGTTGTCGTCGCTTCTTCCCTGACGTCAGTGCGAATGAGGTATAAAAGAACCAGCCGACGCCATTTTCTTCAGTTTTTCTTGCCCTAGATGTCAGGTGCCCCCAGAAGGAAGGCAATACATACATTTGTGTAATAAAGCAATGCCATATAATCAAAATACAGTAGAGCAAGCAAATACACCATAAATGAATACCCCAATCAGGTTGTATGAGGAGGTGTTAGCCAATAGGCCTGTCCCAAGAGGAGAAGGAGGGAGGGAAACCTGGACTGCAGCTGTATTAGCACTCGAACATCAACATTTATGGTAGGTACAAAACTGTACTATGTTCATCGTGCATACAGCTGCAGTCATAACAGATGGGTAGAATCCCAAAGCTAAGAAAGGGGTGGTAGGCACTAGGTGGAACTAGGAGGAGCCAGGATGCCCTGCAAGACTGCAGTGGCAAAGCCTGCTCTAGATTTGGAGTATAATGGAAGGTGGTAGTGTTTGGAGAAAGTATGCACAGAACTCCAAGTGGCTGCTTCTAAAATGTCTTTGGTATGAACTCCTCTGAGGAAAGCTGCAGAGGTAGCCGTGGCCCTTGTGGAGTGAGATCTGATGCCTGTAGGTACAGTTTTGCCATGAAAAGAATAACAAAAGCGTGTGCAGTGGGCTATCCATTTTGAGATTATCTGTTTGGAAATTGGCTTCCCTTGAGCTCCTATAGCATAGGACACAAAGAGCTGTTCTGATTTTCTGAAAGGCTTTGCTCTGTCCAAATAATAACGCAGTTGTCTGTGGATGTCCAAGGAATGTAGTAATCTCTCTCCTTTGTTTTGAGGATTAGGCTAAAAGGTAGGTAAGTGTATAGCCTGATTCAAAGCTACCCTGGATACCACTTTTGGCATAAAGGACGGGTTGGCTCGTAGGGAAACTCTGCCCTGATGGAAGATGATAAAAAGCTGCACAGCCATGAGGGCTTGTAGTTCCGATACCCTACGAGCTGAGGTAATAGCCAGAAGGAAAGCTGTTTTCCAGGACAAATATTGCAAATCTGTTGAGGCAGCTGGCTCAAAAGGAGGCAAGGTCAGTTTTTCTAGAATTAAACTGAGATCCCAAGCAGGTATTGGTTGTTTCCTTGGGGGGTTTTATATTCTTAGCCCCTCTGAGGAACTGTCTTAAGAGGGGGTGAGAGAATAAAGGTGGATCAGTGTTGTATTCTGCAGAAATGGCTAAGGCATGGATTTTGATGGAGGAGAATGAAAGTCCACTGCTTAGCAGCTCAGCTAGATACTGTAATATTTGAGGTAAATTCAGTTTTCCAGGATTCTGGCCCTTTTTCTCATTACAGGCACAAAACCGTTTCCATTTTGCGGAGTAAGCTTTTCTAGTAGACGGCCTTCTGGCCTCCAAAATGACATCCTGCACCTAATTGGAGAGTAGGGTCTGTTGCGATGTTAAGGAATCTTCCATGCGGCCAGATTGAGTGTTTTCAGCTGACTGTGAAGAGTTTTGAAGCTGTGCTGAGTCAGAAGAAGAGGCATTAGAGGCAGGGTCCATGGTGGGGAATGCGTCAGGCTCCTCAGGAGTGGGTACCAGTGTTGTCTTGGCCAGTCTGGAGCAATGAGAATCATCTTTGGTCTGTCTGCTCTGGTTTTTAATAGAACTTTGGGCAGCAGAGGAAGAGGTGGGAAGGCATAAACTGTCATTGTTGCCAAACTGAAAGAGAGAGCCGTCCACTCTCCAGGCCTTTGGATGAAAAATCCTTGAGCAGAATTTTGTCAATTGGTGATTTTTGTGGGAGGCAAAGACATCTATGTCTGGCCTTCCCCATGCTTGAATTATCTCTGTAAAAACTTGAGGATGCAACTTCCATTCGTGTGGATCGGTCATATTTCTGCTTAGGTTGTCTGCCAGCGTGTTTTCCTTGCCTGGCAAGTACTGTGCTTGAAGTTCGATTTGTAAGTCCAGAGCCATGTTCCAAAGTGACATGGCCAGCCTGCATAGGGGGTATGAATGGGTTCCTCCCTGTTTGTTTATGTACCACATTACTGTGGTGTTGTCTGTCCTTATCAATAGTTGACCTGGATGCAGAAGGTCTTTGAAAGCTATAATAGCATTTATTACTGCTAGCATTTCCTTTTGATTGATGTGAAGGTGCTTTTCTTTTTGGGACCATTTGCCCTGAATGCACCGATCTGTCATGTGCGCCCCCCAGGCGTAGTCCGAGGAGTCTGTTGTGATGGCTTGATTTGCTTGAGGCTTGCTGAATGGGAGACCTGTGTTTGTTTGGCATGCTTGAGCCCACCACAGAAATTCCTTTTGAAGACATGGAATTAGTGGTATTATTGTTTCCAAACTGTGGCTGTGTTGAGACCATAGGTTTTTCAGGTACCATTGAAGTTTCCTCATATGCAGCTTTGCACATGGGATTAGTAGGATGCAAGATGCCATGAATGCCAGAGCCTGCAGGGTTTTCCTTGCGGTCAGCCTGGTGAAATTTGCTAGTGTTCTGAAGTATTGAGTTAGTTGCCCCTGCTTCTCTGGCGTGAGGTAGGCCATCTGGGTGTTTGTGTCCAAGTTGGCACCCAGGAAAATTATTTTCCGATAGGATATTAGCCTTGATTTCTTTTTGTTGACTGTGTATTCCAGAGAATTCAACAACATTATTACATAAGCCAGATGTTTCAGAAGTATGTGCTTGCTGTCCGCTTGGATCAGGCAGATGTCCAAATAGGGGTATATTTGTATCCCTTGAAGTCTGCAGTAGGCAATTACTGATGCCAGGCATTTCGTGAATACTCTGGGCGCAGTATATAAGCCAAAGGGCAATGCAGAGAATTGATAATGGGTTGAACCTGCAAGAAATCTGAGGTATCTTCTGCAATTTTGTCTGATTGGGACATGCAGGTATGCCTCCTTGAGGTCCAATGTTACCAGCCAAGACTCCTTGCCCAGCATGGGAAGAAGCTGCTGTAAAGTGAGCATCTTGAATTTTGGTGCAGTAAAAATGTGTTTAGGATGGATAGGTCCAAAATAGGTCTCCAATCTTTTCCCTTCCTTGGTACCAGGAATAGTCTGGAATAAAACCTTGACCTTGTTCGTGAGTAGGTACCTCTTGAATAGCTTTCATGTCCATGAGATCTGAAATTTGTCTTTGTGCCTCTGCCCTTTGATTGTGTGGCAGGTTTGGCATGCCTCTCATTTTGGAAGGGTGTGAAAATGGAATCTGTAGCCTCTGTTTATAATGTCCAGGATCCATTTGTCTTTTGTGACAATATGCCAATTTTTGAAAACAATGGCAGTTTTCCGCCTAGGGGTGCTGCCATTTGAGCCTTGCTTGGCATGCAAAGGGAAAGTCATTGGGCTTGCTTTCTGAATGGCTGCGAACTATCCTCACCACCTCTTTGTGTAGGAGCTTGCCATTGTCTGCCTCTAAACGATCCTTGGGATTGCCCTCTGCCCCTCGGGTGCCTGTATCTACCTCTTTGGGGTCTGTCCGTGGCTGGAAAGGACCAATTTTTGGAAGGCCAATTTCTACTGAAACGTGGGGGTTGTACCTGTAGAAAATCTTTCACTGTTTGCATTGATTTAGCTTTTTCCTCCATTTTCTTTAATACCTCCTCAGCATTAGCACCAAATAACACATCCTTTTGTAGAGGGGCATCTAGTAATTTAGCTTTGACATGATCTGGTAAGGTTTGTTCCTTGAGCCAGGCATGTCTACGTATGACTAATCCTGTAACAGCAGCTCTACATGAGGCCTCTAGAGCATCAAAACCACATTGCAAGGTATGTTTACCCACTTGTTCTGCACTATGCATCAAATCCTGCAACTCCTTCAAGTCTGGTTGTTCAGGTTGTGACATTTTACTTCTCAATTGTGATAACAGAAACTGTTGGTACTTTAGCATATGGAACTGGCAGTTTAATGCCCTTATGGTTAAGGTGGCCGAGGTATATACCTTTTTTTCCCCACCTTTCTAAGGATCTGGTATCTCTCTCGGAAGGTAATGGATTTTTAGCAGTGGAGGCCTTTATTCCCTTGGGGTCCTGTGAGATGGTTTCTGGGTCAGCCCCATGGCTTTTGTATAGAAATTGGTGTGAGTCAGGAACCCGGTAGTACCTGTCAGGCTTGACTGGGGCTGGAGGTAAAGAATCCAGGTTAAGGCAGGCCTCCGAGTACACATCATCTAGAATGTCCAAGACAGGAGGTATAGCCAGAGGCCTGTGCTGAGGTAGCAAGAGAAAATCCCTAAGCCTTTTCTTGGAATCTGAGTACTCTTGGCCTTCCCAGTGGAAGTGTTCCCTTAAGGTATGCAAGGTTTCCCCAAATGAGTAATCCTCTGGGGGGGATACAGAGGGAATGGACTCCTCTGCATCAGAATCTTCAAAAGGGGAGTAAGAAAGTTCCTGTTCATCAGAGTGCTCTGATATAATGGAGGCCTGATCAGAGGAGGGGGATTCTTCCTCCACTCTGGGCCTTTTGTCCGGGGGGGGGGGGTGGAGAACCCCTGATAAGAGTAATTAAATCCTCAGACATTTTAAGCATCTGTTTTTTAGGCATGGGGCCTGGAGATGGGCCCTGTGTAGCTTGTCTCTTAGAATGCATGGCTGCTTTAGACTTAGTGAAAGCCTTGATGGAAAAAGAAGAGGAAGGTCTGAAGACACCTTGGGAGGAGGCAGACCTGTCTACATTTTGAGATTCACCACCAAGAGTGGCTTCGGTATCTGTAGTCGGGGTGTGGGCCGAGGAGCCTGTGACCTCAGGCACAGAAGACACCGCCAATGAAGTGTTGTTGGTAGTCAGGGGCTGCGTAGGCGCCTCGCTGAGAACCGGACCACCTGTAGTCGGCTTTGGAGTGGTGTCGGTAGAGGCCGTGGACCTCGTGTGTTGGTCCTTATCTTTGCGCTTTTTAGACAAAACTGGAGTCGGAGTATCCGACGACATAATATAGTTAAATTTTTTGCCAAAATAATGCTGGGCGAACTCCGCCCGATGCTTAATGGTGCGTTTGTTGAATGTAGCACAAAAACGACAGACCGAGACGTCATGGTCTGGGCCTAAACAAGGAATACAGAGGGAATGAAAATCCTTATGCGGTATTTGCTTCCCACATGAAATACAATTATTAACTTTGTCTGACATCGGCCTGAGGCAAGAAAAGTTTCCCCAACGGGGTACTTAGCTTTCAAGAAGACTTCGGTTGCAAAATTTTCGTAATTTCAGGAGCTGGCCGACCGGCACTTGCGAACTGCTTCTGCTTCGGGCACCGCGCGGCAAGAAAGACTGAAGAAAATGGCGTCGGCTGGTTCTTTTATACCCCTGTCGCACTGACGTCAGGGAAGAGGCGACGACAACCGACGCCAGACCTAGACTTTGGAATTCGGCCGACCGAGGACCCGCCTGGCGTCAGGAGAACCCATCTGTTATGACTGCAGCTGTATGCACGATGAACATCTGATCAACAGGGTGCCGCGCTATCTGCCTGAAGACCTTGAGCAGGAAGGATTCCAGAACTCTCAATTATAAGACATGACTGAAACCGAGGTACAAGGAATTTGCCAAAAGTTTAAATTCCCTGGGAATCTGAAATGCAGTAAGGGTGACATTCCTCAAAATAGGCCAAAATTTACTCTCAGATTCCCTTCTACACCATACAAGGTAAACAGTAATGCCCTGAGCTCGGGCTGGTTTGTGGGAAACCTCCTGTGCTGGAGGCCTACTTCCAGTAGACTATGGAGGGGCAGGGGAGGTTTTATAGGGAAAACATAGTTTATATGTGCCTGCTGGATAGATTTTACTGCAGAAAGGAAGACATACGCCGAGACTGTGTTGAGAAGTAAATCACTGTAAATCCCAGGGCAAAGATGACATTTCTAAATAACTGACCCAGAGAGAGACAAGACTGCAGCCACTGGCACATCACCAGCTAGTGCAACGCACATGTTCTCACACATGAACTGTGAAAACTGTGCTCACAATAAAGCCCAGAAAATGAAACATAGTGTTAAGTTGGACTGTCTACCTGCATATTCATCTAGAGTGTCAGGGACACTACTTCCTGTTCCCTCTCCATGAAAAGAAACAGATACTGTAGAGTTTCTAGATATGACCTGACAGAGACAGTCTTCCGAGTCACAATTAGAGAGGAAGCTTCCTAGTTTATGAAGGCCACCAAGGCCTACAAACATAGGAATGCCTGAGATAAGGATGCTGCCAGGGATCCATATGTTGGGCCATCGCAAACCAGTCATCTGTGTACTTAACCACAGTGCTAGATCAGTGTTGTCGTCTTCCGACTGTCTCAACTTGTAGTTTATGCAATCTGACACCGGCAATTCAGAATCTTCAGTTCTAAAGCTCCACCTCCTCTACTATAATGCTCCTCCTGCGTAAATATCCTCAAATCGAGTTTACCCTACCATATCTGATCTGCATCTAAAAAGTCTCCCTAAAAAAACTTAGGTATAAACCAAAGGGTCTCATTAATGGACTCTGGACTAGCCCACAAGGTCCACCAATAGCCACAAAAATACCAGTAACAATTTGAAAGAGGGATGGAAGTCAGAAGGGACAAAATAAGACAACACAGATACAGCATTATGTTAAGTACATATGTTTTGTACTCAATGCTGTCTTTTCTATCAGCCTCAGGCTGTGGAACAGAGTTCCCAGACAAACTGGGTGGTATCAGGAGATAATATTCCGGTGGAGCCAAATGAGGTTCTAGGTCTGGAGTGAATGTCCAGGTTGTAAAGGGACACAAAGGTATGAATGTTTGACCAGGAAGCTGCACAAATGTCATCTAAATAAGCACAACCAAAAGAGGCTGTTGAAGTAGATACGACCCTTGTAGAATAGTTTTTTTTGACAGGTACTGATAAATCTTTTGTGGTACGCAATCAGAAATCTATTTGGACAAAGTCAGCATGGAAACAGATTTAAAAAACACAAACTGAAAAAACAAATAAGCAAAAAACTGCAAAGCTGAACACGCTGTGACACACCACGATAAACACTTTAGCATAAAAAACTATTTAATCTCCGCTTTCATCTATACAGACTTCATCAGAAATACAAATCATGCTAAACATTGCAATATTTAAATGCTACAAGAAACAATCAAATGCAGTTTAAAAATAATTGATAATTAAGACACAATCATGAAATACAAGCATCTAAAAGGGGCAATACTTCAAAACATAAAACATTATTTAAACTACTTTTTAACATATACTCTCCAATCTTTTAAAAAGCATTTTACATTTATAGCATCATTTAAGCCAGGCGGCTGATCCGCTTTAAATTTCATCTGCCATCTGGTTTCTTTTTGTTCCAAATGATTTTTGAAACTGCCTCCTTTTAAATACAATGACCCTGTTCTAGGATCGAGAATAACAATTTTTTGTAATTTTGACAGACAATGCTATGCATATATAAAGCATTGTTCTGATCTTTATTTTTTATGTCATATATATGTTCTCTGATTCTAGTTAATAACAGTCTAGTGGTCATACCAACATAAAAAGAGGGGCATGAAATACAAATAGCAATGTATATCACCCCAATACTTTTACAAGAAAAATAATCCAACACTGGTATGGTATAATTGAGATGGGACAAATTTATAAAAGGTCCTTCTGATATATATCTACACATACTGCATGTTTGACATTTACACATGCCCTTAGTAGTACTTATACTGAAACTGTCAGCAACTGAACTGTTTCTACCTTTTTCAAATAAACTTTTCAAACTAGCATCTTTTTTATATACAAAACTAGGGTGTTCACCCACACTATTACACAATTCTCGATTGCCTTTCACTATCTTCCAGTTGTTTGATATGATGTTCCTAATAACTGGTGCATCACTAGTTATTGGCAAATTAAAACATAAATGTTTGTCATCACCTGGTATGTGCTTAGTGACCAACACCAGAGCTTTAGTAAGAATAGGCGGATACTTTTCTATTCTACCATTCCATACATATTGAATTTGTTCATCCAACAAATTGTTTTCATTTGTTTTCAATTGTTTGTAATTTGTTCATCATATCCATGTTCCAAGAACATGTTTTTAATATATGAAAACTCTATTTTTAGTCGTTCATCATCACTAGTCATCCTACTAGCACGGATGAACTGACCTTTTGGAATGTTTTTTTTATATGGTATGGGTGTTGACCAGATAAATGTAAGTATCCATTCATAAAAGTAGGTTGCCTATGAATACTACTACTAAACTTATTTTCCAAATAGTCCCATTCCAAATGGACAGCCAAAAAACTTAATAGAAGTACCAATGTCTCCTACAACAAATTTGAGAAAAGATGAGCAAGAATTAATAGTTCTAACTAAATTATTGACTGTTTCAACATTCCCTTAGACTACAAATATCAAGTCATCTATAAACCTTTTATAATATACAACCTGGAACTGGTTAAAATAAGGTTTAACAATTTCTAGAAATTAGGCAGAAAACTGCCTAAACCACTAACATCAGAGCTAAAGATATGACAAGGATTTTTTGGGAAGAACTGGAAAAATGTAATTTCAAGTAAACTATGAAGACAATATGATCAAAATATGTAGCAAAGCTACAAACCCTTCGGAAGAATGCGTCCGACACTAAAAACCGGCAAATGAGATCTGAGGAGATAAAGGCACTGAGAGCCTTAAGGAAGAGGAGTTGGGACTTCAAAGCAAAAGTTTCTAAAGTGCTGGTCTCAGATTTGATTGGATCAATAACCCACAGGTTGAGACAAATGGAAAAGACAACATCAGATCACAAGATTTTCACCCTCTTACGAGACATGTTTCACCATGGCAAGTACCCCAGTAAAACTTTGGACACAAACAACAGAACAAAGGCCAATAATGAACCAAAGGAAACTTAAATGATCCCAGACACTGATTAGCCAGTGGATACCCATCATGTGCAGTAATACCATTCAGGTAGCCTGTGGCAGCAAGGACATGACCATCTATAAAGTTGCTGCCTGGAACATTATATGCTAGATGTGCTTGCTGAAGTGAACTCCTCCTGAAATTTTGATGACTGCAGTTACAATCCTTGAACAGGGAGACAAAGAGTGAAGACTTTATGCATATATACAAAGTCCAAGGCTGCAGTACCTCACTCCAAGGTCAGCAATGACTGAGATGGTACATACATGTAGCAGGTGTACAAGGGGAGATTAGCCCTTGTGTTGGGAGATGGAGGGGATGAAAAGCCTTGTAAAAATGCTTTAATCAAATTATAGAGATTTTCAGCATTTGTTGCATTGCTCTGGCAATCACTCGTTTTCATATTTGCAGGACTTAGAATTATAGGTTACACATTTCCAAAAGGGAGTCTACTGAAGTTACTTAAGTCCAGGATAAGACAGAGGCCTGCGATACTCTTCGAAATTAAGATGTTGAAGCAGAACACTTGGCCTATTTTACATTGTGGGGCAGCTTCTATGACTTCTTTGAGTAAGACAGTCTTTGCCTGTCTTAGAGGTCTGTGGAGACAGCTTTGTCCATAAGAAAAGGTCTTTCTGGGAGCAGACTCAACAGCTCTAAGATACGGCTCTCTATGACTACAAGGATAAAAAGTCCCTGGAAAGGGGGTCTCCAAGCCACAGCATTCTCACTGAATATACTATTTACATCTAGTCCAGAACTGTGATAAGCAGCCCTGCACAACTGCCCTCTTAGGTACCTAGGCCAAGATAGCAGGAGGGAAACAGGACAGTCTGATGCCTGAGAGACCAAGTCAACTTATAATGCGGCTTCTTTTTGCTTCAGGACTTAAACACAATGAAAGAAGCAGAAGGAGCCAGAACAGCATCAGAAAGAACCACCAACAGTTCAACTCATTAACATCTATCTGATATGGAATGTTACACCTCTAGGAGCGTACATACATCCTTGCATTCCACAGCTTTTTTTTTTAAATCAACTCAAAAATCATAACATAAACAAATGTAAATAATGTGAAAAATAAAAGCTATTAAAACTGCATAGGCAGCAATGCAATCAGTAAAAAGTATACTTTATAGTGATACTAGTCAGTGTATTAACAGTCTTTCCAAAAATGCTAAAATGTACCAAGAATTCACACAAATCCAGAATTATATTTTTTGGTAACCTTTCACATACAAATTGTCATATCTTTGAAACTACACAACCTAGATATCCACTGTTAGAATACTTTTGTTAACCAGAGATGCACTTTCACATGACAGCAAGAAATTTCTCTGTCTGCATATTGAGATTTTTACAGAAATACAAAAAAGCAACAAGAAGACATCTCCCACAGCTACACTCTCATGACTTCCAGACAAAGTGCATATGATTGGGTTCTACCCTGCTTGTTAATATACCAGACTGCTGCTATATTGTCTGTCTGGCTGTATGGGGATCACTCCCCTGGGAAAGGAGTCTTGAAAAGCCTGCAATGCAAGGAGAACAGCCCTCATCTCCAAGATGTGGATGTGAAGACTGGTCTCCACGGGTAACCATGAACCTTGGATCATCTTCCCTTTGAAATACCTTGCACCACCACCCCAGAAGGGAAGCGTCCATGGTTAATATAGCCATTCAAGACCACTGGGGAGGTCAACCACCAACTGATAAGCATTCTGCACATGTCTGCCAAGATGGATTTGAACGTGTAAAGGATGCAATATAAGGGACCACTGAACCAAAAGGGTCCAGCGAAGAACTCTCATGTAATACCTTGCTAGAGGAACTACTCTGATCACTGAAGCCATTAGCTCTAGCAGCTGGAGAATAAGTTTTGTGTGTGTGTGTGTGTGTGTGTGTGTGTGTGTGTGTGCGTGGGGTGCAGAACCTGAATAACTACCTGGGGTAGGGATGGTACCCTGCTCTCTGGGAGTTTGGCGATTTGGTTGATCATGTTCAGATGGCATCCAGTGAACTCTATCTGTTGTGTGGGTGTCAGGTAACATTTTGCTTGGCTGACTGCAATCCCTAAGTGCTGGACAAGATTGAGCAAGAAGACCCTTTAATGAACCAGAAGATTTCTGTTTGGAACAGTGAGGAGTCAATCTTCTAGATATGGGAACATCCGGAACCCAGCAGTTTGAGATATGCTGCTACCTCTATCATGCATTTGGTAAATACCCAGAGGGCTGTGATGAGACCAAAGAGCAGTGCCCTGAACTGGAAAGTACTGGTTCTCAGATGGAAATGGAGAAATCACACTATCTTGATATGACAGTTAAGTATCCGGATCATTTTGGAGCATATTCAGTCATCCTTTCTCAGGAGAGGGAGAATGGACTGAACTGTGACTATCCAGAACTTTATCTATTTCACAAACTGACTGAGGTGGCTTAGGTCCAAGACTGGCCTGACGTCCCATGTTTTCTTTGGAACTAAAAATAACCTGGAATAGACTCTGGCTCGTAACTGATCTCAGGGGTTCTCTGTTGGATGACTCTTTCTAGCAGTATTTTTTGTCTGCTGCTGAAGATCCCATCTGTTCTAATTGTGCTCCCCCTCTTATGCCTTGGGAAGGTCTGTCTACAGAAGTGTCTTGGCTAAAACTCAAATTTTCTGAGCCACATATTTCCCTCCTTCTGGTTTCCAGCAAAGATCCTCTGAGGGGCACAGAAATAGATTCCAATGGCAGACAGGGTTTTTTTTTTCATTCCTGTTGAGAGTTTCCTTAACTTGGGTTCGAAGAGTGTCGAACCATCAAAACGGGTATTAAGGAAGGACATCTTGAAGCCTTCTGAAAAGTCAAATAATTACATCCAATCATGCCAGCAGATGGCTATGCCAATGTCTGCTGCTCTGGCCATACCATCAGCTTCATTATAGAGAAGATGCCTGGATACGTTGGACACTGATTGGAGGGTAGACAGTTGGGACTTCACCCTCTTCTGGATGTCTACCGCTAAGTTACCAGAGAAGGACTTGGTAAACTCCTTGGTCAGGTCTCCCTGAAAATGTGTCACATGGGCAAAGTAGTTCAATGCTCCAATTACAAAAGTCCCTGATGCCTACATCCATTTCCCAAACTTGTCCAACATACTTAAATCACTGTTAACAGGATGGACAGATGTGCTCTCTTCTGCAAGCTCCTTCTTAGTGGCTGCCACTAAAACCACAGCAACTTTTAGAGGACCCTTTCTCCAGTGAGCTTGTCCTTTCCTGTGACCAAGACCTTGTTGGATTTCTTTGGGATCAGCTCCATCATGTCAGGATCCTTCCATGCCCACTGAGTCAACCTGATCTAGGAGGGCATCAGCAGGTGACACCACCTAAGAGGTAGAACAGCCAACCCCAAAAGCCTCGAGGAACACAGACTACTCAGGTGAGGGCATATCTGTAGACCAACTCCCTCCCTGTTTCATCAGTTCCAGGATATCACAAAAGGAGACATCTTCCAAAGGGGATCATGGGGAGCCTTTTCCATCATCTGTGTCCTCTATAACTGATTCTGAGGAGGGATTCAAATGTCTCCTTTAACACGTCTGTTTCCTAGGACCCTGCTCCACTTGGGCTTCTGGGAAAGGTTTGGAATCAGACTGGGAACTCATGTGGTGAGTATCTACAAGGCTATAAATGGCTGACTGTCCTTGTCAATCAGGATGTAGGACCTCAGACACAGAATCCAAAGGGGATCGGATGGAACCAAGCACTGCAGTGACCCTTCTTCTCCCAGTTTGGAGAAAACCCTTTTGAACACCTCAAATACGAGGGATTTGATAGCACCTTAAAAAACACTACTCCAACCTGAAAACTGGACAGAAGGAGCACTCTCAGCTCCAATACACCCTGGCTCTGAGGCAGACAATGGAGCTAAGCTACTGAACACTAAAGAACCTACAGGGAGAGATGGTTTTGATAACTTCAGTACTGACACTGACCCCCGAGCATTGGCTACAAAGCTCTGGCTTTGAGACTCACCACTTGTAAGGGAAACATTCTTAGTTTAAGTTGAAAGGACCATCAGCTCTGATGAATGTGCTCTGTGGAGGCTAGGATCCATGGATTTCGGATCTGAATGCTGGACTGGAATAGGTGACACTAACAGAAAGGGGACATCGTCTGGATGACACCCAACTGAATCTGTGTCCAGAGGAAACTCTGTCATCCTGTCAGTATTAGTTATGGTAAGGGTCTTTGTGGAACAGACGGACCTTAAGGAAGGTGACTGGGAGGAACTTCTCTCTTGTAGGAAGGGTGAGTGGAGTCTAGGACCCCTGGCTCCAGTGAGAAGCACAGAGGAGGCGTCAGCAAATGGATCCAAGTGGCTCCAGATCTGAACTCTTTGGAGTCTTCTGAACCAGACTCGAAGGTACAGTGGAATCTGGAGTGTGTTTTCTATTTTTATTTTTCCTCTAGGTCTTTCTCCTTCAATGATTTAGACTTCTCATCCTTTTTGGCTGAAGAAAAAGAAGCCTCAAAAGTAAAAGGAGATGCAGACATTCCTGCTTGGGTGGGTGGGAAGAAGGCCCTTAAGGCACAATTTGCCCCTGTAATGCTCTAGTAACAAAAGAGGCACACACCTCGTAATCTGAGTCCAGGTGTGCTATACCCAAGCAGTATACAAAAAATGAGTGCAAGCCTTGTGGAGGAATTTTGTGCCCACAGGCTGAGCACTTTTTGAAGTCTTGAACTTTGTCTGTCATAGTCGCAAACATCACAGATAAACATCTTACCGGTAAACAAAGTAAGACTGTGTAACAGTTAACTGATGAGAAACAACTACATCTAAGCACAGCAGCTATAGAAATAATTTTTATTTAGCACTTCATAAACAAGGAAATAAATTAAAAATAAAGGAAGCAATGTGGCAGCAGACAAACAAAACAGAAAATCTGAAAAGTATTTTTTTAACAAATGGGGAGGTGATTTAAGGAAATGTGAGAGGACTATAACAGGAAATACCCAGAAAAGACAAATTCAAGCAACAATACTGAAAAAATATCACCTATATAATGACAGATGATCAGAGTTCTTGTACACCATGATCATTCTGTAGAAGCAGCAAATGACATCTGAGGTATTTTGGGAAACAGAGTTATTTATGGGTAAGGGAGGAGTCACAGCCCTAGATCCACAGCTTTGAAAAAATTGCACAGATTGGCTCCAAACATATCACATAACCCAAAGGCTGAACTGGAAGAAAAGAGACAAACATCAGATCTAGCAATATCTGCTGTACAGTGCGATATAAATGGACACTGGCAACAAAATGTTCTGTCTCCTACCATGGTATTTCACACCACGGCCCTTAATAGCATGCAGGTCTCTCAATTATGAAAAAATAAATATGAAAATGTGAATAATAAGTGGCAGTGATTAACATCTTCAATGCTATACCTCCTAGATTAACAATCAGTGTCATTTTGTTAATAAATCCCTGCCCTTTATAATACTGCCTATTATTAGCTGGTACGTCACTTGGTTAAAGAAGCCAGACCCTAAAATGATTTGGATACTATAAGGAGCTGGGGGGGGGACTGGAAGTATACAAAAAGGTGCTATAAGGCTTGAATGAGTCATGTTTTCTCTTTTGGAGGTCATTGAACAGCCACTGAAAAGTTTGCCCAAAAAAGTCTTCTCCAGCATAGCCTGTCTGATCTCATCCTTAAATAATCATGGGTTCACCAAAATATTTTGCATGTAAACATACCAGAATTTAGTGCCTTAATAATAGCATCAGCACAATCAAAATTACAAATGGACACACAGAAACCAACTACACAAGCTTTGGTAATGATCTCAAATTAGGAAGGGCTAACAACTTTTATAGTGCTTGTTCCAGTAAAGATGAATGAAATGAGGAAAGGTGAGACAAGTAGCTACTAGAATTAAAAAAAGAAAGAGGGTAAAAAAAAACTTTTGACCACCCTGTCTAAAACTTAAGACACCTTAATAAGCAGTATGATGGAAAGATACCATGGCCTGGGGGACCTATGCTGGACCAAAGAGATCGTAAAAGAAGTCTGACAAGCATATATAGTAAGGATTTAATTTCACTCTGTTGGGAGTTCATGGAGGATATCAAACTTCCTGGGAATAAAAGTAGTCCTGGGGTGCTTACATGCTGCAAAGCCAGCACTACCCCAAGGGCAGGAAGACAAAAAATATTCTCTTCCTTTTTGGCCACATATATAAAAGGGTTTCTGGAGAGGAAACAATTCTGGGGAGCAGGCCATTCTATAGAAAACTTCATCAACCAAAGAATCTATTCAAAACAGGTAGATAAAGAAGAAAACACTCACTACCCTTTATCCTTCTTTGACATAAAGGCCTTAGGGTAATCAGTGTCCCTTTCTCAGGGCACAGACAGTATGGAACCCCCTCCCTACCAATCTTAGTTTTGAAATGGAACAGCAAGAACTGACTTGACAACATGGTCAAGCAAGTGACAGGCAGGTGCCAAAGGTCAGCTTAAGTGACTGTGTTATACAAGGAAGCTCTTAAAAGAGCTGACACCGGTGTTGGAAAGGTCTGCACAGGGCACAGCATTGGTATTATGCATGTTCCCTGTTGGTGTGCTTCCACACAGAAATGGCATACTAGACACGACTAATGTTAACAGGCCATGTAGGTGCAGAAAGACCCAATGGACTATCCTTAGCATGGGCAATGAGTCCTGCTGGACTCACTGGAGAAAACAAGTTCAAAGACCTTGGTCCAGAATGTGACAACTGAGCCCGCACTGACAGATTCAAATGCAACTCCACATGTGCATGTTGAGTACACTGGATGTAAGAATGGCCCACCTGCTCAACCATGGGAGAGGCAGAAGGGATATGCTGGAAAGTAATCCCCCTCCAAAGAAAAGCAAAGGCCAAGGCTGCAGCTTTAGCAGCTGTTTTCACTGTTCAAAGATGAAAAGTACAAGCTTAACCCCTTGTTAGTCAAGAAGACGCAGAAGCATGTAAGCACCATGAGACTGCCTCACTTTGTTAAATCGTTTTGGTTCCCATTCCTTCATAATCATCAAGCCTTCATCAGCTATCAGCCCATTTGTCCCTCTACCCCTAAACATCCTAAGGCACTGTGAAAGGGAGGCAAGAGCGCTAAGAATCCTGGCCATTCACCAGCAGGCATTATGACATTTTCTAAATGTTCTTAACATCCCCAAACCTGCTGAGTGGAAACTGTAGTGCACTGTCTACTAGATTAGGCCAATGAAACACTTGGGATTCTGCTCAGAATTGGTGTACTTCTTGACAGGTTTTCTAGTGCAGTATGAATTTCTAGTGTAGTACCTGTACTTTGAGCCTTCCACAAATGGCACTTCTGTGATGGATTATACCAACCCCCTTCTCCTGGGATGGGCAACAAGTTTTTTGTTTGTTCACTCTTGGCTCTCCCAGGTTGGCTCCTCCAGCATCCTGAATGCTAAATCACACCCAAACTATATGGGGTATAAAAAGGCCAACATCTCTCCACCTTAGAGCCAGTTGCCTTAAGGGTAGAGTTTTCTAAGGAGGATATGACTAATACTACCCATATAATCCTTCATTTTATTTCTATGCTGCAGCACCAAACTGGAATCAAGAGAGGGAGACAAGCTCCCCATGCTCAGCAGCTGCCATTTTAAGGAGAAATGAAGAATGCCTCTAATATCGTTCTTCTTTGTCTTTAGTAACCAGCGAATGCTCTCCTGGAGCTTACACCTGTGCATGATATCAAGCTTCTAGTGTGGTGCCTGGTTCTTGATTTTTTTTTCATTTTAGGCTGAAAGTGGGAACTTTTCCACAATGAATAATAATCCAAGATACAAACCATGCCAAATGCAAAAACAAAATAAAGGGCACAGTGGTCATGTTCCAGCCCAGCATATGACTGCATAGTACACACTGGCAAGACCCCATATTCATGGGAACAAGACAGAAAGAGAAATATTGCTGAACCTAGGATTTTTTCTTCAGCTGTCTCAACAGTTACCCATCATAAAGACCCTTGAAGTCAGCCATGACAACATTTAAATTATGTGGACAAAATTCAAACTAGGACAATTATATAAAGAAAAAGTTAAAAGAAGAAACACCACATGCAAATATATTACAGTTTGGCAAAGACAGTACAGAGAATAAGGTTATTATTCATTACGCAAAGTAAAAATAAATGCTAAAATTGCACTGGTGTTTAGGAGAAACGTTAACATGCCTGACAAAGTAGGAACGATGACATATCTAGAGGAGACAGACAGATAAGGCAGGGTAAGAAATACGATGCAGGCTGCTTGCTTCTTCTTGGCCAATGTGGGAGGGTTCTGAAAGTATCATCAGTCACACAAGTGGGTGAGAAGACCATTTTGACCCATCACACTGCCCACACAGACCCTGAGACCTTGTAGACATACACACGGTAAGAGGCCATGTTCTTAACTCAAAGGAAGATGGCCGTTTGCCAAGGTGATGGCTTGACGGGCACAGTGGACAAAAAAAAAAAAACAGCTCAAAAAATGACAGATGATGGGATAGAAATGAAGGAAGGGCAAGGCTGTAACTTATGCAATATCAACAGTGATGATGCTGGTTTGGATGCAAGTAGTTCATAAATAGAACTGCTGAAGGAACTTTCTTTTGAGTTCTGTTATCAGAAAGTTTAAGCTCCAAGCATCCTTTTGACTAAGATAAACAAAGGAAACTGATCTGTGAAAGAAAAAAAAAGCATGTTAAACCACATAAAATTATGTTCCTCTGTTACAGTTCTCATCTGGAATCATACAGTGCATACATCCATGGAACTTAAGCTACATTTCTCTACCTGTCATGGTATCTGGCTTACTTTGAATGCTTTTGTTCCATCCAGCAAAAGTTCTGCAGTAGGGACCTGTCTTGTACCCAGCTTATCCTTCAGTCTCTGGACTTCAATGTTATTCAGTCTTCCATCCTCAGTAAACATCTCCAAGTAAAACAGGGACAGACCTTTTGACCCCTTAGAGACAGAAAATTTGACTTAAAGTTTCTTTTCAGTAAAAACAATTTCTCTCAAGTACATATACTTCATGTCACATAATGTAAATATAAATGATCAGGTGGTTCTTGTCTGCTACGACGACTATGGGAATCGGGGAGATATGATAATACTGCACCAGGTACTAGACTCCTACACAATTGCAAGGAAATTTACAAAGATACCTAATGCTTAGAATTATTTTATTGTGGCATTAGAAGGGACAAAGAAGATACAATGCACTCAAGTAAAAGTACTTTACATATAGTAACAAAAAAGGTGGCTGAAGAGAGGATCAACAGCGGGCCAACAGCATAAAACTTTTAGAGTTTAATACTAAACTTAAAATCAGAAACCCGAAACATGGTTAATAAAAATCACAATTTATCTAACAGCAAAAGGGTGGTTTATATTGCATTATGTCAGTTTTGCAGCTGTTTTTACATCGGAAAAAACAAATGGATGTTAAGGGAAAGGGTGTATGAACACCTCTGTGACATCAGAAAGAAAAAAAAACACATCCTTTAGCCAAGCACATATCAAAATTTGCATAACATTTCTTTCACTTTGTTAAAGTGGAACAAGTCCCCCGTAATCCAAGGGGTGGACTGTGGTACCTGCATCTTGAAAGATGGGAAATCTATTGCAACTTACTTTTCAGGCTGATGGAAGGCCAGGAATTAATGAAAATATTTCTATTTCTAGTCTTTTAAAATCAAAGTCTTTATTAAGGTGATTTTTGTACTAGTACACCAATTTTAGTAAAAGGTCGGAGGTGGCATTTTGACTTCAACAATTTCTGGATAAATTAGGGTGTTGTGGCTTTAAGCTGACGAGATTGGCTGCTGAGCACATGCTCCACTTGCGGCCTTTTAAAACTCAGGATACTCCAGTTGTGATATCTGAAGAAGTCTTGAGTTTATCCAAGACGAAAGCACTTAGCGTTTTCTTAGCTTTTTGATGGTTTATGTTGGAAAGTGATTTTATTAACCTTGTTTCAGGTTTCTGATTTTAAGTTTAATAAACTCAAAGTTTTACACTGTTGGTCCAAAGTTGACCCTCTCTTTGGCCACTTTTTTGTTTTAAGACTGTGTGAGTTTCAGTGCTTTTTGTGTTTATACTTTACATATAGTAGTCATATATTTCTTAAGTACTTTAATAATATAACCATTACATGCAAGTGCTTATGGAAGCCGAGATGCAACTTTCTACTTTATGCAGCTACCAGGCATTGTCTCCACAGAACAATTCAAGTCTCAAAGTACTGAAACACTGTGGATACTGAATAACCAAAAAGTGATAAGAATATTACAGATAATCCATAAAAAATATCTATGAAAATAAAGACAGAGGCATGTATATGTTGCACTAAAATATGTGAACATATCTGCTATCATAAATGAAAAGGAAGAACCTACTGCAACTGACAATTTCTGTCTCTCTCTTAGGAAAAACATATTAGTGTTATATTTAGCCATTTCTCCGAACAGTGAAACTGATGGACTAGTAGCCTTGCTACATTTTCCTCATGACAAGAGGACCACCAGCTAGCTCAAGCACCTTCGCCATTTCATAAGCCCTTGCTTTACTGTGAAATTCTAGATTCAGTTACACTAACTTTTCAGAGTTTCTATAAAAAATATGGCACGACATAAATGCAACTGTGAATTCCTGAAGAACCCCTGAAGCTGAAAAGCTAGTTGTCCAGTGTTCTTGAAAGTCCTTCGGATATGACAACTTAGAGGGAGCTAGGTGGGCAGATTGTTCCAGTGTCTTGACAGATACAAGCCAACTCCAACATTCTATTAAGTACCCAAGTTCATGAGGTCCAAGTTCTAGTCAAAATAACCAGACTGAAGTGTTTGGCAAAAGTATGTAAGCTACACCAAGTAGCAGCAGCACAAATTTATTCTAATGGTAATTTCATAGAAAGGCTGTGGATGTAGTTTGAGCCCTGCCAGAGTGTGTTTTCAATTCAGAATGCAAGGATCTATTACAAGAAGAGTAGCAGAAGGTAATGTAGTTTCATATCCAAAATGTTGTGCCCCTAGTTACTTTGTGACAATTTTTAGTATTTGAGAAGATGAACAGTTGGCCATCCTTCCTGAATTATTTTGTTCTGTGAAGGCAAAACTTATGAGTCTGTGCACAACTAAAAAATGCAGCTGATATTCTCCTCTACTCAAATGCTTTGCAAAGAATAATGGGAAATGTATGGACAGATTCAAATTAGACTGTGTGGCCACTTTGGCCATAAAAGATGGGTTAGTCCTCAATGTTAGTATGTCTTCAGGCCTGGAGTTCTGAAATTCATTTAGCAGAAGTATCGGCTATCAGTAGGAGGGTCTTCCAAGACAGGAATTAAATATCAGAGGGACTTCCAAGATGGCTGCACATTGAATAATAGCTTAATTCTAGCTCTCCAGTGTGAAAACAGAAACTCAGCAGAGAAGGTAAGTAGACTTGTGTTTATGGTTAAATTTCAGTAACTGGCAAGTAATAGTGCTGCCTGGATGCCAGGAAAAAAGAAATACAGAGGATCTGGAAAAAATCAGTTAAAGTGAGGAAGAAACAGTGAGGATAATTCTGTAGCTGTTCAGCAAAATACAATGCTATCTCCAGACATGAATTCCAGTAACCTACAGGAAGATACAAGACAACTGCATGAAATACAGATGAAGTATAGCAACACAAACAAAAGGTTGGAAAAATGGAAGAAGCTTTAAACAGATATTCAGATGAGGTGATAAAGTTGCAAAACTCGAGAGGTCGAAATGAAGAAAAGGATGGCTGAATGTAAGACTGCTCATGAACAGATGATTCAAAAAACTAATTAGACGACAGAACATGTAGGGAAAACTTGAGATTTTCAGCTATACCAGAGAAGTTGGAAGGAACAGACTGCATTAATTTTATGAAAGCACAAACAAGCCACAGGACTGATCTTCCACAGCAATTGTTAGCTGAAAGAGCACATTGTGTCTATACTCCAAACCTGGCTATTAGAAAGCAACCAAGGCCTTTAATAGTAAAGGTGCAAGTTTACCAGCAGAAGGAGTTGATTTTGAAAAAAAAATGTGGCAGAAGGACAAAGTACTAAAAGTGGGAGACAGCAGAGTGTTTGTGGATAATGAATACTCATTGTACACCAGGCAAGAAGAGGAGCAAATTTATTCCACTATTCAGGGAATGTTGAGATGTAGGTGTGAGATTCAAACTGCTATACCCAGCAGTCTTCAAAGTATTTTTCCCTGGAGGGACAAAATCATTTTTTGATGAAGTATATGCTAAGGATGAAATACAAAAGTTTGTCCAAGAAAAAGTAAGCTAAGAAACAGAAGGAGATTCTGCTTCTTGTTCTTTTGGTAATAAAGACCCAGAGAGAGACCATACCTGTGAAACCTTATCCAGTGTTTCAATAGAAAATGTTGGAGAAGGAAGGGAGCACGAGAGTTGACTAAAAAATTGAGAGTATGTTGGAAATGAAGCAGAGACAGGATTTGGGAGATGCAGATAAACAAGAATAAAACCAGCAACAATGTGGGTTTACAATGCAATAATTACTTATTTATTTATTGATGGACAGGGAAAGTCCACTGGGCTTGAGATCTACTTTCAGTGGAGGCCCAGGAAGAAAAGCTCCAAGTTGCATGAAAATCATTACATGAATTTGTAAGGAGACAATTACTTATAAATCAAGTGAAATAATACAGTAAACTATCTAAACAGCACATTTGTTGTAAAAAGGCACAATACAGTAACAATGGAACATTAGCATGTAGGAAAAGTACACAGTTAGAAATATTTAACAATACAGCTCAATTTTTTTGAGGGGGATAGGAAAATGGAAATAAGTGTAGTGGGAAGGTGGAATTAGAGAGTTAAACTTAAAGGTAGGATAGATACAGTTAGAATCTTATAGCTAGGTGGTGGGAATATGTAGATTATAGGTGGCAGGTATTTAATGGTAGCATTAAAAGTAGAAAGTGACAGAAGAGAAATTGTGTTAAGACAGTTGCATAGATATGTGGAGTAGGAAACTAAAGATTACGGATAACTTATACGGTGTCACAGTATGATGCATACTAGCTTAGTCTGCAAAGCTATGGAAAGGTTCATCATGGACCTCATAAATAAATATATGGGGAATCTACAGACACTGGATCCTACCCAGTTCGGCTTTGTTAAGGGCAGATCCTGCCTCTTAAACCTGGTTGATTTCTTTGAAACAGTCACCAAGGCCATTGACGAGGGGAAGGTGGTCCACACAGCCTACCTGGACCTCGCAAAAGCCTTCGATACAATACCCCACTCGGGCATTATAGATAAGCCCACCAGCTTAAATATAAACCCCTATGTCACTAGATGGGTTGCAAACTGGCTCAAGGACAGAACCCACATGGTTAGAATTGCTGGAGCCATGTCAGACTCCAAACCAGTTACAAGTGGCATCCCACAAGGCTCAGTCCTGGGACCTCTCTTGTTCGGTATATATTTCTTGGAGGTACAGGCCAACATGGAAGGACTGTGGCTGACTAAGTTCGCAGATGACTGCAAACTGGGCGCCATAATCAACTCTCCAGTCGACACAAGCATCCTCCAAAAGGGCCTCACAGAAACAGACAACTGGTGCCAGAGCCATGGCCTCAAGCTAAACGCCAAAAAATGTATAGTCATCCCCTTTGGCAAAAACAAAGTGCCCACAAATTACCACATAGGTAGTAATCCATTAAGTACAGAAGAAGTAATTAGGGACCTGGGGACCCAAGTTGATAGCAATCTCTCATTTGACAACCACGTGGCCAAAGTTGTTAGAAAAACATTTTATATAGCCCACCTAATCATGAAGGGATTCACATCTAGATCAGGGGAGGTCATCGTGCCTCTTTACTCATCCCTCATCAGGCCCATAATAATGCTCCTTTCGGGATGTACCTTACCAGACACCTGCAGCAACTGGAAAGACCCCAAAAGTACCTCACCAAGAGGATCATAGGGCTCAAACAGATGCCATATGCTGCCCGGTTAAAGAAACTCCAGCTCTACTCAGTGGCATACCGCCTGCTCAGAGGCGATCTGTGCCTGACGTATAAAGCCATGTCCAACCCGGAATTAATGGACATGCTGCACCTCAGAAAATCCAAATCCCATCGAGCCACGCTCGAGAGACTTGAACCTCAGCACTGAAATAAATAGGACATGCTGGAGGGACAGATTCATAACCCAGAGGCTCCCTTCACTCTGGAATAAAATCCCAGTCCAGGTTAGGCAGAGTCCTTCACTGACTCTCTTCAAGAGGAATCTTGATGAGTGGATGGGAGATCGTAGGTTTACCCCGGGTATCACTTCTGTGTCACTGTTAGACAGAGGCACAGTATACTAACCTCGAAAAAGGGCATAGCAAAATTAATTTAAAATGGGTGGCGAAAGCAAAACACACTCTGGCTAGGCTTATAAATGCCCTAGGGCAGATAGCCTAGTATGAACCTATGAACATAAGTACATTTGTTATGTGAAACAGTTTTGCTAGATTAAGGAGGCTGTGAATATGGGTTGAATAAGCAGCTGGGGTTATCAGTGAGATGCTGTTTTAGTTTTCTTTTAAAGGAGATTACGTTGTCTAATTCTGTAACTAATGATGGGAGGGCATTCCACAGCTTAGTTATGGAATGGGAATAGAGGCAGCTACCTGCTCTTTTACTAGGTTTTGATACTTTAAGTAGGTGTTTGTTGTTGGATCATAGAGTTTTTGATGGAACGTAAGGTTCAAAAATATTTTTCAGGGAAGGGCAAAACTCAGGTTTATAAATGAGTTTATGGGCAAAGGTAAGTTGTGTGTAATGTATTTAGTGCAAATTCTAGCTAGTTTAGTTCTCTAGTGGCCTGGCAATGGTGGGTGCGATTTGGTTGGGCTGATGGGAATTTTGCAATCTTATAATTACAGGACGGAAGTTTGTGTTGCAAAGAGTTGTGGAGACTGGTGAAGATAAGAGGCCCATATAGTAAGGTTGGAAGGAGAAGACTTTTTGAAAGTTTTATTCGGATGGATTTGTCTAAGTATTGTTTCTGTAAAGTTTGCCTAATTTGAAGTGAGTCTTTTTTACTGCGTATTAATATGCAAGTCAAAGCTAAGTTTGTTGTCAATAATAATTCTTAGCAGTTTGGCCTGATTTACTAACCCTGTTTGGGTTTTGTTTATGGAAAACATAGTAAAGTCTGCGGGAACCGGTTTAGATGCAAAGAAGAGTAGTTTAGATTTACTAGGGTTACATCATAGCTGTGACTGGTTTAGCCAGAGTTCTATGGACATAAAGGCCTTTTGTGTTAACTTTTGGAGGACAGAGAAGTTATTGGAGGTACAGATTATAGCTGAATCGTCTGCATATTGTATGGTAGTACAGTCAGAGGGAACTTTATGTAGGTCATGGCAGAAGAAAATCTGGAAATATTGGACTTTTTCAGAATTTGTTAGACTTGTGGGGACTCAAGCATATGCCCTACTTCATGTCATTAATGTTTGAAAAAGTGCTTTTGGGAGGGGATGAAGAGGGAGAAAGTTAACTGCAAGTAAAGGTTTATTTTCTTAAATAGTACTATTTTTGTGGTGTGTGGTTCTCTTTACATGCTATAAAGTAAAGTTTCCTCAGTTATTTGTTAGTATAATAGGGACTGTAAACAGCTGCTGCTATTCTTTTCTTTCTCCCACCTTCTCTCTCTCTCGTTCAGTTTTAAGAAATGTAGGTACTGCAATGTAAAAGAAAAAGCCTGATTAAAAATGCACAACAAGAGAAAAATGAATGTGCTTTTTCTCATTCCTGCATAGTGGAATGACTATATGAAGGACCTTAGATTGATTTGGCAATAGGTTTTAAGAGACAGCAAGTATGAAAAAGAATACTGAAACATTATGAGGCTTTTTTTCTAGCAAATACGTTTGCTTAGTAGCAATTCAGTAGCTGGTCTTCATGTTTCCATGGAAACAATCTGATATAGAGAAACTGGCTACAGTCAGGTAGAGTGTGTCTGGCTAAGGAGAAAAAACAAAAAAGAGAAATTGGCTAGGACATAATGTTCTCTGAAAGCATTCAGGGATATTCCCAGCTGGGAGAGCTATAAAGCTAAGATAAAAAAAAGTATTGGCACTTAGTAGAAGCAGAGGGTGCACCACACATTTTAGCATGCATAACCTTTCTTCTAGGTTAACTCAAGTCTGTAACTGTGGTTGTCAGTTTGGGACTTCTGTTCCTATTAGGAGGGCAAAACTTGAATATCTGAAGATGTACACAGTTTTGTCTGTTAGTATTAAGTTAATAGATTTTAGGGGGTATTTGAGGTGGTTTTTTTTTAGGGCCATCAGTAAAACAAAAAAAATTGTAGGATGTGACTAAGGCTCAAAATGGATATGACAAGAAACAACTGTGTAAAAGTTCAACCTGCCAAACAGTGTACACATGTAACACAAAAGCTGGAACAAGACATTTAACAAAAAAGGTGTTATACACAAAAGGTGGGAATAACAACTTTTTAATGCAATGACGCTTTTGTACATACCTCTCAACCGTACCAAATTCCTTGGTAAATACCGGTTTGGACGGCAAAATATTGGGGTACCATGAATTCCGGCGTGGCCCCTTTAATTTTCGAAATTCCTGGGGGTTTTCTGAAGTTTTTTTTTGCTGTTCCTGACGTCATCATGTGCAGGGTGTGCACAATGATGTCAGCATGAGGCAGATAGCTGCCGAGCATTTCTACTTAATTTAAATTCACTGTCTTCTCACTGCATTGAGTCTTTTATGTACGTGCTCAGACTCACTGTGATCTTAATACAAGATTGCCTCTGGTTCTGCATTGCAAGTGTACTTTTAGACAATGTAAGTTCCTGCTGCAACTGCTTTTGAATAAGTGGACTGCTCTTGCTTAAGGGCTCGACCAGAAAGTTTGACACTCAATCTCGCTCGCTCAAGTGCTACTTCTTTGGTTGTTATTGTATTTTATGTGTGTAAGTGTTAGTTATTTGGTTACTGCTCTGCACAAGTGGCAATTTTCACTCAGTCTGGAAACTGCTTTTGAATATCATACCCAATCTGGTAACTGCTTTTGAATATCGCTAGTTCTTTGGTTTGTGTAACTGGCATTTTACACTCAGTCTGGTAACTGGGTAACTGCTTTTGAATATCGCTAGATGGCTCATGCTTTTGAATATCACTAGCTCAAGTGGTTCAAGTGTTCTGCATTTTGAATGTTTCGACAAAGAATGTAACTGCTTTACACTCAGTCTGGTAACTGCTTTTGAATATTGTGAGTGAGTGAGTGAGTGTGTGAGTAAGTGAGTGAGTGAGTGTGTGAGTGTGTGAGTGTGTGAGTGAGTGAGTGAGTGAGTGTGTGAGTGTGTGAGTGTGTGAGTGTGTGAGTGTGTGAGTGTGTGAGTGTGTGAGTGTGTGAGTGTGTGAGTGTGTGAGTGTGTGAGTGTGTGAGTGTGTGAGTGTGGGTAAAATAGCCAAGTAATGGGACATTGGAATGGCTGCAGGGGGACTCTGGGGCCATATTTTGGTAGTCTGTTCTTCAGTTTGGATTTGAAAATAGGTATCACACAATCCTACTGGTGTGGGTGGGGTTACATAATTATGTATGCAAATTATATATCATCAGTGTACAGATTTGTACCTATTTTTCATGGGCCTTTGTCTAGTTTTTGAGAGGTATGTTTCTGTAATGTCAATGGTCTCACAGATAAATACAAAAAAAGAAACAGTAGTGAACTATATAAAAAAATGTAGAGTGCAAATAGCTACGTTACAGTAGACACACTTAGAAACAATTGAACATATGAATTTGATAAAGAAAGTTTTTCAGGATGGTTATTCAGAGGGATACCTGGGACAAAGGTATTGGGGACTACATATACTGATTGCAAGAGGCACTCCAATACTGACAGAAGAGGACAAAAAAAGATAATAATAGAAGATTTGTAGTGCTAAGGGGCTACTGGAAAGGGAGGAAGATTACACTGGCTTGTATTTATATTCCACCTAAAACTGCTATAATGCAGCTTAAGAAAATTCTGAAAGAAACTGTCAGTTTTCAGCATGGAATATTACTTATAGGTGGGGACTGGAATGTGATTTGCAGCAGTGAAGATGTGTCTGGGGACACAGAAGGAAAAAGTATAACAAAGGAGGGTAGAGTTTTGAAGAAATTTGCGAAAATATTTGGCATAGAAGATGTGAATTCAGTAAAAGGAGTGAATTTACACATTATTCCCAAGATATAAAAACTGATCTAGGCTAGACAGAATTTACATTTCACAAGAACACGTTCATTTACCTGAAGGCCTTGATACACACCCAATAACTACTTCAGACCATGTGGCAATAATAACTAAAATAAAAACACAAGGAAATTAAATAAAAATGAGACACTGGTGCTTTGGCAACTATCTGCTGAAAAGAGCGGAATTTAAGGAATGGGTAGTGGAAATTATTCAGGAGCTATTAGAGAGGACAGAAATTTTTCCTCAAAATATAGCTAGGGAGTGGGATAAAATTAAGGTGGAGTTTAAAAATAGGGTGGAAATAAAAGAAAGGGAGCTGTGGTTAAGAAGTAACAAGAATTATTTAGGACTGACAAATGTTAAAGTATTGCAGAATGGGGAGAATCTCACAAAACAAGAAGAGGATCAACTACAGAATGCTAAGCAGAAAATAATGGATTAACTCAATAATATGCACAAGTTTAGAAAAACTGCGGTTACGCAACTGTTTGATAAGAACACTAGAGCACAAAAACGTTTAGCGCAACGACTCAGGCAACAGAAAGTAGAAAGGGCTGTCGCCAAGCTTAGGAAGCATATAACAAGGAAGGTAACAAGAGATCCTGTAGAGGTATTAGAAATATTTCAGAAATTCTATGCAAGTCTATATAAAGCCGAGAAATATGGAAATCAAGAAAAGATACAAATGGAAATGTTTATGGAAGAATTAAATATACCAAGGTTAGAGGTAGATGAGTCTAAATTACTAATGGTTAGGACACAAGGAGATGAGATAAAAATTGTGATGTACAAGTATAATCAATCTACAGCAAAGTCCCCAGGAATAGATGGTATTCCTGTGGAAGTTTGGAAGCTAGAAGGGAAAAAACTGAAGATCTGAAAGGTTTTGTTTAACAGTATTTTAAGAGGAAGAGAAGTACCAATATCCTGGAAGAAAGCAGTGGTAGCTGTAATACCTAAAGAGGGTAAAGATCCATTAGACCCAGCTTCATACAGGCCCATTTCAATACTAAACCATGACTATGAAGTGTTTATGTCTATAATAGTTAAAAGAATAAAAAAATATGCCAAAATGGATAGATACGGATCAATGTGGTTTTGTGGAGGGGAGGCAAACATTTGACAACATTAACAGAACATTGATGATCAGAGGGAAGCAGAATATAAGAAAATACCATTGTTGTTGGTGGGTCTTGATGTACAGAAAGTATTTGATAGAGTAAGCTGGGACTTTATGAGCAGGGCAATGGAAGCATTTGCATTTCCTGAAAAAATTATAAGGTTGATTAGGAGGATACAGGAGAGATCGGAGATGAAAATTAAAGTGCGTGGGGTGTCCTTTCTGATAATTTCTGCTTGAGGAGAGGAACCAGGCAGGGATGTCTTCTCTCCCCTTTATTTGCATTATATTTAGAACCACTGGCAAAGAAAATACAAGACTCTGAAATTCAAGGATATAGCTGGTATGGTAGTGAAGAAAACCTGGTTGCATTTGCAAATGATATTTTACACCTGACAAAACCAGAAAGAGACATTAAAGTGCTGTGCAACATTTTGAGACAGTTTCAAATCTTTTCGGGATACAAAAGTAATGAAGCTAAAACAAAGGCAATAGTAGTAAATTATGTACACAAATTGGTTCAGCAATATCCTTATTTATGAGGACATGATAAAATGAAGTATTTAGGAGTATGAATTAAAAATGATTCTGGTGTGGGAGCTAAGTACACGTTGGAAGAGACTAAACAAAAGATAATACAAAAACTGAGAAAACTGAAGCTTTATTATATGGTTGTGAATATTAAGATGCAAGCAGTCGAAATGTTTTCAGTCCCTTTACTCTTATACACAGGTCAGGCATATCTTTAGCAACCAGAGAAGTTACAGATAGTAATTAATAAATAGCTGAAGGACTTTACCTGGGAGGGGAAGACGGCAAGAGTCAAGTGTGATAAACTGAGTCTTCCAGCAGAACAGGGTGGATTGGGGTTACCCAATTTGAAAGACTATTTCAGAGCTACACAGTTAAGGCTCCTATACATAGAACAAGCAGAAAACAATAACTCAAAGTGGAAAGAGATTATGTTAAAACAGAGGGGAAACTCAAGAAAAAAGGAGAGACTAGGATTTTTGGATGCAGGCCTTTCAGGAGAATAACAATAATCATAAAGAATATTATATCCATAAAGTAGCAGAAAGTATTCCAAGTACTAAGCCAGCACATGAATGGAGAAAGGAGATTATCCCTAATTGGAGTCATTCCTATCGGCAGACAGACAATAGGCAAGAGGGGGCTAGAATTTACTGGAGAAAACTTGCAAAGGAACCAAGGTATTGGGAGCAAATAACTAGAGAGAGAAATATGACAGAATGGGAAGATGCCAAGAATTTATGTGGACTGTAGGTTAGAGATTGCCTTCCCTACCAAGGCTTGATAGAGTTATAGGCAAAGAGGAAGAAATAGGGGGTCCTAAACAAATGATCTAGCACTGGTACAGTTTTTAGTATAAATTGGAACAGAAGCTGCCATTAAAAAATAAATTAGTAGTAGAGCATATAAAATATTGCATTACAACTATATAAAGGTTAAAAAGGATTAGGAAGAAAGATTAGATAAGCAATTCACAAAGAAACAATGGGAGGACATATGTAGGTCTCCCAAACACGCAACAAAATCTAGAAAAATTAGCATTTTTGTTTGGAATGTTTATATAGATATTTCTATACCCCAAGTAGACTCCAAAGAAATTTTCCTCAGGTAGACAACAATTGTAAATGTGATGGGGAAGAAAGAGGTAATTGGGAACACATTTTCTGGGAGTACAGTGAGTTGGTGTACTTTAAGGGTTCCTTATGGAATGCACTGTCGGAGATGCTGGGTGAGCAGGATGGTGTTTTGAGGCAGATGATTTTTTCTGAGCTATGACACAGAATCTTAACTGCTTAAACATGGTAAGGCATTGGTGTCTCTAATTATGGTGGCTGCCAAAAAAGCAATTACTAGAAAATGGAAATCTACATCTAAATCAACTATATTAGAATTACTGAATTTAGTAACAGAGATAAAACAACTGTAACTGAGATCTTTAGAAAAAGGTAGGAGAAAACTACATATGAAAAAAGTGGGAAATGTGACAATTATACATACAGGGGATTAATGAGGTTTAAAAGAAGGAAGAACTTAAATGAGCTATGTAATGTTTGAAAACGATTGGGTAGATTATAAATGATGTATAATCTGATGTGCAACTGGGAGAGTGTCAGTATGGTTTGTGATGTAAAATGCTTGCAACTAGGATTGTGTCGGTGTGGTTTACTTTCATTTATATAAACATATGACTACTTATGTCTTAAGTGATGTTTTAATAAAGATGTTTCTTGTGTAAAAAAGGGGGCAGGAATTCAATATTTTATATAATGTTGCTTAGGCTATATGATATATAGCAATACATGTGAAGCATAATGTTTGTTAATTTTAACTTAATACAGTTTGACTTTTATATAAATATAAATGTTCCTATGTTACAAGTGATAATTCAATAAAGGTGTTTAAAAACAAAAGGAATTAAATATCAGTGGAGCTAGCAGGTTCAAAGGAAAAAATGTAAGTTTCTCCAAAATGGAGTTTAAATACCATGGTGGAGCAGGGAGAGTCAAGCGTGGTATGGAATAAATAAATACAAAAATAAATACATTAAAACCTTTTAAGAATGCTTTACAAAGTTTACGACAGGCTAAGGATGAAGTGGAAAAGCGTTGGTGGTAAGAGGACATGGTAGCTAAATGAAGTTTAATAAGGGAGTAATTAGTCCCTTTTTGAAATATGTCTACTAGAAAGTTTACCACTTGCGAAATAGGGACTAAGAAGCCATCTAAATGATGTTGGGGAGCCCAAACAAGAACTTTCCACTTCCCTTTACAGATCTTTCTAGTAAAAGGTTTTGAGGGGCTGTAATCAAATTAACAATTTCAGATGGAACGTATGGTCCCTGACCATCAGTGGAAGTCAAGAAAGCATGTGGTTAAGTGAAGGGAATATCTGTTTGGGTGAGGCTGCCTAGACAGGTAGGACAACAAAATATGGTGCTGAGGAAGAAGGGGTCATGTTTCAGATGAGGCTACAGCAGGGGAAACCAAATCTGGCAGGGTCAAAATGGGATTATGAGAACTACCTTGACTCTGCATATTTCTGTAGGGGAAACACCTACAAGAGCCCTGTGGGACAAACATGAGAGAATGCATCTCTTGGGGGAAGCACCTTCTGAAGGACAATGGAGAAGAATCAGTCACATTTGGTGTTTCAGGGTAAAGCAAAGAATGCAACAGGGCTCTCCCACTTTCAGAAAATCTTGAGTGCTGCTGAATTGTTGAAAGACAATTTGTGTGGGAGAAAGATCTGTCTGCTCAACCTGTTCATAATAACAAAGTCCCCGGTATACATGTTGCTAAGAGAAAGCAAAGTGATGTTGCATCCCATTCCCAAACCCTCACTGCTTCTCTGCTTAGGGGGTAAGATCAGTTTCCTCCTCTGCCATGATGTCTGAGTGAACTGACACTGCATCTTAGGGAAGCACGGACTGATGAGCAGGACCACTCATGTCAAAGACACTGATGTGCAACTTGGTCTCTTGGAAAGTCCATGTCACTTGAACCATCCCTTTCTAGATAATACCCCCCATTACAGTAAGGATGCATCTGTAGTTACTGTGGTAGTGGGTACAGATGGGACAAAGGGGTTCCTATATTGAGGATGTCTGGATTTGACCACCAGAGCAGGTGTTTTATACAAATTTTTGAAGGCTTTATACTTTGTGAAATTGGCTGTGCTGCTTCACTCGTGTGTTACGAAAACCCCCATGTTGAGCCTGCCATGTAATACCATCCAAATAGAAGCTGCCATAACTCATAGCACTTTGAGAACACATCAAAGCACTTTGAGAACGTCATCAAGTGACTGGTTATGTGATAGATCAAATAATTCCATAACTATGGCAAATATACTGTCTTTGAGTAGCTTGGCCTTCTAGCTCACTAAATCCAAGTAGCAGCCAATAGAGGTTAGGAACAGTGAGGGATTCAGTTATAACTTTGCTACTTTGATTGTGAAAGAACATGCATAACTGGAGTAAACATTGTTTTGCTGGAATAAGTTTTTCCAATAGTAGGTGTGGCAATGAGGCAGTTGTCTAGGTAGGGGAAGTGAGCTCTGACTGCAGCAGGGATTTTGGTGAACACCTAGAGAAGCTGTGGTGAGACCAAATGGCAGGGCTCTGAATTGATAATGACTAACACCCATGTAGAATCTCCTGGATGATCTCACTACTTTGATGTGTATGTATGTAAGTATGTATGTATGTATCCTGGAGATCCAAGGAGCACATTTGGTCTCCTGCCTGCAAGCACAGCAGACAAGCTGCGCCATGACCATCTTGAATGACTTCCTTCACATACTGATTCAGACAACCAAGGTCCAGAAATGGTCTGAGGTCCTGAGTCTTTTTGGGCACCAAGAAGAAGCAAAAGTAAAATCTAGACCCTCTCTGGTCTGGTGGGACCTCATGACTGACTCATTCCATTAGGAAATTATGCACCTCCTGCTGAGCCACTCTCCTTTGGTGAGGTGGTAAGAATGGCAGATGGAAGATATTTCCCTGATCCATTCATCCTGTGTGATAGCCAACCATGCAGACAGATGCAAGAAAAGAAATCTTCTGACTGCCACCAAAGCGGGACAGTCAGGCAGATGGAAGAGACTTCCCAGATCCATTTGTCCTGCGTGATACCCAACCATGCAGACTGATGCAATAAAAAACATCCTCTAACTGTCCCCAGAGTGAGACAGTTAGGCAACAGCTCAGGGTTCAAACTGGTGGAATCCTTGAGAGGATCCTCCAAACCTTTGCTGGTGAAGACTACCTCTGCATCTTTTGTGGCAGTTAGAAGAAAAACCCTCTCTGCTGTAGGGGCCTGTGTCATACTATTGCTTTTACTGAGACGCTTAGGATTTATGATGCAATGTTTTTGCACCTTTCTGATTCTTCTATGACTGAAAACCTAACTCCAACAGCTGTGATCATCTTGCCCTCTTACTCACACTGCAGCAGTCTGTCCTTAACTTTTTGCCTAAACAAGGACATTCCATCAAAATGAGTACTGAAGAAAGCCACCTTGAACTGCTATGCAAATTCTGTAAGGCATATCCAGGCCTGTGTGTACATTGCAATGTCTGAGACAGCATCAGCTGGAGCATCGTGTAATAAACTTATGGACAGTGAAGAAAGTACAGTTGTGTACACTTATCATAAATGTAGATGTTCGAGTGTATTCACTGTTGCAGTCATTACATTTGGGTTATCTGCCTGCAGGTAGCCCTCAGCCGGCCTGAATATCAAAGTCTTGGATTCCTGCGTCAGATGCTGTCTCTTCTTCCATGACGTCAGGTCGTCAGGGGTATAAAACATGCAGCCGACGCCATTACATTAGTTTTTCTTGCCCCAGATGTCAGGTGCCCCCAGTTATATGTTAGGTTACACCTCCAACAAAAAGCAAACACACCAGAAAGTTGAAATACACTAAATAAGAAGAAAAGTATAGCCAAGAGAAGTCAGGGGGCTGGAGGGAGGGTAACCAGGACTGCAACAGTGACTACACTCGAACATCTACATTTATGGTAAGTGTACACAACTGTACTACGTTCTTCGTGTTTCACTGTTGCAGTCATTACATTTGGGTAGATTCCAAAAGCTAAGGAAGGGAGGAGGAAGTTAGAGAGCATTAGGACCAGCTATTAAGCACTGCAAAACTGCAGTGGCAAAACCAGCTCTGGATTTAGAAAACATAGGCATGTGGTAATGCTTGGTGAAGGTATGTACAGAGCTCCAGGTAGCAGCTTCTAGGATATCCCTGGTAGGTACACCTCTGAGAAAGGCTGAAGATGCAGCCCTGGTGGAATGTGGTCTGATCCCCTGTGGGGTAGGTTTTCTATGGTGCTTATAACAGAAATGAATGCAATGGGTTATCCACTTGAAATGGCCTTCCCCCCTCTGCCCCTGCAGCAAAGCCAGCTAGCAGCTGTTCAGATTTTCTGAGAGGCTTAGTCCAGTCCAAATAAAATCGAAGTTGTTTGTGCACGTCAAAAGAGTACAGTATTCGTTCCCCTTTGTTTTCTGGAGTTGGGAAAAAAGTAGGCAAATGAATGGACTGATTAAGGGCCACACTAGACACCACCTTGGGCATAAAGGAAGGACTGGTCCTGAGGGACACCCATTCTGCATGGAAGATGATGGGCTCCACTGCCATGAGGGCCTGTAATTCAGACACTCTTCTTGCTGAAGTGATGGCTAGAAGGAAGACTGTTTTCCAAGAAAGGAATTTCAACTCTGCTGTTGCAGCTGGCTCAAAAGGAGTTAGAGTGAGGTTTTCCAATACAAAGTTAAGGTTCCAGGCTGGAGAAGGGGCTCTCCTGGGTGGTCTTAAATTTTTGGCCCATCTGAGGAATTGCTTTAGCAGGGAGTGAGAGAAGAGGGGTGGGTTCAGTATTATAATCAGCTGAAATGGCAGAGGCATGAATTTTAACAGACAAGAAGGAAAGGCCCTTGTGGAGCATCTCTGTTAAGTACTGAAGAATATGCGGTAAGCTGGGCACCGTTGTGCCCATCCCCTGAGCCTGGCTACAGGAACAGTATCTTTTCCACTTTTCAGCATAGGATTTTCTAGTACTAGGCCTCCTTGCCTCCAGAATGACATCTAGCACCTGCTTACTGAGGGATGCTATTGGAGAACCCAGCCAGGCTGCAAGGTTCAGGGTTTGAAGCTGAGAGTGCAAATCTGGCCCTCCTGCTGGGACAGCAGAGAAGGGGTCTGAGGCAGGTGCCATGGTTCCAGCAGTGACATACTGCGCAAGAGGGGGTACCAATGCTGGCGTGGCCAGTCTGGTGCAATCCATATTGTCCTTGGTTTGTCCTGTTTGATCTTTAACAGAACTTTCGAAAGGAGAGGCAGAGGGGGAAAGGCATAAACTGAGAGGCTTTCCCAGGTGAAGGACAGGGCATCCACTTTTCAAGCTTGACTGTGGGAAATCCTTGTGCAGAATATGTCCAATTGGTAGTTCTGAAGGGAGGTAAACAGGTCTATCTCTGGATTCCCCCATTTGTTTCTGAAAAGGTTGAATATCTTTGGTTCCAGATTTCACTCGTGGGGTCCATGAGATTTCTGCTTAGGTCTGCCAGTGAATTTAGCTCGTCTGGCAGGAATTGAGCTTGTAGGTGCACTTGGTAGCTCAAGGCTGTGTTCCACAGAGCCATGGTTAGTCTGCAGAGAGGGTACGAGTGGGTCCCCCCCCCCGCTTGTTTATGTACCACATAGTGGTGTTGTCTGTCTTTACCGATAATTGTCCTGGAAAAATGTGGTCCTTGAAGGCTGTCAGGGAATTCTGTACAGCTAACATTTCTTTTTGATGGATATGCAGGTGCATCTGACTCGGGTTCCATTTGCCCTGAATGCACTGCCCTGCGAAGTGAGCCCCCCATGCATAGTCTGATGCGTCTGTTGTTAGGGTTTGGGCGGCAGGGGGTAGAGTGAATGGGAGCCCCTTGTTTTGGCAGCAGGCCTCTGCCTACCAAAGGAACTCTGTCTTTATACAAGGAATCAATGATTCCAGATCCTGAGAATGTTGACACAATAGGCTTTTTAGATACCATTGTAGTTTCCTCATATGCAGTCTTGCATATGGAATTAGTAAAATGCAAGAGGCCATGAACCCCAGGGCTTGCAGGATTTTCCTTGCAGATAGCTGGGTCTTTGTGGCCAGTAGTCTGAAGTAGGCTGTCAAATAAACTTGTTTCTCTGGCGTGAGGTAAGCCATTTGGGAAGTCGTGTTTAAGCTTGCTGCCAGGAATACAATTTGTTGGCAGGGTACTAGATGTGATTTCTTTTCATTTATGGTGTACCCCAGTGAGGTTAGAAGTTTCTTTACAAATGCCAGATGTTTTAGTAGCATGTCCTGGCTTTCTGCCTGAATTAGACAATCGTCCAGGTATGGGTATATTTGAATATTTCTTTGCATGCAAAATGCAATGACTGGAGCTAGACACTTTGTGAATACCCTGGGCACAGTAGATAAGCCAAAGGTAAGTGCAGAGAACTGATAGTGCATGGAGCCTGCTCTGAAGCGTAGGTATATCCCACAAGATTCCCTTACTGGAATGTGCAGGTAAGCTTCCTTTAAGCCTAAGGTTGCCAACCAGGCATCTTTGCCTAGCATAGGAAGCAGCTGTTGAAGTGTTAGCATTTTGAATTTTGGGATTACCAAAAAGGTATTTAGAATAGAGAGGTCCAGGATAGGACGCCAGGAGCTGTCTTTTCTGGGTACCAGGAAAAGTTTTGAGTAAAAACCTTGTCCCATTTCTTCTGCTGGGACAGGTTGAATAGCCCTGATACTTAGAAGAGAGAGAACCTGCTGTTGAGCCTCTGCCCACTGATTTGGGAGTAGATAAGGTGTGGAAGTGGAATCTGTATCCTTGGAAAACTACATCTACAACCCATTTGTCCTGGGTAATCAGCTCCCAGTTTTTTGCATGCAGGGTGATTTTTCCCCCTAAGGGAGCAGGCAGTTGAGCAGGGCTTGGAAGGTTTAAGGTTAAGTCATTGTGACATTTTTCCATAGGGTGGTGTCTTACTACTTCCAGCTTTGGAAGTGGGAGCCCCCCACTGCTTAGGCCTGTGAGTACCTTGAGACCATAGCCTAGGTGGTCTGCTGTTCCTGGGTTTGGACTGAGAAGGTCTGGAAGTGACAGGAAAGGACCAATTCTTAGAAGGCCAATGGCTGCTAAATGTGGGAGGCTGTACTTGCAGGAAATCTTTAACAGTTTGCATAGGTTTAGCTTTTTCCTCCATCTTTTTAAGGACTTCTTGTTTTGTTGCCAAACAGGTGGTCTTGGTTTAAGAGAGCATTCAGTAATTTAGAGTTAACATGATCTGGCAAATTTTGCTCCTTAAGCCAAGCATGCCTTCTAAGTACAGACCCAGTGACAGCAGTCCTGCAAGATGCTTCTAGAGTCAAAACCACATTGCAAAGTATGTTTACCAACTTATTCAGCAGAATGCATTAAATCCTGTAATTCTTTATTTTCAGCACAGTCAGGAATCAACATAATTTTCTGTTTAAGTAGTCCCATAATATGCTGCTGATAATTTAACATATGAAGCTGGCAGTTTTAAGACCCTAATGGCCAAAGTAGCAGAAGTGGATACCTTCTTACCACATCTGTCCAAGGCCAAGGAATCTCTATCAGAGGGGGTAAGGTTTTGGCAGTAGTAGCCTTAATGCCTTTAGGTCCTTGGGAAATGTTCTCTGGGTCCACAGTAGGATTCTTGAAGAGGAACTTGTGATTGTCAGGTACTCTGTAACACCTGTCAGGCTTCCTGGGAGCTGGAGGTAAAGTGTCTGGGGCCAGGCTAGATTCCAAGAAGGCATCATCTACAATGTCCAGGACAGGAGTGACAGCTAAAGGCCTGTGTTGAGGGAGCAGTAAGAATTCCCTAAGCCTCTTTTTGGAGTCAGAGTAATCCTGGCTTTCCCAGCGGAAATGCTCCCTAAGAGTGTGCAAGGTTTCACCAAAAGAAAAATCTCCTGGAGGGGAAGCAGAGGGAATGGAATCCTCTTGATCAGAATCCTCATAGGTAGATAAGGGCAAATCCCGGTAATCAGAAGAAACAGAAATTTCAGAATCCTGATCAGAAGAATCAGAAGGAAAATCAGTTCTAGGTCTCTTAGAGGGTGAAGGGTGGCTTCCCCTAATTAAAGTAATAAGGTCTTCAGCCATTCTTATTTGTTTTTTAGGCATATAGGCCTGACCATGCGGTTTGGACATTGGTTTTCTAGGCGTGGGTCGAGTTTTAGGCCTTGAAATGCAAGTCAGTAGGCCTGAATACACCCTCAGAAGCCGGTGCCTGCACAGCAGCTCCGGACCCATCCAAGGTAGAGACATCCGCAGGTTCCATAGTCGAAGAAGCATCTCGCGGTATACCGGACTCCGAATGGGTCTCAGTAGAGGCCTGCGAATCTGAAGTAGCAGGTATCAGGGGCTGCGAAAGCACCTGATTGAATAAGACACAAAACCGACAGTGAGGGACGTCGTGGTCTGGGCCTAAGCAAGGAATGCAGTATGAATGAAAATCTTTATGAGGTATTTGCTTTCCACAGGTAATACAATTGTTAATTTTTACTGACATCGGTTAAGAGCAAGAAAAGGGACCCCCAACGAAGAACATGCAAAATTAATGGTCAATACTTTGGATTTTTAGCTGTGTATTCAGCTCATCCAGGGCAACTGTTTCTAAGTATTCATATCCTTGTCAGCTAGGGCCCTCTGAAACCTTATCATAGGCAACAAGTAAACAAATCATTACGATAGAAAAGGTACTTCAGGCATATACCTGCCCAGTAAATCTATGCATTATCCCTGGCCCTTTATTAGGAGGATGAATAGCTTGAGCATCCTATGGGAACTCATTTTGGTGACCACTGACACCACTAAGGAATCAACAACAAAAAAAACAATGCTCCAGTGTTGTCAGTCCTTGGGTATCCTCAACATTCCATCTAGAGTTTGTAGGACTGGTTCTGCTACATTATGTTCTCTCCATTGAGCAAAGCATATCAATAAGCATGTTGGGGGAATGGTACTATCCAGACCACTGGGAGTAAGGACCTTAAAGTCTCTTAACTTTGTTCTGTTGGGTCAACTGGCCATGACCTCCTCTGCCTCATCATTTCCAAGATGTGGCCAAATGAAGTGTCTTCAGGACAGGACTGGGGGATCCTCTCTCCTTTGTCAGGATCTGTAACTGGCGAGGGAAACTCAAAAGTGGAGTTATGTACTTCCTTTTGCACTGCCTCTTCCTAGGAGGGTTCAGAGGGGACTTATCTAAGATATCCTGAGTAGAAGGCATCACAAGCCTTGATAATTTCTGCTTATAAGGTCCTCTGTCCTGCAGGGACATGACAGACTAATATCTCAAAGTCTCAGCTTCAATTGTACCTATGGGTAGAAATTGCAAAGCATATACCTACTCCTGCACAAAGATTACCTTGGATCTCTTCTGCCAATTATCCCTTGTGAGACCCATCAGCCAAGATACTTGAGCCCAAAGACACTGGCACTGAAAGCATCAGTTTGGCAAAAACATTTCCAGGAGTGAGGTTACCTAGGAAAACTGTCAAAGAAGGATCAAATGCAGAGTGTTGATGTAAATGGCCCCAAAAGGGTCAGGACGAGAGTCAGCACCTAGTGCTTTGTGCCAAGCCCCTTTGGCCTAGTGGAGGTCAGTGTTAGCACTATACCCCTCAACTTCTTAGAGAAAGAAATTGGGACAAAACCATAAACAATCAGGGGACAAAGGGACAAAAATAGGGGCACTTTTTAAATATTGCTCTTACAAACTTAGAAACTTAACAGAATAACAAGTGTTGCATTAATATGAATTTTCTGAAGGGTAGAAAGTCTAAAACTCAAATGTCTGTCAGCATTTTCTGATTTTAACCCTCAATGATTTACCAGAAAACCACAATTTTATGAGAAGCAGACTAAAAACAGGAGGCAAAAATCTGATCATTCTGTGAAAATTTGTACAGTTGAGAGGTATGAATGGCACTGAAGAAAAAAGTATCCTCTGGTGCTGAGAACATCGGCACAGGTTCTCTCACCTGTTCCAGGTCTTCCAGAGCTGAAACAGGGCTCGGGGTAAGAATGGTAGTGAAGGTGGTTTGGGGTTCATCTTGGGCTGCCCTGGACACAGAGGGCCAAAATGGCACCATACTGAATATGAGCCTTCAAAAACACCAATAAAATCTTCTGCCAATCCAACTGTGTGGATAAAAGCAGGGGCAGTGAAGAACAGAAAGATGGAGTCAATACAGGGCACGTACTTCTGTGATGGCTTGGCGGTTAACTACTTTGACTATGGTATATAGGGTCATGGGTTCGAGACCTGCAGGGTTGTTTATTTTTGACAGTGCAGTAGTGTAGCGGTAGAATTGTCACCTCACAGCAGGAGGTTCTCCGGTTTGATTCTCAGCTGGAGTGCCTTCTGTGTGGAGTCTGCATGTCCTCCCTGCGGGTTTTCTCTGGGTGCTCCAGTTTCCTATGCGTTTGGAGCGTTTCTCCCTGGGCCACCACTGAAACTTGGCTTGTTACAATTCGGACTTTCCTATTAAACAAATATTAAGGGTTGGGAGGGTGGCCTAATGGTTTAGGTGTTTGCCTTACAAACAAAAGGTGTACGGTTTGAGTTTTACAAGGGATAATTGGCTAAGCTTAAAATGGCTTGCAAGGGCAGTTAGCTTAGTACTAATCTATGAACCTATGAGGAGAGAAAGCAGAAAAGCTCCTGCTTTGAAGAGAAGTTCCCAGCTTTCCACCTTGGAGCATGGTCAGTACTGCCAGAGGACTTGCATCTCTGAGTAGAGGCTGATATGATGGAGTGAGGAGAATTAACGGTCACCTTTGGAACCTTGGAGGGAGAAAGGTTTTTCAAAAATGGGAGTATCGGAGTGCTCTATCCTTCTCTTTTACTTCCTTTTTTGAGAAGGATGCAGTTTGTCTTCTCAGTGGCTTTATCCTTTTCTTTCTTGTGTTATACCTCTTTCTTTTTGGACCTGTTGGTTTTCGGCAGTCCTTTAAGTGCCGATTTATTACAGCAGTCCAACAAAGTATGAGAACTGAAAATTTTGCATAAGGGGAAGTCAGCATTCAAATGCCCTACCCCTAGGCACACATCTCGCATGGATGTTAGGGAGAGACTGTGTGCCTGTACTGTCCAAACTTCTTAAAACCCAGACGCCTTGGCATCTTTATCAATAACAAAGTAACTAACTTAACTGACAGGAAGGGCTTATCTGGAGCTAGCGGTAGAGAAATAATACATTTACCTGACTACACTATCTGTAACCAAAGTTTATAAGGCAATACAAAGATTTTTTCAGGGAGGGTATGAGAGGGGAAAAGTAAAGGAAAAAGAAAATTGGGGTCAGAGCAGGTAAGAAAGTAAGCAACAGAGGTACTAATTCAAATTCAACTCTAGAATACCCAAAAAAGCTAAAAAACAAAACAAACAAAAACAGAATTATCTGAGGTAGAAAACCACAGAAAAATTATCTCGGTGCTTGAGTGAACTGCAGAGTCACTTAAGTTCACAATGGTGACAACAAGATCTGGAAATTCACAGGACAGCAAGGGCTTAAGGGACAGGGGAGGAGTTCGAGTTAGCAAGAAGCTTTGTTATGAAGAAAAGGTGCCACAGTAACCAGTGCATCAGTCCCAGTATCTGGATAGGACCAGAATAAACCTATCATTTACCACTGATTGTTCTGCTGTAATGTTAAGCAGAAGACACAAAGAGAGACAGACGCATACAAAAAGGGAAAACAGCTAATGCTACAAAAATAATACAAATCTTGTTGATATGTCAACAGACACTATGACAGATACATACAATAAAACCAAATCTTGGTCCTTTTCTTATTTATTCAATGTTCTTGATGTCTGGAAGGTTCCCTGCGAGCCAAAAGTCTTTTTATAGGACAGACTCAATGCAATTCACCCAGTCCAGTCCAGATGTCAAAAGACAGCATTCATTCATTTCACTCTTACGGGAATGGTCATGGCGCATGCAGTTACTACATATAAGTATCACAGAGATGTTAGTGTGTGAATCAATGCAGATGTGTGTGTGCATGTCTGTAAGGGCATACAACTGTGTGAGTGTCTCTCTCTCTGTGTCTGGTTACCTTGCAGGAGATAAGTATTGGGAAACTATATCTATCCATGTGCATGTCTGTTGGAGCTTGCATGCATGTTTCCTTGAGTGTGAGCGAATGTGTAGGCACTTGTTTGTGGCTGATTGTGTATGCATGTGTTTGTGTATACACACACACACACACACACGTGTATGTGTGTAAGGGCATCTGAATGTATGTGTGCATGACGAGGTTTGTCTATGCTATGTGAGCTCTAGAAGGGAGAACACTAGCATGGTCAGGTTGGACAGCACAGCAATCGAGTCAGAGACATTGTAATTAGCCACTAATGATTTTTTTCTCTGTGCAGCTTTACCCCGTCACTGATTCGGAGATTTTCACCATCTCACTAACTGACTAACCCACATTAGCCATTTAACACTGTCAGTGAAAATCTCTCTAAATCTCAGGGTCTGTGCATTACATATTCAAAAGATGTAAAAAGGTAGGCTAAACTCTATAAACGATTTTACTTGACGAGAACTGTTACAAGTGCAGTGTATATTAAACACCCACTATCATTTTTTCTCTCAGTCTTTTTTGGAATTAGACACCTTCTCACTAGATTCTACCTTCTTTCATAAGATAATAGGGAGCTTCTTATAACTCTTCCTGACACAGACACACATTAGCCACAGCTTACATTCTAGCTTGAGCTTAAGAACCTATGGCCATCCTGTTAAACTTAACATTATGATTCCACTCTGGGTACAACAAAAATGTAATACTGGTATGATGAAGACTGGTGACTCACATATTTAACACTTATCATACCAATGCACATAAGACTTCCTGGTTCTCCTTCTCATGAGACTCAGAAAACAGTGTTTTGCTCATGCCCTCCTCTCCAGAATGAACACATCTTTACAATTATTGCATTTTCTTTTCATCTCGATTAAGAGACCATATAAATATCAGCATTGCTATTACTACAGTAACAAGCATGACAGGCAAATATTAATTCGGATATAGGTTCATAGGGTCATAGGTTCATACTAGGCTATCTGCCCTAGGGCATTTATAAGTCTAGCCAGAGTGTGTTTGGCTTTCGCCACCCATTTTAAATTAATTTTGCTATGCCCTTTTTCGAGGTTAGTATACTGTGCCTCTGTCTAACAGTGACACAGAAGTGATACCCGGGGTAAACCTACGATCTCCCATCCACTCATCAAGATTCCTCTTGAAGAGAGTCAATGAGGGACTCTGCCTAACCTGGACTGGGATTTTATTCCAGAGTGAAGGGAGCCTCTGGGTTATGAATCTGTCCCTCCAGCATGTCCTATTTATTTCAGTGCTGAGGTTCAAGTCTCTCGAGCGCGTAGCTCGATGGGATTTGGATTTTCTGAGGTGCAGCATGTCCATTAATTCTGGGTTGGACATGGCTTTATACGTCAGGCACAGATCGCCTCTGAGCAGGTGGTATCCCACTGAGTAGAGCTGAAGTTTCTTTAACCGGGCACCATATGGCATCTGTTTGAGCCCTTTGATCCTCTTGGTGAGGTACTTTTGGGGTCTTTCCAGTTGCTGCAGGTGTCTGGTAAGGTACATCCCACTCAATTATGGGCCTGATGAGGGATGAGTAAAGAGGCACGATGACCTCCCCTGATCTAGATGTGAATCCCTTCATGATTAGGTGGGCTATATAAAATCACTCAAATTCTCTTCAAAACATGTGGTTTCTCTACATGGAATGTATTACTGCATATGATTATAAACTGAAGTAAGCAATTTATCTTACAGGCATCTGAAATTCTATTTCATTATCTATTTTGCATATTAACTTACCTCCACAGTGTTGCCCTGTGCATCCATCACTCTCCCAAGAGTTAAAGTCATATCTGCATCCGTTGCTGATGTGAACCATTTAAATCCATAAAGTCTGTAACTGCCATCAGGCTGTTCCCTGGCCACAGTCTCTGTGCCTCCAGCTGAAAAAAGGCAAATTTTTAGGTACAGGATTCAAAATAAAATAAACATCATCATCCAATAGTGAATTCTGGGATTTGAGAAATTTTCAGCTAATTTGTACACAATTCAGACTGCAGGAGATCAGTTCAGAAGAATGTCATGCATGTACCTAGGCAGTGACATGACTAAAAAAAATATCATCAAGGAACCTGAAAGCCATAATCCCATTTTTAAAACTTCCCACACCATGCAGGTGATACGTTTGTTTTAAATTATCTGAGGTATGCTCAGCATTTTTAAATACATCTCTAACCATAAAGTACTCAACTTAATCAATCAAATCTTACAGAATCATGACTTGAACGGAGATGGATCATTTTTGGTTTTGAATTCCAATTTGCCATATGCTGTCTTTATGACAATGAAACTGTCTATGTTCAAGTTTATTTAAATAAAATGAGAGAACATCATCAATTATGTATTTATTTAAACATATTGACTGGGTAGATCACCGACTCATAAGGACCTACAGAAGGTTTAGCCCAGGTGTAAACATACAAGACAGTCAAAGGTACGACATGTAAATTCACACAACAATAAAACATTTTATTTTTCCCACAACGTACAGAAATTATACAAATATTAACTTATATAGACATTATAAAGAGGTGTGTCTGGAGCATTTCTCACTGGGCCCCTGTTGAAAATTGGCTTTGTTCCAAGTCGGACTTTCCTAGTAAACAAATATTAAATAAATAAATAACTGTGGTTTGAACTTAGAAGAGCACATTTTTTAGAAGGTAGCAGGTAATGTCAAAATCTTTTTTTTTTTTAACATCTTTATTGAATTATCACTTGTGACATAGGCAAAAAAGTTATGTACTCACCATAATGTTCCATCTGTGTTGTCCATTTTCATTCTTCCTCAACAACTGGGTTTGGATCTGACTCGGCAGTTTTTTTTTTTGCAGCTCGTGGCCACTAGAACTCACGAGCTCCTCCCTTACCAATAATGCTCTATCCCCATAACATACCTCAGATCTTGTTTTCTGGTTTACACTTTTAGATGACAAATGATCACACTGATAAGAGGAACCAATTTTTGGAGCTCAGCCAAAGGTCCTTTATAACCTTCACGTTCTTCCAGAAATTAATAGTTGGAATGGTAGGGGGTTGGAGGGAGGGGAGTTGAGGAAGGATGAAAATGGACAACAGAGATGAAATGTTATGGTGAGTACATAACTTCTTTATTTGATGTTTTCAATCTTCATTCATTCTTCAACAACTGGGACAGGGTCCCCAGCTACCTGAATTCCCAGGAAAACTCTAAGGAAGTATATTCCTGAGTACTGTTGGAGTCGAAGGCTGCTCTTCCCTTAGAGACCAGATCCAACTTGCAATAAGTAATAAAGGTGTGAGGATTAGCCTAAATTGCAGCCGCACAGATATAGTCCATGGAAGACCTGGATAAAAATACAGATGATGTTGCCATGGACCTAGCTTAATAGGCTCTCAAACATTTTGGCAAAGACAAGCCAAATTTGTTATAAACAAAGGAAATGCAATCAGTCAGCCATATGGCTAAAGTCACTTTTGCAACTGGCTTGCCTAATTTTGAATCCTCAAAAGAAACTATTGATCCATTTTTCTGAAATTCTTTGTTCTATGCAAACAGAAACATAACTGTCTGTGAATGTCCAAAAGTGCAACATATATTCACGTTTGTGAAATCTGAAAAGAAAACTAGAAGATTAATGAACTGATTGATAATGGATTCTGACTCCACCGTAGGAAGAAAAACATTTGGCTCTTAGTGCTACTCTGTTTCTATGGAAAATTAAATAAGGAGTCTTATAAGACAATGATTGAACTTCAGAAATTCTTCGACCAGAGGTTATAGCTACCAAGAAAATAGTTTTCCAGGTTAAAAACTTCAGTTCACATTCAGCTGCTGGTTCAAAGGGAGATCAAGTCAAAGACTGTAATACTAAATTTAAATCCCATGGTGGAGTAAGATATTTAAAAGGTGGCCTCAAAAGAAGGGCACCCTTTATAAAGGCCTTAGAGAGTTTTGAAAAAGCTAAGGGGGAATTGTCAAATCCTATATGAAAATTTAAAATGGCAGGCAGCTGTACTTTAACAGCTGAAGAAATAACCCCTTTATTAAAGATTGAAGTCAGGAACTTAATATAATGTATTGGTGCTAAAAAACGGTCAATGTATTTTTGCTGCACCCAAAAAACAAATCTTCCTTTCTAGTGGAAGCTTTATGGAAGATAAAAGTATATGACAGACAGGGGAGGAAAATCTACACTGCCAGGCTATCAATGGAAAGTGGAGAAACCATGCGGTCAGCTTTAGGCCTGAAATGTCTGGGTAAACTATGTCTGTTGGGTGAGACAGGAGGTCTGTAATTGGATCCAGAATCCATCGAGGGTGAAGTAGATGAGGCCAAAGAAAAGGGAACCAAATATGACAAGGCCAATAACAGGCAATGAGGATGACGTTGTTCTTCAATCAAGATGCTTTCTGGAGAAATTTCTGAATTAATGGAGTTGGGGATATGCACAGAGGAGACTGGGGGGCAATCATGTAGGAGTCTCTCTCTCGGTGATTCCCCAAGTGGGGTGGATTAGGGCAAAGAACCTGCAGCACTTGTTGAGAGGAGATGGAAAGAGGCTGCAGCAAGGTTGGCCCCATTAGCAGAATATCTTTTCTGTGACTCTCACACTGAGAGACCACTTGTGAGATTACAAAATGGACCTGCTCAACTTGTCTGCTATCAAGTTGGATTTCCATGGAATGTGCATTGCTATAAAAAATTGATTGCATGAGATCGACCACTGCCACACTTTCAGAGTTGCTCGACAAAGGGGTGACTCTTTCTGGCCTGGGGGGAACCTCTTGGATAACTCTTTTTCTAGAAATGTTACTTTCCTCTGACTGGGTGGAACATCGGGAATTTTGTTCACTGTTAAGGGAGGGGGTAGAGAAAAGGAAATTGTATAACCTCTGGAAATGGTCCTCTGCACCCACATATCTTTTGTAATGTCTAGCCAGGCTTTTTGGTGCAGGGATAGATGACCCCCAACTGCCTCCAGAGATGGACAATCAAGCCTCCTTTGAAAGTGCTGATAGGCTCTGTCAGAAAAAGAATCTCTGGACCCCTGGTTCTGCAGGCCTCCTCTGCTGTGCAGACAATGTCTTCCATTTGAGTTCCCCATCTGCCTCTGGGGAACCATCTCTACATGGATCCTGGAAAGGACCCCGGGACTTTCTGAATCACATCTTTCAACCACTTCGTTGATTCCTAGAGAAGGTTCTTTGAGAAGTCTAAAAATGTACACCTACTGCAGAGAGGGTCTTTTCATCTTGCTCACACCTGGAGAGTATGTCCTTCACTTTACGGCCAAATAACGAACTGCCGTCAAAAGGTGTATTGGCAAATGAGGACTTGAAGGGCTCCACAAAATAACACAAGCACATCCAGGCATGTCTCCTAATGGAAGTGCCTGAACCCACTGCCCTTGAGGTTCCTTCAGCTGTATATGATATGAGCTTTATGGACGAAATGTGATTGTTTGTAGGGTAGCCAACTGTGAAGTTACAGAACTCTATGCCTCAGAAGTACTGGTTTGGAGAGTTCCTTAATCAAATCCCTCTGCAATCAGGTGAAATGTGTCAGATAATTCATCAAACTGAGTGGAAATGTCACTGAACCATATACTCGCTTCCCAAATCTGTCCAACGCCATGTACTCTCTGTTAAGGGGATGGACAGATGAACTCTGTTCCACAAGTTCTTTTTTCATGGCCACTTCAATGACCATGGCATCTGCCAATACTCCCTTGCTCCAAAATTCTCTTACTTTAGATGGTTCCAGTATCCTATCCAGTCTCTTGGGGATTGGCTCAACAGCATCAGGTTCCTTTCAAGCCCACCTAAAGATCAAATCAATGAGCTCATCGGCAGGCGGAGTCACCCAGGAAGATGATGGGCCAAACCTGAAGGCTTCCAGGAATACCGATTCTCTACTGGTAGACCAACCACCTCTTTATTTGAGGATCTCCACAATATCTCTATAGGATACGTTTTCAGGTGGTGATCTTGGGGGGGGGGCTTCCCCCTCATCAAAATCAGTATCTTCTTCAGTGACTGATTTGTAAGGAGAGTCTAAGTGCCTCCTCTTGCACTTTCTCTTCCTAGAGATTTCTTCAGTGGGATGTTCTGGAGAAGTATCAGAAGAAATAAGAATATCCTGCTGGGTAGTCTAGTGAACTTTGGCTGGCTGTCCCTGTGGAGTAGAATGAAAAGGCTCAAGGCACAGAGACTTATGGGATCCTGAAGGGAGATGTGAGGGGGGTAGAATTGCCCATCCTACAAAAGTAGAGAACACACACTCTACTACCTCAAAGGCAGATTGCTCTGGGGAGGAGAAGGCCGGTGAAGCTGATAAGGCATGCTTCTGGACCAACAGATCCTTCTGACCCAAAGGCAATCCATCTAGCACAGAAGTTGGAGCTGAGCTGCCCAGTACAGAGGCTCTGAGGGGCAGAGATGGCTCAGACAACTTGGGAGTCGGCTTAACATCTTGGGTCAGACAACGACATTTCAGCTCTTGAGAGTCATCTAGCTTCGACATGCTCGGAGCCGGTGCACTCAAAGAATGCATCCGAGTTGAAGATACCATAATCTTCAGATATGACACAGACAGTCCTGGAAGGCTCGGATCTGAGGGTTTGAAACCACGAGTCGGATCAGAGAAGGGCTTGAAACCATGAGTTGGATGAGAGAAGGAGCCGAAATGGACAGTGTAGTACCCGTGAAGGTCTCCTGACCCAAATGGGTAGGAGCTTGGAGGACACCCATCTGAATCTGTGCAGACAGGAACTTCCTCATCATCCTATCCACATCAGCTTCTGTCAGGCTCCTGGAAGAACAAGAAAATGAGGCTATTGGCAGGGACCTGGAATGCCAGCGTCTCTCCAAGAATGGGGATGGGACTCTGGAAGGTACAAGACCAAAGTATGGTGTATACCTTATTCGGGTAAATGCTTCAGATCCAAGGAAGCAGAATGGATATCCAACACCAACTCATCTGAAGATTTACACTTTGGATCCAACTTTGACAATTTTTGAGCTGACTCCAATGTCGGATCAGGGGATGGAGTAGAATAATCAGATGTAACCGACAGCCTTTTCTGTACTTCTTGTCTTGTTTAGGAGGTTCAGCCCCCGATAGTGACTCCAAAAAAGTTGTAGGGAGCAGACTTTTCAGAATTAGCTTGTTCTTTTGATTCATAATCACTTGAGGATTAAAAGACTTGTAGATATTACTGTCAGTTTTTATATTAAAAGGTAACAAACTTAAAAAAAGCAACTAAATCATACACTTAACTTTACTAACATGCGAGAGCTCAAAGCGACCATGTCCATACTCAAAAGCGGCAAACAAGATCTGAGGTATGTCAGAGGATAGAGCATTATGGGTAAGGGAGGAGTTCAAGAGTTCTAATGGCCATGAACTGTAAAAAAACGTCCGAGTTGGATCCCACCCCAATTGTTGAGGAATAAATGAAAATTGACAATATCAGACCTTACATTTATATAAAAGCAATCAAACTGTATTAACAAGTTTATACTTACAAGTACTATACATCACATATATTGTAATATATCATATAATCTAAGCAACATTGTATACATTATTCAGTGAATGCTTTTTCGTAAAGCTCATTCCGCCTCCAAACCATTTTTCTGCATGAATTATTGCAAAAATTTCCATTTTCTTTACTTCCAAACCATTTTTCTGCATGAATTATTGCAAAAATTTCCATTTTTTTTTACAAGAAACATCTTTATTAAATTATCACTTATGACATAAGCAATCATACATTTATACAAATGAAAACAAACCATACTGACACATTTTAGTAGTAAACATACATCACTTATAATCTGTGGTCATTGTCAAACATTACATAGGCTCAATCAAATCCTGCCTTACTTTAAACCTCATTCCGCTTCCAAAACAATATTCTGCATGTATTGTTCCCACAACTCTCATTTTTCTATGTAATTTTTGCCTACCCTTTTCTAAAGATCCCATTTCCAGTTGGTTTATCTCTGTTACTGTATTCACTACTTCTAATACAGTTGATTTAGACTTTAGTTTCCATTTTCTAGTAAATGTTTTTGTCATTAGATCCAGCAAAGCCTTACTATGTCTAGGCAATTTTGATTTTGTGTCACAGTTCAAAAAATCATTTCCTTAGTTATACCAATTTGCTCACCTAGTATTTCTGACAGAGTAGTATGCAGGGAATTTTTAAAATCTACAGCAAAATATATACAACGTGGTTAACGGCTGACCTCACAAGAGACAGAAAAAACAGAAATTAAATCAAGACACCACCAGGACTAAAAGCAGAACGATTTATTTCCAGGTAAGCCCTTTCATGCACAAGGCGCTTCTTCAGACCCTACAAACAGTCACCAAGCAAAGTATATATAATAAAAACATTAAAGCAAATTACAATTCAATCAATTAGCCTAAAAACTAATGACACAATTTGCGTGACTTTAAAACTGGTTTTAAAGGTATATTACCATTAATGCCATAACTCTTATCAGCTTGTAAAGTAGGGATCCATTTTATTTCACCAATTTCAGTTCTATTTGATATGCTGTCCTCTCTCACATCTCTGTTAATCAAATGTAAAGCCATAAAACAGAAACTATGAGTTTCATGATCAACGATAAGTTTGGTAAGGGCACTGCACGTTTCCTACGTATACTACTCGTATATGTTCCAAAATTCTTTAGGAGAGCGATTCGTCTTACCAACATAGAAATGTGAACAGTTTTTACAAATAGCTAGATAAACTAAGTCTCTGCTTTTACAGTCAGCATGCAGTTCAGGGAGGTATTTCCTACCAGTAGTGAGATGTACAAAAAATTACCAAGCGAAATAAAGTCCCATGCTTTGCAATTAAGACATGGAAAAGTGCCTACCCTATCCGATTTAGCTGTTGAGCACTTACTAAAATTATAACAGTCACTGTTTAACAGAGAGAGTCCATTTCTAAAACAAAAGGCTGGTTTACCGCCCACAATATTCTTTAAATTAGCATCAGCCATTAAAAAATTACACAGTAACAACACTAGTTTAGAAGGGGCTTTAATAAAAAAAAAAAAAAAAAAAGGGAACATCTTTATTAAATTATCATGTATGACATAGGCCAAGTTACATTTATATAAATAACAAAATGACAATAAACCACAGCGACACAATCTCAATTGCAATTATACATTCCAAACAGAGAGACACAACTGTAGCTGCAAACATTATACATTACATTTAACATATCCAACCATTACACAGCTCATTAAAATCTTGCCTTCTTTTAAACCTTGTTCTTCCTCGGCATTTACTGATCCCATAGTTCCCATTTTTTCTCATGTAGTTTGCTCCTACCCTTACTAAAGATCCCAGTTCCAGTTATTTTAACTCTGCTACTCTTCACTACTTCTAGTAAAGTTGGTTTACAATTTGATTTCCATTTTTTAGTCATTGCTTTTTTGGCAGTCATCATAATTAGCAAGGCCTTACTATGTCTAGGCAATTCCAAATTTGGGCGATAAACCAAACTTTTGCTTCAGAAATGGACCCTCTCTTAAACGGAGATTATGTTATAATTCTAATAAGTGCTCAACTGTTAAATCTGATAGGGTAGGCACTTTTCCATGTCGAATTGCAAACCATGTAACTTTTAGTTATGTACTTACCATAACTTTGGATGTATGGGATCCATCTCGCCTACATTCATGACAGATGGGTTCGGAGCCGATCCATCGGCTCCGACTCGGCAACTTATAAATTAGCACAAAGTCTCTCATTGGCTGGGCTATACCCTATCCCAGGATGCACTACACCTGCTTCCCCAGATCTTGTTTGTTCGCTTTCATACACCCATGTAAACACAGAGACACTATAAGTCACTATAACCAACAAAAGTTCTTCAAGAAGAACGCCAAGAAAAAGTGACTACAGCTCCTCTAAATCCAAAAGGCAGGGGGAAGGAGGGTGGGTACTTATGAATGTAGGCGAGATGGATCCCATACATCCAAAGTTATGGTAAGTACATAACTAAAAGATGTAATGGGATCCTATCTCGCCTACATTCATGACAGATGGGACAGCGTCCCTAGCACCTACATCCCGGGTGGCTCATTGGAGCACACTCCTGAGAACCGTGGAACCAAAGGAAGCTCTGCCTCGAGAAACCACATCCAATTTGTAATGAGAAATAAAAGTGTGCGGAGAAGTCCAGGTTGCCGCAGCACAAATATCATCAAAGGATAACTTGGAGTGAAAAGCTACCGAAGTAGCCATTGCCCTGGTAGAATGAGCCTTGACTGGAAAGGGGAGATCTTTTTTGGCCTGTGAATAAACAAAAGTGATACAATCTTTAATCCATTTTGATATGGAGGCTTTTGATACTGGTTGACCCAATTTGTTCGCTGCAAAAGAGACAAACAATTGATTTGATTTTCGCGTTTGAGCGGTTCTATCCAAATAAAAACGCAATTGTCTATGTACGTCCAATTGATGCAAAGTATATTCTGCGTTATTAGAAAATTCTGGGAAAAACACAGGGAGTTCTATGGTTTGTTGCAAACAGAAAGAAGAGGCCACCTTTGGAATAAATGCAGGGTTCAATTTCAATGAAACTCTATGTTTGTGAAAAATCAAATAGGGAGGATCAGAACAGAGAGCTTGAAGTTCTGAAACTCGTCTAGCAGATGTTATGGCTACTAAAAGGCTGTTTTCCAAGACAGAAATTTTAAATCAGAAGTAGCAGCTGGCTCGAAAGGACGGGCAGTTAGGGCAGCAAGAACCATATTCAAATCCCAAGGAGGAACAGGATGAGATAAAGGAGGCCTAAGGAGCCAAGCTCCTTTAAGGAACGCCTTACAAAGTTTGTGAGACATCAATGAAGGTTCAAATGAAGCATGAAAATTAGAGATTGCCGCTAGTTGAACCTTAATGGTAGAAACTGAAGATCCCGACTGAAACAGGAAGGCCAGAAAATTCAGAACCTCCGATACTGGAGCAGTGAGAGGATCAATACCTCGTTCTTGAGCCCAGAAGGCAAACCTTTTCCATTTACTGGAATAAAGTTTGATGGTGGAAGGTTTATGGGAAGAAGACAGGATGTGGACCACATCCGGCGAGAAAGCATTATCTCGGACTAAGGATGGAAGTGGAGTAACCATGCTGCCAACTTCAGGGACCTGAGAGACGGGTGAAGCCGTCCTGACTGATGAGTCAACAGGTCTGGCACTGGATCCAGAAACCATGGACCTTCTATCGCATGCCTCTGTAGGAAAGGGAACCAAACTTGACGAGGCCAGTGCGGGCAATCAGAATCATCTCGCTCTCCATGTAAATGGCCTTCTGTATCACCCTCGGTAGGAGGGGGAACGGAGGGAAGGCGTAGAGAAGACCGGAGGGCCAACTGTGGGTCAGAGCGTCCCTGGGAATCTGTCCCTGGGAAGGGAACAGTGTGAAGAACTCTGTGCATTTCGCATTGTGTGGGCTGGCAAACAGATCGCAGCAAGGAAGACCCCATCTGTCGAAGATTTTCGCAGCTATACTCTGATTGAGGGACCACTCGTGGGGCAAGAGAATGGTCCTGCTTAATCTGTCCGCAATCACATTGGACTTCCCCGGTATGTGCGTTGCCATTAGAAAGCGGTTGGTAGCTACCACCCAGTGCCAAAGTCTCATGGCTTCTCTGCATAGTGGGTAAGACCTGGTACCCCCTTGCTTGTTTATGTACCATACTACCGACATGTTGTCGGATAGGATCGCAATTGGGCCCTGTGGGAGAGCGTGATGGAGAGCTTGGAGTACCAATAGTACCGCTCTCATCTCCAGGACATTGATATGCAAATGTGTTTCCTGGATCTGCCATGTGCCTTGGACCGACCTGTCCAGGTAATGACCCCCCCACCCTACCTGGGAGGCGTCCGTGGTCACAGTGGCAATGGGACGTTGAGGAATAAATGATTGCCCTTGGTCGAGATTTGACTGTAGAAGCCACCAACGCAGATCTCGACGGCAACTTTCCGTTATTATGATTAAGTGGTTCAAGGGCAGTTCCTGATAAGACCATTGAACCGACAGTAGCCATTGTAGAATTCGCATGTGAAGTCTGGCCAAGGGAACTAGAAGTATAGTCGACGCCATCGAGCCCAACAGTTGTAGAATCCGATGGGCCGGGGCTCTTTGTAAGTGAAGGCAGGATTTGATTTGATCTTGTAAGATCTGAATTCTTGCTGCCGGCAAAAAGGCGCGCATTCTTTTTGTGTCTAAGTCTGCGCCTATGAAAGTAATATGCTGAGAAGGCTGTAGTACAGATTTTTGCAAATTGAATGTGATCCCCAAAAACGGCCCAAGGTGAATGTGGCTCTGAGCGCTTGAAGAAGTAGATGCTCGGAGGTGGCTGTGAGGAGCCAGTCGTCTAGATAAGGAAACACCTGGAATCCCAGACTTCTCAGGTGAGCAGTTACCACTGCCAGACACTTGGTGAACACCCTGGGGGCTGTGGTGAGACCAAAGGGCAGTGCTCGGAATTGGAAATGACTGGCTCCGAGGCGGAAGCGTAAATGTCTCCTTGACTCTCGAGCTATGGGAATATGATAGTAAGCGTCCTGGAGATCTACTGAGCACATCCATGCATCTTTTTCCAGCAAAGGAAGAATAGATTGGAGAGTGACCATTCGGAATTTGGACTTCTTGACTAAACGATTCAATGCACTGAGGTCCAAAATGGGCCTGAAGTCCCCTGTCTTTTTTGGCACCAAAAATAATTTTGAGTAAGTTCCTGATCCGATTTGGTCGGTGGGGACAGGCTGGATGGCTCTTTTTTCTAGCAGCTTTGAAATTTCTAATGCTGCCTGATCCCGCTGACTGGGTGGCACGTCCGGGATTTCCCTTAAAGAAAGGGGGGGGTTTGCTGAAAGGGATGACATATCCTCCGGTAATAATGCGAAGCACCCACTGATCGCTTGTAATGGATTCCCAAGCTTGTGGATGCGCCGCAAAGCGACCCCCGACTGGCTCCGGAGTTGCACAGTCGGGCAACCACTCAGGAACGCTGGTTGTATGAAGAACCACGAAAGGAATCGCGGTCTCCAGAGTTATGTGGGCCTCTGCCACCTCTGGGGCGGCGTCTTCCAAAATCCCCCCCCCCCTGCCTCTGGAGGGGGAATCACTGGGTGGAGTAGAGAAAGACTTTTGGGATTTTTTGAACCACATTTTCCCTCCTCTCCCAGCCTTGGGATAAGGCCTGGAAGGAGTGGAATAACGGGCCCCAACGGCAGTCAAAGTCTTGCCCTCCTGCTCGCACTGAGTTAGCGTGTCCTTCACCTTGGGTCCAAACAAAGATGACCCATCAAAGGCGTCGTGAAGGAAGACTTGAAGGCCTCCAGAACAAACACAAGCGTAACCAGGCTTGTCTCCTAAGGGCAACGCCTGTTCCCGCTGCTCTACTCGCCCCCTCGGCCGCATACGAGATGAGCCTCATGGACGAGTTAACAATAGAAGAAAGAGTAGTCATCTGTGCCAACAGTAGAGGCCAGCGCTTCAGGTAGATTACCAACAAGGAGTCATTTAGCTCTTTGAGAAGATCCCTTTGGAGCCTCGTAAAATGACATAAATAATTCAGCGACCGCAAGGTAAAGGCCGCTGAGGACAGGGTACGCTTCCCGTACCTATCCATACTCCTAGAATCCTTATTAGGAGGATGAATAGACGTCGAAGCCTCTGCCACGTCCTGCTGTGTGGCAGAAGCCACCACCAAAGCATCTACCGGTACTCGCTTAGTGAGAAATTCTTTCTGGGGGGGAGCTGACAAGAATTTGTTAGGCCTCGCAGGCACCGGTTCCACGGAATCAGGGTGTTCCCACGCCCTTCGAGAAACCACATCAAGGAGTTCATCAAAGGGCGGAGACACCCAGGAGGCGGAGGGCTGGGCTCCAAAGGCCTTGAGGAAGACTGACTCCTCAGTTGAAGGGTTTTTGGCTTGCCAGTCACTTCTCTGTCTCAGAATCTCCAAGATATCTGAGAAGGAGATATCATCCGAAGATGATTTGGGGGACCCTTCAGCGTCATCGAGGTCAGTATCCGATGTAATAGACTCATCTTGGGAGTCTACGTGCTTCCTCTTGCACAATTTCTTCCGTGGAGGTTCGTCCGAGCGGTTTCGGACGGACCACCCGGAAGAAGGGAACCCCCGATTGGGGTATCCTCAGGCCCTGGAGCCCCGCTGCCGGGGGGCTGCAACGCAACAGAGGCACCAGTCTCCAAATCTAGGGACGGTGAGGTAGAGTCTAGTTGAACCGGCAAGGGCATGGCCAGCGCGCTCCTCATGGCCTCAAAGGCCGGACCTCCAGAATCCAAGGAAGTCACTGGTCTAGAGGCCACGATGGCACTGGGAATTTTAGCAGCCGATGCTCCGAGGGGGAGACTAGGCACCGAAGCACCTAATCCCAAAGTATTCCCCTCAGGCCCGGCTGTAGAGGTCGCAGTACCAAACCCTGAACCGGAGGACAGGGTAGGAAGCATGGTCGGAGCCGAAAGGCCTGATAGGGGTCTCTGCTCTGACCGTATGGCTCCACCTTGCTCCACCACCACTGGCTCCAACAACTCAGAAGAGGTTGGAGGAGGAATCAAGAGTGTAGGAGTGGGGATCGGCTCCGAAGCAAACTGTGCTGGAGCCGAGACCATTTTAGCAAATACTGGAGACTGGAAGAGCCTCTGTAAAACCCTATCCAGGTCCGAATCCGATAGTCTCGAGGATTTAGAGGAGGTAGACACTCGAGAAGACTTTCCTCTCGGCTCCGATGGAGAAGGGGACCGGCTCCGAAACGGCTCCAATACTGTCGGCGCCGACTCCACCAACTCATGGATCACTATCGGCGCCGAAGAAGCCTTTTTCTTCGGAGCCGAGGGGGAAGAGTCTGAGCTGCACACTTCCACCGGCTCCGAAGCCATTGGAGCCGATGGAGGTGATTCACCTCTCGATACTCCAACTTGCGGCTCCGAAGACAATGGAACCGAAGTAGGAGGTATCGAGGCAGACTCTTCGACACTCGGCCCCGAAGTCAGTGGAGCCGAGGAAGAAGAGGTCAACTTTTTCTTTTTAGAAGTCGGCTCCGACGGACTTGTCGGAGCCGACGATCTTTTCTTTTTGGAAGCAACAGGAGGATTCAAAGCTTCCTCAAAGGAGGGTTTAATAAGCCCTTTTAAAATGAGCTTGTTCTTACGCTCTTGAAGAACTCTAGCAGAAAAGGCATGACATACGCTACAAGTTTCTTGTAAATGTTTCGGCCCCAAACAATATACACAAATAGAATGGCTGTCTGTTATGGACATTTTATAACTGCACCGAGTGCATTTTTTAAACCCTGACTTCTGTTCTTTAGACATAGTACAGGTACCTAAAGAAATAGAGTTCACCACAAAATAAGCACTATAAGAAAAATAGCGCCAACTGAAAAGCGCGAGACACAGTAGAATTTACCTCACAAACAACTGACAAAAAACCAAGGCCAAAGCCCTCTAATTTAAACGGGCTTGGCCCGTAGGTACAAAAAACACAAAGGAATTAAGTTAATAGTAGAAAAAAACCTTTTAACTAAAAATACACTAGGATAGGGCAAGGGCCCTCTAACTAAAACGGGCCTTGCCCGACAACAAAAGTACCAGACAACACTTAGCACTCAAACTTTCAAAAATAGGATAAAGAAGCTGTTAAAACAGCTGTTTGGTTAATATCTGACAAGAAACCCCAAGGTCAAAGACCAATAAAGGTAAAGATAAATCACTTAGCTCCAGCCAAGTCGAGACCACGTCCAGCTAGTAAAGCGGCAAACGAGATCTGGGGAAGCAGGTGTAGTGCATCCTGGGATAGGGTATAGCCCAGCCAATGAGAGACTTCGTGCTAGTATATAAGTTGCCGAGTCGGAGCCGATGGATCGGCTCCGAACCCATCTGTCATGAATGTAGGCGAGATAGGATCCCATTACATCTTATTTCACCTACTAATAATTTTTTTTGTACATTCCACTACTGGTAGTAAAATAAAGTGGAAATACTTCCCTGAACTATATGCTGACTGTAGCTGAGACTTAGTTTATCTAGCTACTTGTAAAAACTGTTCACATTTTTATGTTGGTAAGACAAATCACTCTCTTAAAGAAAGAATTTTGGAACATCTGAGTTAAATATACTTAGGAAACAAATGTGCAGTGCTCTTACCAAACATATCTTTGATCATGAAACTCATAGTTTCTGTTTTATGGCTTTACATTTGATTAACAAAGATGTGAGGGGGGAAGCATATCAAATAGAATTGAAATTGGTGAAATAAAATGGATCACTACCTTAACAAGTACATAGGGGTTATGGCCTTAATGGTAAAATACCTTTAAAGCCAATTTTAAAGTCACGCAGATTGTTCCATTAGCTTTTAGACTAATTGATTAATTGTTTGATTGAAATGTAATTTGCTTTAAAGTGTTTATACTTTGGTTGGTTACTGTTTGCATCGTATGAAGAAACACCTTGTTTGGGAAAGTACTTACCCAGAAAGAAATAATTCTGCTTTTATTCCTGGTGGTTGCGTCTCTAGTTCCTTTTTGGTTTTCTTTCTCTTGTGAAGTCATCCTTTAACTACGTTGTTGATGCTTCACTATTGTTTGTTATATTTTGCAGTTTACTTTGTGGTACATGGCTGAAGGCTTTAACACTGGCATTGAGCTTGCATACAATCCTACGATACACAATTCAAATAGGAATTCTGACAGTCTGAACAGGATCTTGAATACTGAAGGTAATCCACTGCTATGCTTATATCTCAGAGACTGCCTATAGTGCAGAAGCTATACAAGTTGATATGGGTGTTTTCATGTCTGTGTTAAAGGATGTGGAGAATAGAATGTATAAGGCATAAAGATTGCAGTGGTAGCAGTTTTACCTGGAGGCTTGCTTACACTACAGAGTAGTGCCTAGTGGGCTATGGATACTTAGAATGCCGACCTTGTTAGATATTATAAGGCTGAAATTAATTCTGTTGTAAATATGCTGAAAGAAAAAGCTTGCTTAAATGCAGAAACAGAGTTTAGTAATATGTGATCAGCAACCATACTAAATGACTGTGGCTTAAAAAAATAAGGAACTTGCTTATGAGTGTATTACACACACATCAAGAAAGCTGACTTCTTACAGACGTGACAATAATGTAATCTGCTTTCACTGGACAACAGGACATGCTTTTCTAAGAAAGTTTAAAAATGTGCTTTTCTGATCCACAAGGCGTTTCCTTGAAGACAGTTTACTTATCAGCATTTGCACAAGAACAGATGTGTTAGCATTTGCGTCATCAAGGCAGTATCTTTCCAAAACCAAGAGGGTGTGTGTTTAACTAAAATATGTATAAAAAGTCTGTATTAAATCTAGTTATGTTAGAGGTATGGTAGGGACATAAGTCCTGAGGTAAATGTTATATCTCTCATATCATCTGTACTATATGAGAAGTAAAGTTGGAACAGTACTTTTAAGCTGCAACGTTTGTCCAGTTTGGTTTATTATAAAAAGTTATTGGTTACTGCTCTTAAAGACAGGTGCTGCAAAGTATATTCTCTCATCAGTGTATATTCTGCAAGTTTCTGTATGCGACAGACTGTGAATGCAAATATAACCAGACTTTGAATTTTAGCAGAATCCAGCCAGCAAGACTGAGTGTCTTAAGAAGACTTGAAATCTCACAGCAAGAGCAAGCAGTAAGGAGCAGTAAGCAGAGAGATCTAAATATTTTTTCAATGGCAAGCCAGCTGAGAGTCTAGCACCATATATTTTTTCAATGGCAAGCTAGCCTGCATCTGAACCTACACTCTGCATTCAACCACAGGGGGAGTGATGGTAAGCCCTGCAGAGGGTTACTTCAGTTAAATTGCAGTAACTAACATTTGTACGCATGTGTCAATTCTGAACAGAAGTATTCCAGTTTATGCAGCTTGCAGTAGTAAAGTTTTTTAGACGTCTACATCCGGAGTGAGACAGAAGTTCCAGTCGCAGTGCCATAATTTCACTAAAGAAAAGGGGGATATCCACTAGCCCATCAGTCCACTGCCTGTTGTGCTTTCCCAGCTTCTCAAGTGACTCTGAAAAATTTCTAGCCATCAGCAACTATAGCCTGATCACCTGTTTTCTTGCTAACTGGTAAGACTTTTTTCTGTGTCACATATTTAGTGTGGATGATGTTAAATAGTTTGTATATTTCTTAGACAGTTTGTATATTTTTAGACAGTTTGGATGTTTAATTAGACAGTATGGATATTTTCATGCATAATTCAAGCAAATGTAAAAAATTGCAATGTTGGTATACACAGCATCTTAGTAAATGTAAAACCTTAGTAGGGCAGGTTGATAGTAAGGCATTATGCAAATGTATTACAATATTTGACTGGTATCTCATAGAAAACCATGTGAAATATGACAAATGTTTATTGTGTGATTCAGCAAAAACTGCATTTTGTGTATTATGTCATAAAAAGTATTACATGATGTTGCTAAAACAATAGACTGTGAAGACAGATCTGTTCATGATAAAGAATTAACTAAGGCTAAAGTGTTTCCATTATATTCAGATGTTAAACAGTTATGTCCTGTCACCACATGCGAGTCAAATCAGTTACTGATAGAACCACTAGTACATTTGTTACAAAAAAATGTAGTAAACTTTTAAAAAAGAGACACAATGAGTTCAGGAAGTTTAGACAAGTTATACAAACATTTTTTCAAAAGTGCATAGGAGTTTCAGATTCAGCAGAACAGGTTCCTGAGACATATCAGGCAGACCATGAGGAGACTCTTAAACAACAGTTACAAGATGAAGAAAATAGATTAGCTGAACTGACAGAGACCAACTTCCTTCATACATTGGGAAAGAGTAGGAAACTACAGCTGATTTGTGCAAAAGAAATATATTTTATAATATGTTTGTGTTTTGAAAATGGTTAAGCTTACATGGTAGGATGGTGAAATACAAATCATTCTCAAATGTTTAAAACTTCCATTCAATTAAAGCAATAAATTTATCAGTACTACAATAAAGTATCGCATATGACTGACATTCTCATAGCATAGTCAAAAGGTAAACAAAACAGTTCTTGTATATAAAAATTAAATAAAAATAGTTAATAAGAGTCATGATTTAAAGTCACAAGACTGACATGCATGCATTTTCTTTTTATACAATACACAAGAATAACAAGGCAGACAACAGCAAATATAAATAATGTAAATATATAAATGTGTTTGTTAAGCTAATATCTATTTATTTTTTTACATTTTTTTATAATTGTATAGTAACACCACAACAAACAGTTAAAGTTCTGAATTTTAAAAAGAAATAAAACCACGGATGGTATTAGTCAAACAGTCTTTGTAAAATGAATGTCAGAACAGTTAAATAAATAAATAAAAAAATACTGAAATCAAAAGTTAAAAAATATATATGATTACAGGAAAAATGCTAAAAAGGGTTAACTGAAATGTGAGCTCAGACCTTCCTAAACTGGATGAATAGTTACAGGAAATGTTGAAAATATAAGATAAGAAACAAGACTGCTAGACAAGTGGCTTGAGTTTTTCTAAAAACTTATTATTTAAAACATAATTGTTAAAATGTTCACATGCAACACTATTTGATAATTATAATAAAACATCACAATTGTGCATATATGTCACGGATAAAAAATAATAAAAAAAAAAAAACTTTAGTTACATCAAGTATAGCCAACAGATGGGTTATAGTATACATACAGTTCAAATAAAGTATACAGAAGGGTACAATAACTACTACTAGTAAAAATAGACAGCAAAGACAACAGAAAAGATGATCATATCAGACAAAGGTCTACAGTTTAATAACCTAATAAAGCAAATGTATAACCAAAGTGTTGGGCTGACATATTATAAAGCAAATATACAATACTGCAGTTCTGCAGGGGGAGGGGTACTTTATCAGTTTTACACTGACTGTATAAGCAGTATTGCACAAGAGTCAAAAAATAAAGCTACAGAAAAAAATAAACAACAAGGGTCTAAAATAAAGCTACAGAAAAAATACAATACTCTTTTAGGGGGGAAGGAAAAAACAGGTATTAGTGCATTAGACATACTGGTAAACTGGATTAAACTTTACAGAATAAGATATTTTACAAGTTAATAGCTATCATAATGGTTATTATTGTATTGTTTAGTATTAAATTGTATTTACAACCTGTTAAACTGTAAAGCTATACAAAAGATGGATTAAAAAAAAACAAGAGATGGCTTAAAATTGATAACAGCTATACAAGAGAAAGTAAAGATATGTATAAATTGAGCAAGAATGGTCACTATTTTTTAATATGTTTTTGGCAAAACAATGTTGGTATAAAAAAGCATGAATACTTTTAATTGCTGAGTATGTAGTTTAAAATAACAGGACATATGCATTTGGTGTCAATTCCACTAGATATTTCTAGAGACAAACATTTTCCAAGATTTTGCTTGATATTAATGCTATTAAATTTGTAAGATTAGACTAAATTTACTTTATAGTCTTTGTATGTACAAATACAGAAGAATTCAGTACAAATTAAATTAATTTCTAGCAATGAATATGTGTGAAAAACCATGTTTTAAAAAACTGGGTTCAGGATAGCTGCTAGATTGAAATGCATGAATAGCAAACAGTCTGTGTAAATACATACTGTACAGAATACATTGTAATACGTTTAAAAGTAATTTGTCAAGTTGTAATATCACTGGTTTTACCCCAGTAAAGTAATTGCTTTCAAATATTTATTATCTAAGCCCAGTTCAATACTTTACCAAGATGTTAATGGGCAGTTCAAAGACATGACCACAATGTTATAAATGCTTGCAGTAGCACATGGTTCTTGTCTCTTATAGTTAATTCAACAAGTTGCAAAAGAGTTAATGAAAGAATAAATTAATCAAGTTAAACTAAAGCAGACACAGCTCATAACTGATAAAATATTTTCACAGAATGGTCTGCAAAAGAAAAAGTTGTTAAATACATTCAGTTTTGGTAGTGATACTTAATATCATTGTATTAACTATGTAAAATTGCATTTTGATCAAAAGAAGACTAAAAGTTTGTTTCTTGTGTTTGATATAATGTGATAAAAAATACATATCAGTACAAAATATCATTGTATGTTTAAAAACAGAGGGAACTGTTAGATATTATAAGGCTGAAATTAATTCTGTTGTAAATATGCTGAAAGAAAAAGCTTGCTTAAATGCAGAAACAGAGTTTAGTAATATGTGATCAGCAACCATACTAAATGACTGTGGCTTAAAAAAATAAGGAACTTGCTTATGAGTGTATTACACACACATCAAGAAAGCTGACTTCTTACAGACGTGACAATAATGTAATCTGCTTTCACTGGACAACAGGACATGCATTTCTAAGAAAGTTTAAAAATGTGCTTTTCTGATCCACAAGGCGTTTCCTTGAAGACAGTTTACTTATCAGCATTTGCACAAGAACAGATGTGTTAGCATTTGCGTCATCAAGGCAGTATCTTTCCAAAACCAAGAGGGTGTGTGTTTAACTAAAATATGTATAAAAAGTCTGTATGAAATCTAGTTATGTTAGAGGTATGGTAGGGGCATAAGTCCTGAGGTAAATGTTATATCTCTCATATCATCTGTACTATATGAGAAGTAAAGTTGGAACAGTACTTTTAAGCTGCAACGTTTGTCCAGTTTGGTTTATTATAAAAAGTTATTGGTTACTGCTCTTAAAGACAGGTGCTGCAAAGTATATTCTCTCATCAGTGTATATTCTGCAAGTTTCTGTATGCGACAGACTGTGAATGCAAATATAACCAGACTTTGAATTTTAGCAGAATCCAGCCAGCAAGACTGAATGTCTTAAGAAGACTTGAAATCCCACAGCAAGAGCAAGCAGTAAGGAGGAGTAAGAAGAGAGAGATCTAAATATATTTTTTCAGACCTATGGTGAGCAGTATCCTGATTTACTACGACGATGCCAAGCATTCAATCTTGAGTTAAGCTTTAATTACATGACACTGTTGATGTATTTTTTCATACCTACTGAAAATGAACTGATTGCAGAATCTGATAGAATGCTGAAGGAACTTAAGAATAAGTACACATCCAATGCCTTTTAGTCTAGGAAACATAACACATCCTCGATGCATCTATGACAGTAAATTACAACAAAAAAGAAAAAAGCTGGACCGTGCCTATGCTAATTTCAAAGATGGCAATATTTGTGTAGCCACGTAGAATGGATAGGGTGATAACAAGAGCTGATGGCTCTAGCCATGTAAATGATGTACCCATTAATGAGGGCAATACTGGACGTTTGAATAATGTTCCTATTAATGTGGTTACTACTGGTTTGACTTCCAGATCTGGTGCTTGTCGTAAAGAATTTGTGACTACTACCCCTTTATGCACGTCCTCTTTTCCATAACTCCCAGTCTCAGTAAGACAGTTGAATACCTCGAGGTGGGGTGGGGGGTGTTCACAGAACAAGAGGAGAAAGAAACAAAATGTCAGCAAACCGAGATTAAGGAGTGAACAGAGTCACGATATTGAACTGGGTGTAGGAACTTTGGTCTATAACATTTCATCTTTTGTGCTAAACAAGCAGAGACATTTGTTGGATAAAAATCTGTCTTTTAGCCCTGCTGAGAGTTCTGTGTTTAGTGAAGATGTCCTTATCCTTGGGCTTTTTGCCAGAAATGCCATGCTAAGATGTATTTTTCCAAATCAACAGGCTATTAGAAGTATGAGGAAGCCCAGTACTTTTATACCCTCTTTTCGTCCGTTGTTAGAAGTGTTTTCAAAAGTGTGCAAATCAGATGTTGGTGAGGTTCTGCACGCACTGCATTCAAAGAAATTTTTTAATTTAACAAAGGAACAAAAAACTGCATTGTCTGAGCTACAAAGGAATGAAGAAATCCAAATCTGTCCAGTGGACAAAGGAGGCGTCATTGTGGTTATGGACACAACCGTTTATCTGAAATGTATGTATTTGTTATTGTCTGATATTGAGACTTACTTTCAGGTTACCAGGCTTGAAATCAGTAAGCATATTAATTACATTCATGATGCACTTTATGACTTTTTAATGACAGGGATGTTGTCTTAAGATGTATATCAGTTTTTGCTTGTGAGTGAACTTCTTGTCCCTTTTATGCATGGTCTACCGAAAATCCACAATAATTTGGTAGAGCCCCAATTGTTTCGGGGCATGGTTGGTTAACTGAACCACTCTCCATTTATACTGAAGATAAGTTGTTCTGTTTTAATGGCAGCTCCTGCTCTTTTAAAAGATACTGAACATTTTTGTGCACTCTTTTTGAATGTGTTAATGCTATTGATAATGTTTCCAATTACTCTATGGTTACCCTGGATGTTTGCACGTTTACCGTAATACCCAACAGTTCTGGTATTGCTTCTGCAAGGCATTTTATGACACAACATAATAGTTTTTCAGCTAATCAGATTAGCCTGATAAGCTTTTTTATTGGATCTCATTCTTGCCAGTAATATTTTTTTTTCAATGGTTAGGTGTAGCTATGGGCACTGCGTGTGGCAACAGCTACGCTAACTTGGTAATGGCGTAATGGGAGGCTGAATATGTATTGTCTGTGAACACTTTATTATATGAGATTTGTGGATGATGTGTATGTTGTGGGATGGGTCTCCAGCAATGTTCGATGATTTTATCGCTTATCTGAGTAGCTCTACTAGCTTTGTGAAATTTTCAATGACTTAGTCTCACACAGAGATAGAATTTTTGGATGTTCGTTTAGTCAAACATGGTGATGGTAACACTAGTACTAGTATGTATAAAAAGCTGTGTTGGAAAAATAGTGTATGGCATCATACTAGCATGCATCCCGGCCGCATCTTTAGGAATGTGTTGAAGGGACAATGCATGAAAACATCTAGATTACACACTGATGAGAACAGTTTAGAAGGGGCTTCTGATACTATGCGTAATGATTTTAAGAGTAGAGGTTACTCACTGAATGTGATTTCTGAATCTACTGATAATGTACGTGTAATGATAAAAGAGAGGGCTACACCACATTTTTCTAGTGCAAACATTTTTAAAGATAAGTGTCTAGGTGAGACCACTAATGGTTCTGGCAATACTAAAGTGACTCTTACATACTGGAATGACACAAGTCTCATGTGTGAGGTTGTAAGGAGAAAATAGCCGATTTTAATTGCAGATGCAAATTTAAAGAACACTATGGGTGATAAACCAGTCTTTTGTTTTAGAAACGGACTCTCTCTTAAATGGAGACTATATTATAATTCTAGCAAGTGCTCAACCATTAAATCGGACATGGCAGGCACTTTTCCATGTTGCAATTGCAAAGTATATGACTTTATTTCACCCAATAGTTTTTTTGTACACCCCACTACTGGTAGGAAATAACTCCCTGAACTATATGCTGACTGTAAAAGCAAAGACTTGGTTTACCTAGCTATTTGTACTGTTCACATGTCTATGTTGGGAAGAGGAATCACTCTCAAAGAAAGAATTTTAGAACATCTGAGCAATATACACAGAAAACAAATATGCAATGCTCTTACCAAACATTGTTGTTTATGAAAAAAGAAGTTATGTTCTTACCATAACGTTCCATCTGTGTTGTCAATCTTCATTAATCTGTGGGTCTCAGTTCCGACCCTCGGAACAGACTTGGATGCTTCACCAGCTTGAGATTCTAAGCTCAAGCTCCTCCTCCCCTACCTATAATGCCTATTTCCCCCAAAATACCTCAGAGTTTGCTATAATTACATAGGTTAATAAGATGAATTATCAGGTTAGGCAGGAAAACCAGGTACTCCAGGGTAATCGTTGTAGAATAAAAACATCCACTTTATTTCACAATAGACTACGATGTACAGCAACCAACAAAGAAAAGTTTTAGCGCTTTCATCTCTGACTGAGACTTCATCAGAAACAATGAATGAAGCAAATAGACCATTTAAATATATCATGCAATTAACTTTGCTGTGATGTCATCAATTAAAATTGATTAATTATTGTTTAAAGAAATATGAACCTGGTTCCCTTGTTGTATACAGAATACATCAATGAAATATATTATAAATATTGAATATTAAAAAATTGAATGTATTACACATCCCAAATTAAAAAAATAAGAATAAATATTGTAATAAATATTACTTTTAGTAAATATTGATAATTACATAGGTTCACAGGTTCATAGGTAGGTACTAGGCTATTGGCCCTAGGGCCTATATAAGCCTAACCAAAGGTACCCTGGCTTTCACCACCCAAGAAAATTATTTTCCTGTGCCACTGTCGAGCAGAGCTACAGAAGTGATCCCTGGGGTGAATTTCCTATCTCCCATTCAATCATCAAGATTTTTCTTGAAGAGTGCTAATGAGGAGCTTTGTTTGATATAGATAGGTAGTTTGTTCCAGAGTATGGGAAGTCTCTGGGACAGGAATCTATCCCTTCAGCATGTTCTATTTATTGTGGTGACAAGGTTTAGGCCCCTAGAGCGTGTAGCTTGTAGGGATTGGAATTTCTTTAAGTGGAGCATGTCTAAAAGCTCTGGGTTTGACATAGCTTTGTGTGTTAGGCAGAGATCGCCTTGAGTAGGCGATATGCAACGGAGTAAAGCTGCAGTTTTTTGAGACGGTCTGCATAGGGCATCTCTTTGAGGCCGGTAATCCTCTTTGTGAGGTATTTCTGTGGCCTTTCCAGTTGTTGTAGATGTCTTGTGAGGTACATACCAAAAGGGGCATTGTACTCTATAATGGGTCTAATGAGTGACGAGTAGAGGGGAACAATGACCTATTTTTTCCTGGATGAGAAACATTTTGTGATGAGGTGTGCCACGTAGAAGGATTTCCTGACTACTGTGGCGATGCGATTATCAAAGGAGAGACTACTGTCCACCTGTGTCCCAAGGTCTCCTATCACACTTTCGGTGTTAAGTAGACTACCACCTATGTGGTAGTTCATGGGTACTGAGTTTTTACCAAAAGAGATGACGATGCACTTTTTGGCACTGAGCTTGAGGGCATGGCTTTGACACCAGGCATCTGTCTCAGTGAGGCCCTTTTGTAGGATGTCCACATCTTTTGGAGTTTTGATTATGGCTCCTAGTTTGCAGTCATCTGTGAACTTCGTTAGCCAAAGACCTTCTGTGTTGGCCTGTACTTCAGAGAAGTAGATGCCAAACAGGAGAGGACCCAAGACTGAACCCTGTGGTACTCCACTTGTCACTGGTCTGAAGTTGGATTTGGAGTCTGCTACTTTCACAGTGTGGGTTCTGTCAGTGAGCCAGTTGGCAACCCATCTTGTGACATAGGGATTTATACCTAATTTAGTGAGTTTATAATTCCAGAGTGCGGGATGGTGTCAAAAGCCTTGGCGAGATCTAGATAGGCTGTGTGAACCACCTGACCCTCATCTACGGCTTTGGTGACTGCTTCAAAGAAGTCTATCAGCTTTAGGAGACATGACCTGCCTTTTACAAACCCAAACTGGGCAGGGTCCCAAGTTTGGAGATTACCAATGTCATTGTTTATAAGTTCCAAGATGATACGTTCCATAGCCTTGCAGACCAGGCTCGTTAGGCTAATGGGGTGGTAGTTTCCGGGGTCTGTGGTGGCTCCCCCTTTGTGGAGTGGGATAACTGTCGCTGTGCGCCATTCAGTGGGCACATAGCCGGAGGTGAGGCTATGATTGAACATGGTATTTAGGTGGGGTGCCAGTTCATTCTGTAGTTCATGTAGAACACAGCCTGGGATGTCGTCAGGTCCCATGGATGCTGTGTTCTTGGCTTTGGATAGTGTGTTTTTCTACCTGTGCAGCCGTGATTACAGGAACTTTGCATTCTTCTGGTACAGAGATGGGCCCTTTAGGGGATGACAGGGGGTAAAGTTAGCACTAAACCTATCTGCCAGGATGTTGGCAATATCAGCTGGTTCTGTATATTTAGTGCCATTGTGCTGTAACTCAGAGCAGATCTGAGTGTTGCCATTGAGATTCTTGACATAGCTATAGAATGCTTTGTGGTTATCTTTAGAGTCAGTGGCGATTTTGTTTTCATAACTAGCTTTGGAGGATTTTATGAGGGATCTCAGCTTCTTACTGAGGCTGACCAGGGAGTTTCCCCAATCATGGGATTTTACTCTTTTTTGCAACAGTTTCTTTCTTCTGTTGCAGAGTTTGTCTATGGCAGGGGACCACCAGATTGGCTTCCTTTTTTGGAGGATAGCATCTTGGTTCTGTTAGGGATTGCACGATCCATGCACTAGTGCTTATAAAGTGCATTTGTGTAGGATTCAGCAATCATACCTCTATTGTCAGTCAGCATGGGTGTTGGGAAGTTTGCCACTTCTGTCTTAAGAAGCGTGAAGCTGGCTTTGGGGAAATTTTTTACTGTGGTTTCCCTAATGGGGGGTGGGGGAGGGATGTGGATGTCTAGGGTAATTAGATTGTGGTCGGATCTGACCAACGAGGAATTGACCTCTGGTGTGGAGCACTGGTTGCCCATGTTGGTAATAACCAGGTCTAGGATATTGCTGCCCCTGGTGGGGGTGTGGATAAGTTGATCCAGGGCATTCGAATTTATGAATTCCAGAAAACGTTGAGCACAAGAGTTGGTACATGAGTAGTTTTCCCAGTTAATGGTAGGGTAGTTGAAATCACCCATTATTAGGGTGTTAGGTTGTACCCTAATATTTTCCAGTGTATTAAGAAATGAGAAGTGGGAATCCTGGGGCATGGTAGGGGATCTGTAGCAAGCTACAATTTGGATTGCGGTCTTGCCCAGAGTTAGTTGCACTTGGATAATCTCGGATGCATTATGCTGAGCAACTAGCCTGGAGGTGTGGATATCCTTAATGAATATGGACACGCCTCCGCCTTTAGTGTTTTGGTCCAGGTTAGGTGGCCGAAAGGTGTGGTATGAATTATAGCTTGGTAATGCAGGGGTACTGTCTGGAGCCTTGAACCAGGTCTCTGTCACTGCACAGATGTCGATGTTCTCCATTTTAAGGAGTGCCTCAAGAGAGTGCATTTTGAGGTTTAGACTTCTAGCACTGAGTAGCAATACCCTCAGATTCTTCTTGCCTGTACCTGTTAGGGTGGTGAATTTGTCATTTGAGCCTTGCCTAAAAATGGCACTACAGGGGTGGCTAGTGCCTTAGCCAGTATCCGGAATCCCAGGGGCGACAGGTGCAGGCCATCTCTGGCAAAGCATCGTGGCCTGTCAATCATTTCATCCCAGGCAGACAGATACTGGATCCCCTTAGAATAACACCAGAAGCTTAGCCAATTGTTGAAGTCAATCATTTTGTCCTTGTACTGTGGTATCATTCTGGGTGATGGCAGGATGCTACTCAGGGCTAGGGTCATACCTGCCTGGGCTACAAGATCGGACAGCCCCTCCATGTCCCTTTTCATGTAGTCCAAGGAGGTATGTCTCAGGTCATTCACACCAACATGGACAATGACAGAGTCATATTTGTACTTGATGTGGAGAGACCTGAGTGCATGCGTTATGTGGCGGATCCTGGCACCCGACAGGCAGCTGACAGTAACTTTCTCCTTGTTTAGCCTGGTGAGTGGAACATCAGTGTGCCTGACTATAGAGTCACCTATGACTAGAGTGCTGGCTACGTTGTTATGCCTTATGGGCTGTGGTTGAGTGGCACACTGAGTTTGTGGGCTGTCATTTGGGTTGTGTTGGGGGGTGGAGGTTGCTTGTGTTTCTGCTTTGGAGGTCCCCGTTGCTTGGACAGGATTTTATTGAGAACCTCCTCGAATGTAGGTGTGTGTTTTGTGTTTCTGTGTGTGTGTTTTGATGGTGTAGGTTTTGAGGGACTATGTGCTGAGTGTGGTGTGGTGCAAGTGTTTACCTTCTCTTGACTGTCTAGTCCAGTCTTGGGTGAAGAGAGCTTTGCTTCCAGTTTGGCTATACAAGTGCATCTCTCACAGGTTGTAGTGTTGGGTGGTAGGAGGAGAGGGTTGTCTGTGTACATGAGGCAATTACTGCATTGCCCCAAGATGCCCAGATTCATCAGGTAGACAGGAGAAAACACTGGGAGCTGGCCCTTAGATATGCCTGGATAGGTACTTATTTGTTATGTTCTAGAAACTGTTTTCCTATAGACAGTGAGGAAAGTTGAGTGCTGTAGTAATTTGTAGCTTATTTAGTGCTTACAATAAGTTCTGAACAAGTGCTGAGCTCAAAGAAACAGACTTGAGTGCTGAAACAAAAAACTGGCTAGTTCTAAGAAACAAAATTAAGCTAGAAGGCTTACCTCCAACACAGAAAGGCTTGGGGGCCTAGAAGCCTACAAATAGTCCTAGACACAGCAAATCTATATCCAGGCTAGACTACCCACAGGAAAAGCAGGAAACAAGCTTAGAAATTTAGTGGAAAGAGAGAAAGGAGTAAGAGAAACTAAGCTGATTGGCCTTCTCAAATATTCTCCCTGTATTGTGTAGAATGAGGTAATGACACTAGACTGGGAGGAGGGTCCCAGATCAAATTTACACTAGGGGCGGTCAACTGCAAAGTGACCAACTATAAAAACACCATAGCAATAGGGAGGGTGGTAAACAAAAGTAGTTTTGTACCTACCATAAATGTAGATGTTCAAGTGTAGACACTGCTACAATCATTACACTAGGGTTATCCTGCCGTCAGGCGGTTCCCCAGCCAGCCTGAGTTCCAAAGTCTTGGCCCGGCATCGGTTGCTGTCACCTCCTCCCTGACGTCAGTGCGACAGGGGTATATAAGATGCAGCCAACGCCATTTTCTTCAGTTTTTCTTGCCCCAGATGTCAGGTGCCCCTAAATAGGTAGGCAATTCAAATTGCTAATAAAACATACATAAGAAAAGCAAACAACATACTTTCAGCTACCAGCAAATACTCCCCATAGGTAGTAAAAGGTAGAGGAACTAGGTACGTACTAGCCAGTAAGAGGGAAAGGAGGGAGGGTAACCTGGACTGCAGCAGTGTCTACACTCGAACATCTACATTTATGGTAGGTACAAAACTGTACTATGTTCATCGTGTGACACTGCTGCAGTCATTACACTTGGGTAGAATCCCAAAGCTGAGGTAGGGTGGTTGGTTCTATAAGGCATTAGGGGTGGCTATAAGGCCCTGCAGCACTGCAGAGGCAAAGCCAGCTCTGGATTTAGAGTATAGAGGCAGATGGTAATGCTTGGTGAAGGTATGCACAGAACTCCATGTTGCTGCTTCCAAAATATCCTTAGTAGGTACTCCTCTGAGGTAGGCAGTTGAAGTGGCTGTTGCCCTGGTGGAGTGAGATCTAATGCTGTTAGGCACAGGTTTTCCATGGTGCGTATAGTAGAAATGTATGCAATGTCCTATCCATTTGGAAATAGTCTGTTTTGAAATAGCTTTTCCCTGTGCTACTGCAGCATATGCTACCAATAATTGCTCAGATTTTCTGAAAGCTTTGGTTTTGTCCAAGTAGAAGCGTAACTGCCTGTGAATGTCCAATGAATGCAGTAGTCTTTCCCCTTTATTCTGTGGTTTTGGATAAAAAGTAGGCAAGTGAATGGTTTTGTTTAGAGACGCACTTGAAACCACCTTAGGCATAAATGTAGGGTTAGTTCTTAAGGACACCCTGTCCTGGTGGAAAATGAGGAAAGGTTCCACTGCCATTAGTGCCTGTAATTCTGAAACTCTTCTTGCCAAAGTTATTGCCAGGAGCAGAGCAGTTTTCCAAGAAATGTATTTTAATTCTGCCGTGCTACCTGGTTCAAAAGGAGGTAAAGTCAATTTTTCCAAAACAAAGTTGAGGTCCCAAGTAGGAGTAGGTGCTCTACAGGGCAGTCTTGTGTTTTTAGCCCCTCTGAGGTACTGTTTTAGCAAAGGATTAGAGAAAATTGGTGGATCCGTGTTGTAATGTGCAGAGATGGCAGAGGCGTGGATCTTGATGGACGAAAAGGAGAGGCCTTTGTCCAGCATCTCAGTCAAATATTGTAGTATCTGAGGAATGTTTGGCACAAGAGGATCAAGTATGTGAGTCTGGTTCCAGACACAATCTCTTCCATTTGTCCGAGTAGGCTTTCCTGGTACTAGGCCTTCTGGCCTCCAGAATGACATCCATAACTGCTTTGGAGGGAGGCATTGCTTGCGTGGCTAGGGAATCTTCCATGCAGCTAGGTTTAGTGTCTTTAGCTGGCTGTGGAGTAACTGATTGTTGCACTGAGACAGCAGATGCGGTATTTGAGGCAAAATCCAGGGTGGTCCTTGTGCTAAGTTTTTTAAGATTGGGTACCAGTGCTGGCGTGGCCAGTCTGGTGCAATCAGGATAATTTTTGGCTCTTCTTGCCTGGCCTTTATGAGTACCATTGGGAGAAGAGGCAGTGGTGGAAAAGCATATACTTGTAGGTTTGTCCAGCTGAATGAGAGGGCATCCACTTTCCATGCTTGCGGATGGTAACTCCTTGTGCAGAATTTCTTTAGCTGGCAATTCATTGGGGAGGCAAACAGATCTATGTCCAGGCTCCACCATTTCTTTATCATTCTGAATATTTGAGGATTCAATTCCCATTCCTGGGGTTCCATGATATTTCTGCTTAAGTCGTCTGCCAGTGTGTTTTTCTCTAAAGGCAGGAATTGTGCTTGTAGATGAACTTGATAGTTTATAGCTGTGTTCCACAAGGTCATGGCTTGTCTGCAGAGGGGGTAGGAGTGAATGCCCCCTTGCTTGTTTATGTACCACATAACTGTGGTGTTGTCTGTCTTTAGTAGTAGTTGTCCTGGATGCAACAGGACCCTGAAAGCTATAAGGGCATTTCGTACAGCTAGCATCTCTTTTTGATTGATGTGCAGATGCCTTTGTCCTGCGTTCCACTTGCCCTGAATACATTTTCCTACCATGTGTGCTCCCCAGGCGTAATCCGATGCATCTGTTGTCAGTGTTTGCCTGGCTGTGGGTTGAGTGAAAGGCTGTCCCTTGTTGAGGTGACAAGCTTGAGCCCACCATCGAAACTCCTGTTGAAGGCAAGGTATTAGTGGTATAACTGTTTCCAAACTTTGACAGTGTTGAGACCATACATTCTTTAGGTACCATTGTAGTTTCCTCATATGCAGTCTGGCATATGGAATTAGTAGTATGCAAGATGCCATGAAACCCAAGGCCTGCAGAATTTTTCTTGCAGGGAGTTGGGTCTTTGTTGCCATTAATTGAAAGTATTGTGTCAGTTGTCCTTGCTTGTCTGGCGTGAAAAAAGCCATCTGGGCCGTTGTGTTCAAGCTGGCACCCAGGAATATTATCTCTTGTGAGGGCACTAGTTTTGATTTCTTTTCATTTACTGTGTACCCCAGGCAACTTAATAACTTTTTTACAAACGCCAGATGCTGTAGAAGAATGTCCTTGCTCTCTGCTTGAATCAGGCAGTCGTCCAGGTATGGGTAAATTTGAATTCCTTTCTATCTGCAAAATGCAATTACTGGTGCCAGGCACTTTGTGAAGACCCTGGGCGCAGTAGATAATCCAAAGGGCAGTGCAGAGAATTGATAGTGCATTGGATCAGCTAAGAACCAGAGGTATCTTCTGCAGTTTTGCCTGATTGGGACATGCAGGTATGCCTCCTTGAGGTCCAAATTCACGAGCTAAGCTTGCTTGCTCAGCATGGGAAGAAGCTGCTGTAATGTCAGCATTTTGAATTTTGGAACATCCAGGTAAGTGTTTAGTGTACAAAGATGCAGAATGGGCCTCCAGGCTTTGTCTTTCCTGGGAACCAGAAAGAGTCTTGAGTAAAATCCTTGCCCTTGTTCCTGTGTTGGTACCTTTTGGATAGCTCCCATGTTCATGAGTGCCATAATTTGTTTTTGGGCCTCTGCCCATTGATTTAGTGGCAGATTTGGCATTCCTTTTAATCTTGGTAGAGTGTGAAAGTGGAACCTGTAACCTTTTGAAATGATATTGAGAACCCATTTGTCTTTGGTGATCATATGTCAATTGTGAGTGCCAGTTTTCCTCCCAAAGAGGGTGCCAAGAGTGAGTTGTTTGGCAGCTGAAGTGGGAAGTCATTGGGGCTGTTTTTTTATATGGTTGGTGCCTGTCTTCCCCTTCTTTCTGGCCTGATGCACCCCACTGTCGAGGCCTGTAAGGACCTTGTGGTTGACCTCTACCTCTTGGCCGTCTGTATCTGCCCCTTTGAGGTCTGTCATTAACTGGAAAGGACCAATTCTTTGCTGTCCAGTTTCTACTAAATCGAGGAGGCTGAACCTGTAAGAAATCCTTCACTGTTTGCATAGATTTTGCCTTATCCTCCATTTTCTTTAATACCTCTTCTGCCTTAACTCCAAATAAAACATCCTGCTGTAAAGGTGCATCCAGTAATTTAGCTTTAACATAATTTAGCTTTAACATGATCTGGTAACGTATGTTCTTTTAACCATGCATGTCTTCTAATGACAGAGCCTGTAACTGCTGCTCTGCATGAGGCCTCTAAAGAATCAAAACCACATTGTAAAGTATGCTTTCCCACTTGTTCAGCGGCATGCAATAAATCCTGCATTTCTTTAAAATTAGGAGGATCTGTATCTGGAAGCATTTTTTGTTTCAACTGAGACATCAAAAATTGCTGACATTTTAGCATGTGAAACTGGCAATTTAAGGCTCTCATTGCTAAGGTTGCAGATGTATATACTTTCTTTCCCCATCTGTCTAGTGCTCTGGAATCTCTGTCAGAGGGAACTGGGTTCTTTGCTGATGAGGCCTTAACCCCTTTGGGTCCCTGAGAAATAGTTTCAGGATCAGCAACAGGGCTTTTATACAGAACTTTGTGTGAGTCAGGCACTCTGTAATATCTGTCTGGTTTAAGTGGGGCTGGAGGTAAGGAATCAGGATTTAAGCTGGATTCAGTGCACACATCATCCACAATATCTAGCACTGGCGGAATAGCCAGGGGTTTGTGTTGAGGTAATAATAGGAAGTCTCTGAGCCTTTTCTTGGATTCTGAATAATCCTGGCCTTCCCAATGGAAATGCTCCCTCATGGTATGTAAGATTTCCCCAAAGGAGTAGTCCTCAGGTAGAGAGGTTGATGGCATAGATTCTTCCGCATCAGAATCTTTATAAGGGGGTAAAGGATATCCCAGGTCTGAGGATGAATCTGAGGAAATGGACCCCTGGTCGGATGACTCAATCTGCATCCTGTCTAGGCCTTTTATCAGGAGGGGGATGGGAACCCCTGATCAGAGTGATTAGGTCTTCGGCCATTTTGAGCATTTGTTTCTTAGGCATGGAGGCCTGTCCTGGAGAATGATGTACTTGTTTCTTAGTTTTTAAAGGAGGCTTTGACTTAGAAGAGGGTTTAATGCTTAGCTGAGTAGGTCTGAAGACACGCACTGAGGCTGCGGGTAGCTCAGGTACTCCAGATCCCTCTGCAGGATCGGTTTCGGTCTGCTGAAAACCTAGTGCGTCCAAAGGCCCAGCCATCTCCACGTGGGGGTCGGGGGCCTGTGGTTCTGCAGAAGCGGTCGTCAGGGGCTGCGAAGGCGCTTCACTGAAAACCGGAGAACCGGTGACTGGCCTAGAAGAGGCTTCGTCGTCAGTTTTGGGCCTCGGATGCCTGTCCTTGTCTCTGCGCTTTTTAGTTCCGACGGCATGGTATAATTAAATTTTCTGCCAAAGTAATGTCGGGCAAAATCAAACCAACATTTAATAGTGCGCTTATTAAACCTAGCACAAAACCGACAACCAGTAACGTCGTGGTCTGGGCCTAGGCATGGGATACAATAAGAATGGAAATCCTTATGAGGTATTTGCTTCCCACAAGAAATACACTTATTAACTTTTACTGACATCGGTCTGAGGCAAGAAAAAGTTTCCCCAACGGGGTACTTAGCTTTGTAGAAGACTTCGGTTCTGGATTCGGAATGAAAATCTCAGGAGTAGGTCGACCGGCACTTGCGAACTGCTCTTGCTTCGGGCACCGAGCGGCAAGAAAGACTGGAGAAAATGGCGTCGGCTGCATCTTATATACCCCTGTCGCACTGACGTCAGGGAGGAGGCTACAGCAATCAATGCCGGACCAAGACTTTGGAACTCAGGCCAGCTGGGGAACCGCCTGATGGCAGGATAACCCTAGTGTAATGACTGCAGCAGTGTCACACGATGAACGTCTGCAGAAATGTTTCTCACAGCAGAAAAGCAGCAGTGAGCCTTTAAATGAAAGTTTTAAACAGCTAAAGGAGCCTCTAGAGAAAGCGTTTAACTGCAACAAGTTATCAGAAACAAACAACCCAACAGATGCTTAATAAAAGTGGACAATTTCCAGTTAATACCTCACACACAGTGAAACTAGCAACAAGTTATCAGAAACAAACAACCCAACAGATGCTTAATAAAAGTGGACAATTTCCAGTTAATACCTCACACACAGTGAAACTAGCTAGAAAAATATACAGTACACAAAGTGCTATAAATAACAAAGAAATAAAGAACAAAATAAGCAAAAAAAATCAGGATTCTTAATGTTGTATATTATAGTTCCGAGTTTGCTCAGTGTCCTTCCTTCGATTAGCTCAGTGTGAAATGGCAGAAGCACTCAACTTAACTTCTTAGGTAACAAAGTTGAAACCTGAGACAACTTTTAAGAAAAAAAGCTCAAAAGAACCAATGAGGTGCTTAGTCTAAGCTGTAGTCCAGGTGACCTCAGTCAGCCAATGACCTTAAACAATTCTCTCACTGAAATGCCTGATGGCTTTGGCTAAACCACGATGTCCCTGAATATGTGCTCAGACACACAGCTTCCACAAACACTAGACCCAAATACAAGCCTGAATATGGACAATGCTACAAATATCCACACTACTTAAAAACAAACTGCAGAAATGTTTCTCACAGCAGAAAAGCAGCAGTGAGCCTTTAAATGAAAGTTTTAAACAGCTAAAGGAGCCTCTAGAGAAAGCGTTTAACTGCAACAAGTTATCAGAAACAAACAACCCAACAGATGCTTAATAAAAGTGGACAATTTCCAGTTAATACCTCAAAATATACTCTGTCTACTACAAATAAAGTATCAAAAGTAAAACAGGAGAGCGCAACAGGATCTCAGACAGGAACAGTGGTTCCATGAACATGTCCATCAAGTCGCTCGAAAAACAGGGCTAGGGGAAGGAAGTGGGGAAGGTTAATGAAGATAGACAACACAGATGAAACGTTATGGTAAGAACATAACTTCTTTATCTGATGTTTTTATCTTCATTCATTCATTACCCTGTGGGACACAGTCCCCATTTATAGGAACCCTGGGTGGCCCTCATGGAAGGATATTCCGAAGCATAGCAGAGCCAAAAGAAGACCTATTCCGGGACGTGACTTCCAATTTATGAGTAATGAATGTATGAGGGTTAAACCATGTAGCCGCTGCAAAAATGTCATTAATAGAGACTCTTGACCAAAAAGTGTGAGAGGTTGCCACAGACCTTGTAGAGTGAGTCTTAATCTGGCCAGGTACAGGGATGTTCTTAGAAGAATAAACAAAAGAAATAGAGTCTTTTAACCATCGTGCCAAGGAGGTCTTAGTAATTGCTTTACCTCTTTTAATGTCTGAAAAGGATATGAACAATTGTTCCTATTTCCTGAAATTCTTAGTTCTGTCCAAGTAAAAACATAATTTTCTATGTACATCAAGTAAATGGAGAGTGTATTCTCCCTTATTTTGAAAATCTGGGAAGAAAACAGGAAGGTTAATGGAATAACTGATATCGGTTTCTGTAGCAACTTTATGCAAGGATGATGGGTTGGTGCATAAGGTTACCCTGTCTTTGTGAAGAATTAAATAAGGGAACTTGGAGGAAAGAGCCTGTAACTCCAAGATTCTTCCTGCTGAAGTAATGGCCACCAGAAAAAGCATCTTCCAAGAGAGAAACTTTAAATCTACTGTGGCTGTTGGTTCGAAAGGAGGGCGACCAGAGCCTGCAACATTACAGTCAAATCCCAAGGGGGAGTAGGATCCTTAATGGGAGGACAAAGTAGAAAGGTACCCCTAAGGAAAGCTCTACAAAGTTTTGATGAAGCCAATGAAGAGTCTTTCCCTGAGTGAAAGTTGGAAAACTGCAGTCAACTGAACCTTGACAGTGGAAAAACTAGCCCCATCATTAAAAAGGGAAGCCAAAAAATCCAACACCATAGGGATGGGGGCTGTAAAGGGGTCTATCTGTTTCTGTTGGGCCCATACTGAAAACCTTTTCCACTTACTCTTATAAATCTTCCTGGTGGAGGGTTTGTGGGCAGAAATCAATATCTTCTGGACAGGGGAGGAAAGCCTGGGATATCTGGCCATTATCGGAATTGGAGAAACCATGCGGTTAGTTTCAGGCCTTGAAGGTTCAAGTTGAGGGTGTCCCAAAGGGTGAGATAAAAGATCCGGAGTTGAATCCAGAGTCACTGGAGGGAAGATCAGATGAGAACAAAGATAGGTGAACCGGACTTGTCGAGGCCAGCAGAGGGCAATGAGGATGACTTTCTTCAATCTGGATGCCTTCTGCAAAAACTTGAGAATTAGGGGCAACTGGGGAACCCATAAAGTAAACTGGGAGGCCAAGCATGGACTACAGCATCCCATGGGGAACTGTCCCTAAGGATGGATTAAGAAAGACAAAGAACCTTCTGCATTTGTTGTTGAGAGGGGAGGCAAACAGGTCACAGCAGGGTTGACTCCATTTCTGGAAGATCACGTTTGACGTGGACTGGGACAGATACCACTTGTGAGGCATCAGTAGGACTTGGCTGAGCCTGTCTACTAGAATGTTTGACTCTCCTGGAATGTGCGTTACCACTAGAAAGCAGCTGTTAGAAATCACCCATTGCCACACTTTCACAGCTACTCAACACAGGGGGTAAACCATTTTCCTACCCCTTTGTTGATGTAGCAGACTACTGATATACTATCCGTCTGTACTGCAATAGTCCCTAGAGAAAGAAAGCTGTGTAGCTCTTGTAATTTCAAACAAAGTGCTCTCATCTCTAGGACACTGATATGCAACTTGGTCTCCTGGGGCGTCCACGTACCTTGAACCGTCTGATCCAGACAATGCCCCCACCCCATTTGGGTGTCGTCTGTGGTCATCGTGGCATTTGGGGAAGGAAGAATGAAGGGCCATCCTGGAGTAATGTCTGCAGAGTGAAGCCACCATAACAGGGATTCTTTGTATACTCGGGGAAAGTCTGATGGGGAAGGCTTAGATGATTTATGTGCAAGGATTATTGTACAGTTAACATCCATTGTAAGAGTCTAATGTGAAGATGTGCTGTGGGCAAAAGAGGTATTGTGGCTATCACAGAGCCAAGAGCTCTGAGAATCAAACTTGCCAGGGAGTTTGGTATGGCTAGAATTTGTATGACATGAAGGCGCAGGCTTGATACTCGATCCACTGTTAGAGAAGCCCAAGAAACTCTTGTGACGAGTCATGCTCCTATGAACTGCATTGCTTAAACTGGTTCCAACTGGGATTTCTCCAAATTGAGGGTTATACCAAGGTGTAGGGCCAGGTGTAAAACTTAATTCCTGGCATGAATAAGATGATGTGTGGTTGGAGCAGTCAAGAGCCAGTCATCCAGATAAGGAAATATCTGGAATCCCTGCAGCCTGAGATGAGCTGCAATCACTGCCAAGCATTTGGTGAACACCCTGGCAGCTGTGGTGAGACCGAATGGGAGTGATATAAATTGAAAATGACTGGCTCCCAGCCTGAAATGAAGAAACCTTCTGGATTGCCTGTCCATCTGGATGTGATAGCATGCGCCCGTCAGGTCTATTCAGCACATACAGCTGTCCATTCTCAATAGAGGTACGACGGACTGAACTGTAACCATCCCGAACTTCATGTTCTTTACAGATCTGTCCAGGGATGTCAGGTCCAGAATGGGTCTTGGATCCCCTGTCTTTTTGGGAATCAAAAAGAACCTCAAGTAAGCACCCAATCTGACTTGATGGGGACGGACCTCCTGGATGACTTTTTTACAGCAATTTTGTTATTTACACAGCTGCACCCTCCTTCTGACTGGGTGATACATCGGGGAGGACAGATTTTTCTCTTGGTAATCCCTAAAAAGGGAATGGAGTATCCTTTGGATACAATTGTTAGTAACAATCGATAGTTTTTGATGGCTTCGTGATGCAATGAAAAGTGACCCCCGACTGCCTCCAGAAGACAGCAGTTGGGCAACCAATCAGGAGCACTGAAAGGGTCTGTCTGAGAAGGACTCTCAGGACCCTTGGTTCTTTGGACCCCCTCGCCCGCTTGTGTGGCATCAACCATTCCAGTTATTTTCCCTCTCTGCCTCTGGGGGAAAATACTCCCTGAGAATCCTGGAAAGGACCCTAAGATTTCTTGAACCACATCTTTTTATTCCCATGCTGATTCCTGGAGAAGGACCTCTGTGGAGTACAAAAATGGATCTTAAAGGTAGACAGGGTTCTTCCCATCTTTCTCACTGCAAGAGGGTGTGTTTTGAACAGTTTGCCCAAACAAGGTTGATTTGTCAAAAGGTGCATTAATGAAGGATGCCCTGAAAGCTTCCAAAAAGTCACACAGCCGCATCCAGGCAGGACAACTTATGGCAATGCCAGAACTGGCCACCCTAGAGGTACTCTCTTCTGAATGGGATATCAACCTCATGGAAGCGTTAGACGAGGATTGGAGGGTGGCCACTCTGGAGGAGAAGACCTTCTGCTCCACTGCAGAAATTACCCCAGGGTAGAGCTAGTGAGTTCCTTAACCAAGTCCCTCTGTAGTCTTGTAAAATGGGAAAGGTAGTTTAACGCTATCAAGCAGAAAGTGGCAGAGGCGTAAACTCTTTAACCAAATCTGTGCAAAGCCCTAGACTCCTCAACAAGGAGATGGACAGAAGAGCTCTCTTGGGCCAGCTCCTTTTTCGTGGCTGCAGCAACAACCATGGCATCAAGCGGAATACCGTTTGTCCAGAAAAGTTTGTCCTGGGGAGCAGTCAAGATTTTGTCCGCACAATTGGGGATGGGCTCTACTGTGTTCAGATCCTTCCATGCCCTAGAAGACACCAACTCAATGAGTGGGTCTGCCGTGGAGACACCCAGGATGTAAATTGGCAGGACCCGAAAGCCTACACAACAGAACTGATCCCTCTATGTAGGGTTTTGGAAAGACCATCCACCTCTTTGCCGGAGGATTTCTAAGATGTCTCCAAATGAGACATCATATGGTGGATATCTTGGGGATACCTCTCTATCCTCAAAATCAGCATCAGTGGTGACAGATTTCTCAGAGGAATTGCAATGCCTCCTCTTGCACAGTCTCTTCCGAGGAACCTCCTGGGTGGGATGCTGTGGGGAGCTGTCAAAAAGATATGTAGTGTTCCATGGATAGGACAGTCTGGAGGCTTTCTGGGGCCAGCAGTCCATGTGGTAAGACAAATGGCCTTGGAGACAGGTTTAGTGGAGGCAAAGGGAAGTTCCACAGGAGTGAGAACCGAGGGTCTCCCAGAATGGGAGAGGACCCTCTCCACCACTTCTAAGGCAGAAGGCCTCCAAATGTCAGAGGGCAGTGTCCCCAGGGCCGAGGTCACTGGAGCGGACTACCCTCGGGGACCCCAAGCCTCCCGCTCCGAAGGGAGAGTCAGAACCGAGCTAACGCTGAAGCCCTGCGGGGAAGCAACAACTCCAAAAACTTCAGAGTAGAAGTCACCCCACTGCAGAACCAATGTCAAGGCTATGGCTCAAAGACACACTCGGAACAGACACTGTCGGCATAGACCATATCAGGGAGGTAGTTGGAGGCAAAGATGTGATGACTATCAGCTCCAACACCCTGGTTCCCAAGACCAATGGAACCGATGACTCCAAAACTCCAGGTTGGATTGAAGAAAGAGCCATGGGGTGGAAAGGGGACAGTCTCACAGATCCAGAGGGGAACAGAGCAGGTAAGATCCCCATCTGAATCTGACCTTCAAGAAATTGCCTCATCAACCTACCAATGTCCTTGTCCAAAAAACTCTGAGAAGACATGATGGAGGAAGAAGTGGAAGCAGGTCTAGACGTCCTTTTAGGGGAGGTCTCCCACCACAGAGATCTCTGAAGCGAGATGCTCTGTTCTGAACTGGGAAGCGAGGTCCGGCATGGAGAGGCAACTGACTAAACCGAGGGGGATGGTTCCGAACCCTTTGGTTCCAAGGGCTTAGACATCTTTTTTGCAGACTCTAATTGTGAGGATGGAGACCGGTTAGGAGACTGTTGCTGATGAAGAAGAAACAGAAGAAGGAAAGGAAGCAGGTAATAACCCCTTAAGAATAAGTTTGTTCCAGAAATCCACTAGAGCTTCTAGGTGAAAGCCTGTGCAAACAGAACAGCCGCTGTTCAAGTGGGAAGGCCCTAAACAATAAGACCCACTCCCTGTGGGCATCAGACCAGGGGGATCTTATGCCCACAGGAAGTGCACTTCTTAAATCCTAAGAGCTTATCAGCCGTGTCCGATTTAGAATGGATACGACGAAAGAAGTTTTCTTTCTTTTCTTTTTTTTTTTGTAAAGGGGAAAGATCAAAAGAAGGAGAGGAAGGGACCATGTTGGATAGAAACCCGAACTACAACTACAAAATACCAGTAAGTCTAGAATAACTACAGAAAGGAAGGGTAGGACTTGAGCAAAAACACTTACTGTAAAAATCACACTGAAAAAGGAGGAGCTGAAGAGCACAGAAAACCTTGCTGCTTGTACGATGAGCAGCAAATGAGATCTGAGGTATTCTGGGGGAAACAGGCATTATTGTTAGGGAAGGGGAGCTTGAGCTTCAAATCTCAAGCTAGTGAAGCGGCCGAGTCGGTTTCAAGGGTTGGAACTGAGACCCACAGATTAATAAACAAATGAAGATGACATCATCAGATCTCATAGTTTCTGTTTTATGGCTTTACACTTGATCAACAGAAATGTGAGAGGGACAGCATATCAAATATAACTGAAATTGGTGAAATAAAATGGATCTCCACCTTACAAACTGAAAGGGATTATGGGCTTAATGGTAATATACCTTTAAAGCCAATTTTAAAGTCATGCAGATTGTTTCATTAGTTTTTAGACCAATTGATTAATTGTTTGACTGAACTGTAATTTGCTTTAATGTTTTTATTATACATACTTTGGTTGGTGACTGTGTTTGTATGGTCTGAAGAAGCACCTTGTGCATGAAAGCACTTGGAAATAAATCGTTCTGCTTTTAGTCCTGGCGGTTGTCTCTCAATTTCATTTTTAATTTTTTAAATCTGCCAGCTCATTGCACCCCCAAAAGATATGTTCCTAATTATTTATTTCTTCCTGATCTCCATCACACTTCCAACATTTGCTATCTACCAGAGGAAAATTTCTTTGGAGTCTACTTGGGGTATAAAAATACCTATGTAAACACTTCAAAGATCTCAACTCTTCTTGACTTTGCTGTATATTTGGGAGTCAAACATGTATCTCCCCATTATTTCTTTGTGAACTGCTTATCCAGTCTCTCTTCCAAATCCTAACCTCCTCTGATTCTTATGGTTATAATGTAATATGTTATATGCTCTACTAATTATCTCTTTAACAGCAACTTCTGTTCTAGATTCTACCAAAAACTCTACCAGTGTTGGTCGTTGGCCTAGGATCCCCCTATTCCTTTCTCTTTGGCTATACTCTGATTATCAGTACTTGACAGGGAAGGCAATCTCTGGCCTAGGTAATGTCCCAATCTTTCCAATTTTAGTGAAGATACAATTGACAGTTAAGCCGAAAAGGAAATAAGGTGCGATGGGGAGTAGAAGAGAGGAACAGTGTGTTTAGCGTAGCACTATTATGTGTTAATCCCATCAGAGTCCTTCACTGAAAAACAGGTTTGAAACATCTGTATCCTCTGGAGTAGGACAACATATTTTGTTAAATGCAAACAAAAACCTGTACTATATTTTCATACTGGTTCAACTAAGGACTTTTTAGTACTAGTTAAATTTCTGACAAACTATTTCGGTTTCTCTCATAATTAGATGCACTGCCCTGTCTCTTTACTACAGTGACTATGTTGCACTTGGAGCTTAGGTCTCCAGGTCTTTGAAACTATTTATTTCCAAATCTGCCGTTTTCAGAGCTTGATGACTATTATTGTGCAATCCACTGCTCGTAAACTGTATATCTGCAGAACATATTTATTAACACTGAAATCCCCGGTTTAGAGCACAACCAATATTAGTCTGAAAGGCATTTCTAAACCATGACTGCATATGGATGATACAACACTAAATGCTACACTAAATTCATCAGATATATCATTAGTTACATATACTCCTTAGACTTTATACCAATAATAAATGTGCCGTACTAAATAGAAGCAGCCCAATGAATGATTAATAAATACCACAACCAACAAGTTTATTTTGATATTTTGCTCAAACGCAGTAGTAGTTAATGTTATGGAGTGACATCTTGTTCTGCAATAATTCTCTGACTCTGTCCTCTAGTTGTAAAGATAGACTCTGTTACCTCAGTGAACTTTTATAGGATAAATTTGGTATTGGAAAATGAAAGAATGTAGTATTCACTTACAGCTGGCTTAGATTTTGATTTTATATAAAGTAAAACAATAGTTACAAACTTAAGTTACATGGATTGATAATTATACAAAATAATAACATTACTTAAATTGCTCAATTCCTGCCTTCCTGTAAACCCTCACTACTCTTCCAAAACATTATGCATGTACTGTTTCCACAATTTTCATTTTTTAATGTAATTTGCTCCTACCTTTTTCTATAGATTTCACTTCCTGTTCTTTTATCTCTTGTCACAATATTCAGTACTTCAAATATAGTTGTTTTAGACTTTGATTTCCATTTTCTAGTAATTTTTTTTTTGGCATCCACTGGAATTAAACGTAACAAGGCTTTATTACGTATGGGAAAATCAGATCTGATATCCTAGCTGAAAAAATAATTTCCTTAGTTATACCCATTTGCTCTCCTAATATTTCTAACAGAGTATTCATTAGCAAACCTTTGAAGTCTACCATCTCATTATCCCAAAATATATATTCCAAGTTACCCCTTTCTTCCCCATCACACCTCTAAAATTTGCCTTCTACCGGAGGAAAAATTCTTTGCAGTCTGCTTGAGGTATAAAAATACCTATATAAACACTTCCAATCAAAAATCTTAAATCCTCTAGACTTTGTTTCATATTTAGGAGACATACATATGTCCCCCCATTGTTTCCTTGTGAACTGCTTATCCAATCTCTTCCAATATTTTCTAACCTCCTTTAATCGATTCCTATAATTTAGTATAGTTAATGTGCAATATTTTATTTGTCCTACTAATTACCCCTTTTTAAAAAGAAGCTTCTGTTCTAGATTCAAATAAAACTGTAGGAGAGCAGATCATTCTCTTAGAATTCCCTATCCTTTTCTGTTTGTCTAGACTCCGATATCAATCCCCGATAGAGACGGCAGTCTCTAACCTGCAGTCCAAATGTCTTCTTGGCCTCTTCCCATTCTACTACTTTTTCCTTTCTAGTTGTTTGCTCCCAATACTTTAGTTCATTTGCCAGTTTTCCCCAATTCCAGCCCTTCTTGCCTACTCTCTATAATCCTAATTGCAATCATCCTGTCATCCCTATCAGCAAAATATTTCTCCATTCCCATGTTAGCTTAGTTCTTACAATACTTCTTTTGGCATTTTGTGAATAAAATATACTGTATAGCTGTTATTCTTATTAAGGATCTGCATCCAAAATCCAGTTCTCTCCTTACTTCTTTAATTTTACTCCTGCTTCTTCATCATCCACTTCCACTATGAATTATAGCTTTCTACTGGTGTTATGTACAACAGCCTTAACTGTTGGGCCCTAAAATATATCTTCAAATCAAGTAATCCTAAACCACCTTGTTCTATTGGAACTTCATTGTTGCCTTCTTCCCCTCCTAGATAAAATTATTCAACTCTAATAACTATCGTTCACAGCTTCTCCTCAGGTTGATAAAAAACGGTTTTCTCAATGTGCTCTGTCCTGCAACTCTATTTTTTTTGAAACAGCTCTTCTTGAGCAGTCTCATACTCAGCTAGCCTTTCCTTCATTTTGACCTCTGATTTTTGCAGTTTTATCGTTCATCTGAATAGTCATTTAGGGCTTCTTCTATTTTTTTCCAGCCTATTTGAGTTGTTCTTCTCCTCCGATGTTTCATTTGTTTTAATCAGATGTAAACAAATTTGACTTATTTTTTCCTCTAAATTATCGGAAGCCATGTACTGCACCAAAGCCGGAGCTTGAACTACTTTTTTTTCTGAACAGATGCAGGATTCTTGCCAGTCAGTGTTTTCTCCAACTTTTTTAGTTGATTTTCTATCAGGCTTTTTTCTTCGTTGGCATCCAGGTAGTGCACTCACTAGACAACAAAGTACATTTGTGTAAACTGAACTTTCCATAGCACTAGATGTTACTGAAGCCTTAGCTATATGGGTTATATCCTGCCAAGGATACAATTGTTGGCCAGCTTCCAAAGCTTCAGGGCACTTTCCAAGCGATCAAACTCTGAAGCAGCTCAGGCTGTGCTGACTAAATGAGAAATTTGGGCATGAAACCTTTCAGAACTTTCCTGCCAGCAGAAAGGAGACTGAGCCCCGAAAAGACTATGCTAGGAACAACAAAAACATAAATGTATACACCCTGGAATAAAAGCACACCAAAAATGAGGGGTGGAGGGAAAGAGTGGCTACTGCAGCAGTGATCATTGTAACATCTGCTGTTATGGTAAGTTCAGCTTGCACAACTGTGCTATGTTCATCACACTGATCACTGCTAAAGTAGCCTTAGCTTGTGGGTAGATAACCATAGCCAACACTTGGGAGGTGGAAGACGAGTCCAGGATCCCATGGAGAATGGTCCAAGCAAAGTTTGATCTGGATCCAGAGATGGAATTAAGCTTACAGTGCTTTGTAAAATTATGCACAGAGCATCAAATAACAGCTTGTGGAATAATCCATCCCTTCCCAAAAAACAGATGAAGCCATGGCCTTAGTAGAGAGGGTCTTGAATCTGCCTGAGAGAGATGTGTTAAGGTGAGTGCAATAAAAGCCTTAGACAACCATTTGGAGATGGTCTGTTTTGAAAAAAGTTGCACCTCCTTCTTACCTTCAAAAGAAAAACAGCTGATCTGAAGATCTGAGAGAGATATTTCTGTCAAGGTAGTACCAGAGTTGTCTGTAGACCTCCAAGATATGGAGTATCCTTTCGCCCTCATTTTAGATTCAGTAAAGAAAATGGGGAAATGGATAGTTTGGCTTAAAATAAACTTGGATACCACTTCAGGCATAAAGGAGGGTTTAGTTCCCAAAGAAACCATGTCCCTATGGAAAATGATGTAGGGTTGACTCACCATAAGATCTTTCAACTCAGATGCCCTTCTTGCAGAGCTCAGAGCAATCAGTAATCCAGATTAGCTGGTTCAAATGGAGCAAATTTTAGCTTTTCTTAACACAAAATTAAGATCAAAGGAGCAGTCACCGGTTTACTTGGTGGACTCTCATACAAAACCCCTTTCAAGAACATTTTGTAATGAAACTGCCTAAATGAACCATGAAAGAGGAATAAGAAAGGCCATAGGATAGTAACCCACACAAATATTGTAAAACCAGAAAACAACTAGCCCTGAATGGGTGCTAGTTATGTTGATGGCACCAACTAGAAAACCTTTTTCGATTTGCTAATATAAGATTTTCTAGTAGCAGGCTTTCTTGCCTCCATTAGTACCTGCTTCATGTCCTCAGTAAAAAGGTGCCTAAAAGGAATTAAGACCTTTATCATCCAGGCAGTCAACTGAAAATGACTGATGTTCAGAGTGCATCAAACACCGCTGTTGTTGTGTGAGTACATCTAGTCTGTGAGGAAGCTTTGGTAACTGCACTTGGTGACTTCCAAGAGAGAGGACCATAGCTGCATAGGCCAAAAGGGAGTCACCACAATGATCTTGGGGGACTCCTTCTCAATCTTCCAAAGTACCATGGATATTAGTGGAAAGGGTGGAAAAGCATACAGGGACATTCCTGTCCAAAGAAAAGTGAAGGTCTGTGTCTTCTAGGCCTCCTTACATGGAGTCCTTGAACAGAATCTTGCCAGTTGATGGTTTAAAGAGGAGGCAAAAGGTCTACTTGAACTCCACACAGATGGTTCAAATATTGGAAGACCCCTGATCTAGCTTCCATTCTTGAGGATCTGCCCTCACCCTGCGAATGAATGGATGGAATGAAGGATGCCTGTACAGTAAGACTGTACTGTGATGCTATATCCCAAGCTAACATGGCTAGTCTGCAAAAGGGGTATGACCTGGTTCCCCCTTGCTTGTTCATGTAACACATGATAGGGGTACTGTTTAAAACCACATGATTGGAGTATTGTCTGAAACCACTACAAAGAGGTCCTGGGGCCAAAGATGGTTCAGAGAGTTAAGTTCATTGATCAGGGCAAAGATGATCTAGATACTTATCTACTTGCATCTGTATTTGGTGTCCCACACCCTGCAATTTTATCCCTCCTGAAACTGCTCCCCAAGCAAAATCTGAGGAGCCTGTGGAGGCTGACTGTTTTGAAGCAGGGAGGGAGGGAGAACAGTGGCATGTATTTAAGAATATCTGTTGGCTCTACTTCTCTTCTGACAACCCCCAGCACTGACATTTGAAAATACAAATGGTGTTGATGCTGGAACCAAACAGATTTCAGATTCCACTGTATCTTTCTCGTGAGAAATCTTCCCAGGTGTATCATGTGAATCACAGATGCCATAAGACCCAAAATCCTAAGGTATTCCCTCGTAGTGCCCAAAGTCTGAGTGGAAAACCTCAGAAACGGATCTAAATAAGGATCTATTTTTCCTGTGAAAGAAAAGCTCTTTAAAATGAGGTGTCTAGTTGGCATCCCAGGAACACAATACTATGTGAGGGAGTCAAGAAAGACTTTTGACTATTCTCTTGGAATCCTGGCTTGTGTAGGAGATCTCTCACTTAAGAGAGATTTCTGACACTTAAAACACTCTGCAAAGATAAGCAAGTTGTCCAAATGTGGATACCCTTTAGCCTGCAATGTGAACACTCTTGGTGCAGTCGACAGTCCAACGGTTAAGATAGAGAACTGATAATGTAAACCAGACATACAAAACTTTAAGAAATGTCTGATGTCTGGGTGAATAGGGGAGTGATGATAAGCATCTTAAGTCCAGTGTTACCAGGAAACTTGAAAGAGAAAGATTAAACAGGTTAAGAAGTTACATCATTTTGAGTTAGGGCACTAACACAAACAGGATTAGGAAAGAAAGATCCAGATCTGGTCTCCAAGCATTTTCTTTCTTTGGCATTAGGAACATCCCTGAAAAAAACAAAAAAAAACAAACCTTCCCCACTTAGGTAGGGGGAACTTGATCCATCAGTCACTTGCACAGCATGTAATGAAAAGCAGGTGGAAGCAAAATAATCCAACCTACAGTACGAGGAATGACTGCCTGGACTGGAAGAATTTCCTCCTATTGCCATCTGTAAGCTTGTTGAATAAAATTCAGAACCCATTTGTCTGAAGCAATCTGTTGGCAAAGAGAAAAATGGAGATTAAAACTTTCTGGAAGAAAAAGGAAGCCAGGGTGGGAGTGGGTCACAAGGTCTCTTGAAATGTCATTCAGAGATATTGGACTGTCCTCGGTTTTAGGAAATTCAATGCTTCTTTTTGGACTTTTGAAACTCCCTTGCCATTCCTTCTTAATGCCTGTTTATCTGAATTATGTTGAGACTGTTCAATCTGTTTCCTGCCAAAAATGGAAGAGGAGAAAGAAAATCCCTTGAATAATCTGGAAAAGAGAGCTGAACAATCTTTAGAGATTCCCTGGATCAGCTTTTAGGTTTCATTATCTCTGCATTAGAAAGTCCAAACACAATCTCTATGCAAGGGAGAATTTAAAATCTCATTCTTTAACATATAGAAGGTTCTAAGAATAGTCATGCAAACCTCCTTCAAACAGTACCAGTGGCCATAGCCCTGGAAGAAGTATCAGAGTTATACACACAAAGCAAACAATAAGTAGTGAACTCTGCAAAAGAAGAAACTAAGTTACTCAAGGCAGATTTTTCCTCACAAGAAGAAAAATGAAACACATGTACTCAGCATAACAATAAATTCATGTCTGATTTTCATCTGGTTCAACTATGAGTTGTCAGATCCAACCTTGGCACCAATCCCTAAACTTCAATTCAAAGCCTCGGACTCCTCCCCTACTCATAATTCCCCAAACGCCACTACAGTGCCTGAGATCGAGTTTGACCCCCCCCCCTTTATTACATTATGCAGATACATGAAAACATACAACTGCTGTCCAAAAATTACTCCAAAATGTACAACAGAGGAAAAGGGTCAGGTTATGGGGGAATCTGGTAGTAAGGACTGCTCACAATGCCAGAATCAATCCAGTCATCAGAATCCTATTAGTGATGATTGGAAGGGGGCAGGTGAGAGGGATGTTGAACCTGACGAAAATCAAACATGGATCTATTATTATGGTGAGAGTATAAAGTTTGCATCAGATATTGTCTATTTTCATCTGATTCAACTGTGGGACACATTCCCAAGCATACAGACCTGGGTGATATCAAGGAAGGACATTTCTGAGGATGATGGAGGAACATGATCTAGATTGTTCATTCGGTTTATAATGAGGTACAAATGTATGTACTGTTGCCCAAGTAGCTGCTGTACAAATATCATCAATAGGGAGCCTACTGGCAAAAGCTGTTGGAAGTGGCTACTAACCCTTGTGCAGTGAGCTTTAAGTTTATATTATAAAGACAAGCCCATCTTATTGTAAATAAGAGATGCACTTGGATAACCATCTTAACAGACTGACTTTAACCACTGCTTTACATAACTTGGGTTTTGAGAGTGTCAAAAACAGCTGATCTAATTTTCTGAAGGGTTTGGTTCTATGAAAGCAGAATCTTATCTGATGATACACATCAAGCTTGTGAAGTGTGTATTTACCTTTGTTAGAAAAGTTGAGACTGGCAAGTTTTTTGACTGGTTCTGACTAGTTCTGGGTGTCACCTTAGGAAGGAAAGATGCATTGACAGAATATGAAGGTTTGCATGAAAATGCCTGCATCTCAGATTCACCTGGCTGAAGCTATTAGAAAAACTGTGTTCCCGGACAGAAATTTTAACTCAGCTGATGTTGCAGGTTCAAACGGTGGATGAGTCAGAGTCTGCAACACAAATGTAATATCCCATGGAGGTGCTGGGTCTCCGACAGGAGGTTTGAGGAAAAAAATCATTTTAAAGAGGCTTTAAGAATTCTTAAGGAAGTAAGGGAATTACTGTTCTGGCCTGGGGAAACTATAGCTGCTATCTGCACTTTGATCATTGAATAACTGCAGCCACTGCGGAAAAAGTTCCAATAAGAATTCTAAAATGGAATGAAATGGCACAGAGGAGGAGTCAAATTCTTTGGCCCACCATGGCCCAAACAGAGAATCTCTTCCACTTATTATGATATATTTTTGTAGTGGTCTGTTTTTCAGATGCTGAAATGATCTGCACAACCGATGCAGAATCCCTTGAGTCTCTGGCAAATGTTAGAACTGGTGGAGCCAAGCAGTTAATCTCATGGCCTTCTGGTCTGGAGGTGGCAATCCGACAGGATGTGTTAGACGATCTGGATAGCAATCTAGCATCCATGGATGATGTACTAGCAGAGGCCACAGAAAGGGCAACCAAGTTTGCTGATGCCAGAAAGGGGCAATGGGGATCACCCTGACCTTGAACATTCTTGCTTTCTGTATGAACATGTTCATCAATGGCAAGGGGGGGGGGTGCTTACAAGAGACCTGAGGGCCAGTCGTGAACTACAGCATCCCTTGATGACTATCCCTGCAGAGGGATTAGTGCAAAGTAACTGCTGTATTTGTTGTTTAGCTGGGAAGTAAAAAGCAAGGTTGACCCCCAATGATGGAAGATAAAGGTGGACACTGCTGGACTGAGGGACCACACTTGAGGCATCAGAATAGATCTGCTCAACTTGTCCTCCAATACACTGGACAACCCCAGGACATGTGTTACTTTAAGAAAGTGTTGAGAAGACATCATCTATTCCCAAACACTCATGGCTTCTTGACACAGCAGATAACGGCGAGTCCCTCCCGTTTGCCCATGTACCAAACCACTGACATATTGTCCGTCTGTACTGACATCACACCCCTGGGAAACCCATCCTGAAAAAGCCTGCAAAACTAACATAACTATCCTCATCTCCAGGACATTGTCGTGAAGACTGGCCTCTGGAATTAAGTTTCCTGGGCTGTCTTCCCTTCAAAATGCACCCCCCACCCCAGAATGGATGCATCGGCAGTCACTATGGACATGGGGCGGGGGGGGGGGGGGCAGTCCATAATGAATAGACATTCTTGTGCTACTAACAGAGATATTTCCACCAGGATGTGCATGTCCCGCAAACGGTGGTAAGCCAAATCTTGGCATGACAACGGTGATAAAATTGGGACAACTGCACTGCTAGGGTCCAGTGAAGCTTTCTCATGTAAAATCTGGCCAAGGGAACCATGAAGACTGTAGAAGCCATTAGTCCCTGGAGGCATAAAATTAGTCTCACTGTCAGAAAGGGGTGGTGAAGAACATGAATGGCTGTGACATACAAGTAGAGAATCCTGGAGTCAGGAAGTTGAGCTATCTGCAAGTCTGTGTCTAAATGGCATCTGATAAATTCTATCTGCTAAGTAGGCATGAGATGAATTTTGATGAGACTGACTGTGATGCCTAGATCTTGCAGCAGTTGGAGCAGACTGTCTCGATGATTCACAAAAATGTTGCTTGAAGTAGTGGTAAGGAGCCAATCATCGATGTACAGGAAGACATGGACCCTTTGTGGGTGAAGATGCGCTGCCACCACTGTCACTGCCAAGGACAACACCCTAGGGGTTGTGGTGAGACCGAAAGGCAGGGCTCTGAACTGATAATGACTGGCTCCCACCTGAAAACAGAAATCTCCTTGAAAGCCTTGATATGGTAATAAGTGTCCTTGGGATCTATGGAGCACATCCAATCATCCTTCCTCAGCAGAGGCAAAATGGACTGAAGTGTGGCCATCCTAAACGTTGTCTGCGTTATGTACTGATTCTGATGGCTTAGATTCAGAATGGGCCTGAGGTCCCCTGCTTTCTTTGGTACTAAAAAGAACCTTAAGTATACTTAAGATTCTAATTGGTCTTCAGGGACTGGATGGATGACTTTTCTTTGGGCAGTCTGGTAGTCTCTGCTGCTGCAATTTCTCACTGACAGGGTGGGACATTGGGAAGTTTCAACTTTTTGATGGGAGGAAAGGAAAATGGTATAGAACAGCCTCTGAAATTATGCTCAACATCCAGTAACATGTATTTATGTTATGCCAGGCTTGTGAGTACAAAGACAAATGCCCGCCAACTGATGCCAGAGTGCAATAATTGGGAAAACCTTGACCTGCAGTCCACCTCTGCTTCGCCAGCGACATCCGTTACTGAAACCTCCTCCTCTGTCATGAGGGGGTCTGTCGCCAGGAGCTCTGTGACTTCCAGAACCATATCGTCTTTCCAGCCCTTTGATTCCTAGACTAGTATCTTTGGGAGTGCAGAAGCTAATTCCGGCTTCACAGAGAGTTTTACCATCCTGTTGACTAATAGTCAAAGTGTACTTAACTTTAGGTCCATACAAGGTAGACCTGTCGAACTGGGCATTAACGAAGGATGTCCTAAAGCTTTCTACAAAATCACACAGGCGCATCCAGGTGTGCTCTGGTCATGCCATCAGTTGCATTAGAAAGTAGTCACATGGATTGTGATAAAGACATTTTTTTTTATTTTTGGAAGTTGAGTCATGTTAATGTGCAATACAGCAGTCTCCCATGACAGGGTTGATTTTTTTATATCCCATCTTCTCTAAACCTGTTCTTAAAGGGTACCATAGGTTTTGTACCTTGCTACATTTCCACATGACATGGAGAATATCAGCAGTTTGGTTTGGGCAGTGAAGAAAGATAGTCTGTACACTGACATGATAAGACAAACGTATATTATGCAATAACTGCATTATATCCAGATTTTAGTTTTTTCTTTTTTTTTTTCTCTCTCTCTTCTTTCTCTTTTTCCTCTTTATATATCTAATTGTATTCCCTAATTATATTAAATATAATAAGTGGTTGAATTTCTATATTTATCTTCTTCATAAAATAGGTCCCTTATACTATCCTTCACTTTAAGTGATGTTAAAAACCTTTTATACACCATTTGATGACGTAGTGACTTCTAGTGTATATAGTGCATACATATTTCTTGTGTTATTAGGTTTTTTTTTTTTTAGTGCTTCCTTTTTGTATGTACTGCTTGTTTTGTGTATTTGATTGGCTGTATCGCTGTTAATATCTGAAAATTCAAATAAAGAGATTTTGGGGGAAAAAAAAGAAAGGAGTCGCATGGGTATGTTAAGAGTAGTCTCTCAGGTAGAAAGCAGGGATTCCACCGTCTTCTAGACATCCACAAGCAGAACACCCAAGAGAGACTTGGAAATCTCCTTGGTCAAATTTCTGTGAAACCCGGTGACATGACTAAGTAGTTCAGCGGTTTAAAGGCAAAAGTCTCTGAACAGTACGGCTGTTTCTCAAGGCAGTCTATTTTCGTAGATAGCTCCTTCTTTGTGTCCGCCGCTACTACCATGGTGTTCTCCCCTGGACCTTTGTTCCAATGTTTGAGGTCTGCTGGTGCTAAGGTTTCATCTGGTTTCTTAGGGATAGGCTCAACCATGTCAGGGTCCCACAAGTCCCATTCAGCCATCAAATCAATGAGTGGATCAATGGGGGCATCACCCAGGAAGAATATGAGCTCGCCCCAAAGGCTTCCAGAAACACAGGGTCATCTGGAGAAGGATTATCTGGGGACCATCCACCTCTCTGCTTCATTAGTTAAAGGATTTCACCAAAATTGCTGTTTTCAGAGGGGGCTCTAGAGGAACCTTCACCTTCAGCCAAGTCAGTGTCTTCAGTGATGGACTCTGGAGAAGAGTAGGTGCTTCCACTTGCACATCTGCTTTCTATGAAGTGATGCCAGGGTTGGATCAGAAGGTTCTGAATCAGACTGGGAGCTAATGTAGCAAGCATCCTGCGAAGTGTGTGGAGCTGACTGGCCCTAACAGAAAGGTGGGAAGCAGGAGGAGTCTCTAGTCTGCGTTTGGATGGAACTGAAGTGGATGGAAGCACCTTATCACTTGGTCTTGCAAGGGCTCACTCAAAGGCTGAGGAAAGTATTGGCCGCGTCGGACCTCTCCTGTCCCTGACAAGACAGAAACCTTGGAACAGAGAGGCCTCGACCCAGAGACTGATCATGGCGTTGAGCTGTCGACAGCCAGGGTGCCGAGGAGAAGAGACACCTCCAACAGCTTCGGTGTTGACCCTTCCCCTGGAACCACAGCACAGAAGCTGGATTCCAAGTCTACTCCAGATCCAAAAAACTCAGAGTGGAAGGAGGAAGGGAACCTGTCTGAGTGGAAATAACCTGTACTACCGGCTCTGGCAAAGATGGTCCAGGACAGATCAGGTCTGAGGGACAGGACTATTAGGAGTAGATGGTCCAACACTCCGTACGTTCCCAGAGGACAGTACCAAGAGAACCTGAGCTGAATTTGCATTCTGAGGAACTACCTTTATCATCCTGTTGACATCCTATTCAGTCAGACTTCTAGATGACCAGAAAGAGGACACCACTGAAGATGCCTTCAGGACCTCCTCTCCTGAAGGATTAGGTGAGTGCAGTCTTGGACCCATCCGGTCTAAAGGAAAAAAAGAGACTGAAGCAGAGATGAATGGATGCTAAGAAATGAAGCTTCTGAACATCTAGGAATTTTCGGATCTGAAAAAGATACAAGTGTCAGATTCGGTGATCTCTGTTCTTACCCTGTTGTCTTGCTCTCTCCTCTGTATTTCTCCCCTTCCTTCTGTTTGTCCTTAGCTTTCTTGTCTTTCCCAGCAGGGTAGGAAGAAGTAATATTACATGGTGCAGCAGACCCTTTACAATCAACTTTTTCCTCTTGGTTTGAAAAGCCAGGGAGCTAAAGGAGGAGCAGGCCTGATACGGACTGCTGAGATGGGCAGTGCCCAAGCAATAAGCACAAAGAGTACGGGTCCTGTGGAGGAAGCTTGTGCCTGCACTCTGTACAATTTTTAAACCCTTGACCATCAGCCACAATTCAAACAGTCAAGGCAAAAAGTCTAGTAAAACGACAACTACTAAGAATAATTATAAATTTTTTTTATTTATGGAAAACACAGCACACACCATGAACTAGTCACACAGCTAAACTAGCCCTGTGCTAAGACTATTAAACACATCTACAAAATGTATAAACAGTTACCTAAGCACACTATAAACAGTCCTATTTCAAACTAATTCTAATTCTAAAAATCTAAGCAAAAATCCTAAATTTAAACTATGTTAAACTAAATGACTGGAGAGAAAACTTCTCTCAGTACAGGAAGAGAAGGATAATGGTGAAGAAAAGCAAGCAAATTCACTCAAAGTTTACAGTTCACATGAGTACTTGAAAATGTGACCTCATACTTCAGGTGGCACACGGGATCTGTGGCACCAAAGTAGAGTTCAGGAAATTATGGGTAGGGGAGGAGTCAGTGCTCTGGAACCAAAATGCTTCAAGATTGGTGCCGAGGTCAGATACAGTTAAATCAGATAAAAACAGAAAACACTGGATCTGCAGATAAAACATTCCTCATACTTTCACAATTTGTCAGAACCAACAGACTTATCTGTCAATTAAAAATTCTGAAAACCAAAGCTGCATCAAGTATAAGCTTTTTTTCCCATACCCATCAATAATTTTCTCATCCTTATCAGAAAGAGTAAGATTGGAATTTACTAAGTGCCTAGCAGCACTGGAATCAACTAAGGCTATAGCTACTGGTTCAGGTTTGGGGATGGTGTATAACAATTTAAAAGTCTGAAGAATTGTATACATCTTATCTGCCTTTTTAGGGGTAGTTAGCTGACTAACAGGGAAACTGCAGGCAGTAACACACACATCCTCTAAAGGTGACAGAACACGTGGAATGGGTGTAAGTTCTGCAAATTTTTCTGTAAAAACTCTCAGTATTTTCTGAGGGACTGAGAACTGTTACCATTGAAAATACTAGCAAATTCTAACAGCAGTGTCAAAGAAAAAGAAATCGATACAGGGACCACTACAAATCAGGGTGCAACCTAATAAAACCATCTTCAAAAAACAGATTATTTCCCACCTAAACAACTCCTGGACATGCAACTGCCTAGCACCTGGCTGACATAGTGGTTAGTTTTGCTGTTAGTCTGTAGCTTTACGGTATTTGTATTTTTAACATGCATTAGTTTTATGTTGCTGTGTTGCTCTGTATTCCTGTTACATTAGCTTAATCTTAGAGCTTATCTTCCCGGGCCTCTACTGAAAATGGACATGTATCCAGTTGGACTAGCCCAGTAAGCAAATGTAAAATAAAATAAAAAAATAAATAAATGTATTTTAACTCCTTTCCCCTACCCACTATCCAATCTCTTTAAAACTCCCACAAATGCACTATATATTATCACACGTTACTTACCAGCTCACTGTCACCTACTCCCCACTGCCCCATCTATACCCACTAACTCTCCCCTAGACTAAGCTGAAAAGCTTTCCCTTAAAATGTCAATGCACCTCATATGAACTTGTCTATATTCTCCTCCTTTAGTTTTTCCTTTCTTGCCTTATCTTCAGTACATCTTCAAGATTATCTCTACTAAACATACTGTATGAACAACAATTAAATGTTACTACCTGCTATACTTTTAACTGCATGTCTAAATCACTATGCTTATGTAAATATTTTATGCAATCATATGTTATTGTCTGCTATATTTTTATAACTGAATGTGCAAATATCTTGCATATAGTATGTTAGTAATTGTTCTGGAGCTTTTCTCCTCGGGCCTCCGCTGAAAACGGACAGCTCTGTCCAGTCGGACCTTCCCGGTAAACAAATGTAAAATAAAGTAATAAATAAGTTCTTCTCTGCTTCTTAATCAGTAATCTGAGGGGGAAATGGAATCTGTCCCTGCACCTTCCTGTTTAGAGTCAAAATCTAAAACTTCTTCAGGAAAAAAGGACTCCCTCTTTCTTTTACCAGAAACTACTTTACAAGAAGGATCAGTATTCTGAATTAAAACCTCAGCCAGACCCAGAAAAGTACTCCTGTATGAAGAAATCTGAGAAGTACATACATACAGAAATACATCCTTGGTTTTCTGTTTCTTCTTGACAGGAAAAATGGGGCCAACCATGTTACTAATGGCAGTAGTTGCTTCCCCAAGGCTGGACAAAGCATTTTGGCACAACAGGAAAACCTTCCCTGTTCCCTCTCCCAGGACCAACAAGAGTGGCTTTTTCTTCCCACTGATGGAACTCCAACAGCTGCAGGGGGACGTAGCTAACCCCTGGTTCACAGTGGCTGTAGGTGCTACATCAGTGGGATCCGTGGTAAAAGAAGAATCGTCTGAGGTATAACAAATGGCCTCAGCAGAGTCACCCACCTGCAGCTCAAGCTAATTTCTAGCCTGTTGTGGGAGCAATGCCTCTTTGCTTAACTTTTGTCACTGGAAGAGGGAACTATTGTGGGACTACTAGTTCCATGGTTAAGCTGAAAATGGCACCTCTTTCCTTGGGAAGACAAGCAGCAAATGCCAATAAAACTACCACTCTACAAAAGTTACTTTTTTCCTTTGACAGAATAATATAGTAAAAAGCACTTTCAAACACCGTGTCAGCCCAACCAAAGAAAAAAAACATGATTCCTCCTGAGAAAGTTTTCAGTTAGTTAACACTACGTTTAACCTGACAGAAAAAAAAAAAAGAGTGGTCTGCCTATAAGTAAGTTAACAGTCTTGAGACAGTCCATTAAATACAACACTCACAGCTTTAAAATAAATTTACTGAAACTTCAATAAATGTAAGAAAAAAAGAAGTTATGTCTTACCATAACGTTCCATCTGAGTTGTTGATCTTCTTCCAGTCATCACTGATGGGGAGTTCGGTTCCGAGCCCTCGGAACAGAGTCGGCCTTATATCAAGCATGCGTGCACCAAAAACTCGAGCTAAGCTGCTACCCACAATGCCCTTCACTCAGTTACCTCAGATTGAGTTTGCATGCAACATATAAGAAATAAGTCAGAGGCCATCTCTGCGCAGAAACCCTAAGACACCACAAAGACCCAAAAGATCCGCCAGGAACCTTTGGAGGGGGTCAGTGGGAGGGTGTGATGACTGCAGGAAGATACACAACTCAGATGGAACGTTATGGTAAGACATCACTTCTTTATCTGAAGTTGTTAATCTTCTTCCTATTCATCACTGATGGGACTGAGTCCCCAGCTACTGGGAGAACCTGGGTGGCCCTTATGGAAGAACATTCCTGAGAACCATTGAGCCAAAGGCCGTTCTTCCCCTGAAGATCAGATCCAATTTGTAATGCTCGATAAAGGTATGGGGGTTAGCCCAAATGTCAGATGCACAAATGTCATCCATGGAGGCCCTAGAATGGAAGGCAACCGATACTGCAATAGCCCTAGTTGAGTGAGCTTTGATTTGGCCAGGCTTAGGTCCATCCGTAAGCGAATATGAGAAGGCAATGCAATCCCTGAGCCATTTAGACAAAGTAACTTTCGATACTGCACCTCCCATTCTAGGACCCGCAAAGGAAATGAAAAGCTGGTCCGACCTGCAAAAGGATTTAGTTCTGTCCCGATAGAAACGTAATTGTCTATGAACATCCAAGGAATGTAGGCAGTATTCTCCCTTGTTTGAATAATTTGGGAAGAATACAGGGAGCTCAATGGACTGGTTAATCGAAAAGTCAGAAACCACTTTGGGGAGAAAGAATGGGTTAGTACAAAGTGATACTCTGACCTTATGAAAGATCAGATAAGGGCTCTTGATATATAATGCTTGCAATTCAGAAATTTGGCTGGCTGAGGTGACAGCCACCAGAAATAAGGATTTCCATGACAGGAATTTTAGATCACAGGTCGCAACAGGCTCAAAAGGGGGCAGAGAAAGAGACTGCAGAACCCAGGAGAGTTTCCATGCCTCCACCGGCTGCCTGATGGAAGGCCTGCTGTGGAAAATACCCTTGAGGAAAGTCTTGCAAAGGCGAGAGGAAATAAGCGGGACTCCATCTGACCCATCATGGAAGTTGGAAACAGCTGCTAGATGGACTCGAATGCTGGAAGCCGACGCCCCATTGTCGAACATTTCAGCCAGGTAATGAAGAATAGTGGCTATGGGGGCTGAAAACAGATCTAGCTTCTGGCTATGTGACCAAATAGAGAATCTTTTCCATTTGTCCTTGTAAAGTTTCCTGGTGGATGCTTTATGAGAGGCCAAAATAATATCACGTACAGCTGAAGAGAGGGTTTCCTGCCTGGCAACTACCGGAAGTGGAGAAACCAAGCTGTCAGCTTGAGAGTGGACAGATTTGGGGGAATCGGCCCTTGTGGGTGAGACATGAGGTCCTGACGAGTGTCTAGGATCCCAGAAGGTTGTAGTAGATGAGGTCGGAGGAAGGGAACCATACTTGACGAGGCCAAAACGGGGCAATGAGGATCACTTTGCTTCTCAACCGAATAGCTTTCCTTAGAACAAGAGGGATTAGAGGACTCAGAGGATACGCATAAAGGAGACCTGTGGGCTAATCGTAAATCAAAGTGTCTCTCGGTGACTCCCCATGAGGGGGGGGGGGGCAAAGTTGCTGCTGCATTTTGTGTTTGAGGGGGAGGCGAAAAGGTCGCAGCATGGCTGGCCCCAATGGCTGAAAATTTTCACCGCCACACTCGGGATGAGAGACCACTCGTGAGGATGGAGGGTGCATCTACTTAGCCTGTCCGCAATCAAGTTGGAGCTCCCTGGGATATGCATTGCGATCAGAAAGTGGTTGGAAGCTATCGCCCACTGCCCGATTCTCATGGCTTCGCGACACAGGGGATAGGATTTGGTCCCTTCGTTTGTTTACGTACCAGACCACGAACATGTCCGACTGGACAGCAATCATTCCAGATGGAAGGAGCGGATGGAAAGCTTGCAACACCAATAGCACCGCTCTTAACTGCAGGACATTGATATGCAAGTTGACCTCTACACTGGACCACGTGCCCTGGACTGACTTTCCCTGAAAGTGCCCCCCCATCAGGGAAGCGTTCGTAGTCACCGTGGCGCTGGGCTGGGGAGCCTGGAAGGGGCAATACCAAAGATTTTCGTTTGTACTCAACCACCAGAGGAGATCTTGTTTGCACGTGTTGGTGATGGGAAACTGTGAGCTCAGGGGTGTGAAGATTGGGTATCCACTGGGCCTGAAGGGGCCATTGTAGTAATCTCATGTGCAATATGGCTAGGGCAACAATAGGGATGGCTGCAGCAATAGACCCCACAGCCTGGAGAAATTCCCTTGCAGACACCTTTCTTCGACAGAGTAGCACTTGAACCTGTGCTCTTAATCTCTGTAGCCTGTGAAAAGGAAGAGAGATCAGACTTGACTGGGTGTTGAATATTGCCCCTATGAACTCCAATTGCTGTGAGGGCTGAAGGTTGGATTTCTCCCAGTGTATGGTGATGCCCAGCGACTCCGCTAGAACTAGGGTGTAGTGGAGGGCCCTGACCAGTAGACGCTTGGTGGGGGTGGAGAAGAGCCAAAAGTCTAGGTACGGAAACACCTGGAATCCCTGAAGTCTCAGATTAGCTGTTACCACTGCAAGGCATTTTGTGAACACTCTGGGAGCCGTCGAGAGACCGAAAGGCAGGGCTCTGAATTTGTAGTGACTGGCACCCAACTGGAAGTGAAGGAGGCTCCTGAAGTGCTTGTCCATCTTGATATGGTAATACACATCCCAGAGAACTAAGGAGCACATCCACACACCCTCCTGCAGAAAGGGAAGGATGGATTGAATTGTGACCATGTGGAACTTGGTCTGAACTACCGATTTGTTTAGTTGGCTGAGATCCAGAATGGGCCTCCAGTCCCCTGTCTTCTTTGGCACCAAAAAGAATCTCGAGTAGAACCCTGATCCACACTAATCTGGGGGGACCTGTTGGATGGCTTGTTTTTGACACAGCTTTCATATTTCGGAAGCTGCCTCATCCCTCTGACTGGGTGGAACATCAAGAAGGGATTTCAGAGGTCTTGGATAAGATATTAGGGGAATGTGGTAGCCTCTGGTAATGATTCTCTGCACCCACTGATCATTTCTAATAGAAAGCCAGGCAGCTTGGTGCAGAGAAAAACGTGCCCAGACTGCTTCCAGAGGAAAGCAATCGTTCAGCGCTTCAGGAGGACTAATACGGTCTACCTGAGAAGGAATCTCTGGAGCCCTGGTTCCAGGGACCCCCTCTCTTATTGGAACCCCCTCTGCCTCTGGGGGAGTCCTCACCACATGCATCACGGAAAGGACTTTGAAACTTCTTGTGCCACATCTTCCCGCTCCTCTGGTTCCTGGAGAAGGACCGCTGAGGTTTGGAAAAGCGTAGGCCCACGGCACACAAAGGTCTTCCCATCTTGCTTGCACCTGGCTAATGTATCCTTGACCTTAGCACCAAACAGAGCTGATGGTTCAATAGGGGCATTTAAAAAGGAAGACTTGAAGGAGTCCGCAAAATCACAAATGCACATCCAGGCATGGCGTCTCATGACTACACCTGCACCCGCAGCTCTAGCCACTCCTTCGGTTGCTTTGGACAGCAACCTCATGGACGAATTGGATACTGACTCCAGGGTGGCAAGTTGAGAAGCAACTTTATCCTGTGCTCCATCCGATACTTGGCCCTTGAGGGTCCTGGAGAGTTCGGAGATAAGATCTCTCAGGAGCCTCGTAAAATGCACCAAAAAGTTCAGAGACCTGACTGCAAAGGTCGCTGACACAAAAACTTGCTTCCCTAATCTGTCCACTGCCCGGGACTCTGTTGGGCGGGTGGACAGCAGGACTCTCTTCCGCAAGGTCCTTTTTCGTGGCTGCCGCCGCCACCACCACAGCGTCCACTGGCAAACCTCTAGACCAATGGGGTTGATCCTCTGGAGGGGAGAGTACCTTATCTGATCTCCTGGGGATGGCCTCAACGGAGTCTGGGCTCTTCCACGCCCACTGCACAATCAGCTTAACCAGCTCATCGGCAGGGGAGGTCACCCAAGACGTAGAGGGCCGAGAGTGAAAGGCCTGCAGGAAAATGGATTCCTCCAAGGAAGGACTTGAGGGCTTCCAGTCACCCCTCTGTTTCAAGACTTCCATGATGTCTCCAAAGGAGACATCGCCAGGGGGTGACCATGGGGATCCTTCCCAATCTTCGTAGTCCGTATCTTCCGTGAGGGACTCCTCTGGGGAGTCCATGTGTTTCCTCTTACACGCCCATTTCCGAAGGGGTTCTTCAGTGGCAGCATCCAAAGAAGACTCAGAAAGGGAAATACCCTGGACAAGGGTTTCCTGGGCCTTGTGCTCTCGGAGTCCTGGGGGAGGGTGGCCTTTGACAGCTGCGGCTCAGAAGGAACTGGGGGGATAACCGATGTAGGAGGATTGCTAGAAGCAAGCACCCTCTCCATCACCCGGAAAGTGGGCCCGCCCGAAGAGGAGTGGGAGCCGGGAACTGAAGAAGACAAAATCGGAAAAGGAGTCACACCCTGCTCCACACAGTCCGCCCGCGGGGATGGAGCCTCAAGCAAACTCAGGGCGGTAGTCACCCTCGGATCTGAAGCTGGGACCGACAACACAGTCGGAACAGAGACCAAAACCGGAGGTTCCACCCCCCCCAAGCATGAGATTGTGGGAGGGTGGGTTCCGATGAAACCGACACCCAGAGGGGCCTCAGACACTGTCAGTGCCGTGGAAGGGGGTCCTCTTGAAAATGTTGGATATATGAGCCTTGGAACCGAGAGATCCAAGGGAGGAGAGTATGTAGGGGTCACCGGAGTAATAGACCCAAAGCCTGGAGTGGGATGGGGTCTAGGCAAATTTAAAATTTCCCTGGCGGTCAGCTGCTGGTCAAAAAGGCGCACCACATCCAATTCTGAAAGGCTCCTGGTGGATCTTACCGATGCCCCTGAGAGGGAATCAGGCCGGTCCATAAAGGGGCTGCAGGATTGTCCGGCAAACGGGTCCACAGACGACTAATATCGGGTCCGTGGTGTATTTTGAAACCCAGAAAGACGACAAACCAACTGGTAAAAATAAAACAAACACAGGCTCCGATCTTACTTGAACCACTCACTGTAGCTTTATTGTTAAGCGCTTTTCGTCAACACTATTGGAAAACTTCTTCAGACAACAAGGTACAACAAAACACTCTTTTTTAACACTAAAAGGGCGCCAACATTAACAATCAACTCATCACTCTATTTAATCAAATGAATAATTAATTAATTAATTAGCAAGTGGGGTAACCCTGTTCACAGACTTGACACTCAACTTAAAAAATCCAAGTGGAAAAAACATATAAATGTAGATGAACTATACTTTTCCTATTAGGCAACAATCTTTCTTTAAAACACATACCTGCAGCTGTGTTTAAAAATGTAAAACTTCACACTTTTAAAATAAACGTTGTGCACTTGTGCAAAACATAACACAACCAGACAACTGTCACAACCTAAAAGGCTAACTATATCAGAACAAAGCTAAAAAGAATTTGTCTACATGGGAAATCTTGACAAACATTAAATGTACAATAAACTGTTAATATATGCAATAAAAATTTTACTGATATAGATGACTAACCAGGTGGACTAAAAAAGTTTTAAAAAATTACCCGAGTAAACTTCTCAGCTTTAGAATGCATGCTAGAGAGGTGACTTCATTAACCCAGGTAAAGTATATGAATTCAATCTAAGTTGCCAAACCAATTCTCGTTTCTCTAATATCAATTGGTAAGGTCCACCTTTTCCATCTAACACTACCTGTCTATAACCTTAAATAAAAATGAGTGAGAGGGGTGCTCGCTACAGTGTCTGGCCAGAGCGCTGGTGGTACTTTTTTTCTTGATGTGATATACATGTTCGTAAAGCCTTTCCTTTAACTTCCTGTCAGTTTTTCCAACATCAAATGCTGGACACATCTGACAGGAAGCCAAGTACACCACAGATTTAGAGTTACAACTGTACCTACCTCTGGCTTTATGTGAGTGCTGGTTTATTATAAAACTAGAACCTGTAGAAATGAACCTACAGTAATTACACGCTTCACATTTGTATGTTCCTTCAGTCCTAAGAGGTTTCAGAGTGATGTTTTCTATAATGTTCTTCAGATTCCTACCCTTCTTGAAAATTATAACTGGGCAGTCACCTAATTTCTCTGCTGTATCCCTCTCAAATGTCAACAGGTACCAATTCCTTTTGAAAATGTTCTTGATAAGGTTTGCCTCCAAACAAAAGGGTGTAATGAAACTCCTCTTAAAACACACTACGTCCTTAATTGTGGAACCCTTCTCTGATGGAGAAATGCTAGACGTAGTTAGGGCCAAACCAACCGACCTTTCTCCCATGTTCAAGTCAATAACATCAGTAACGTGTTCCCTCTTAGTGAGAATGGGACTGAAAGAACCCACCAACCTTTTGAGGCGGACCTCCCCCACTAGCTCATCAACCAACTTCCCTGGGTAGCCACGACTCATGAACTTTTAGTTATGTACTTACCATAACTTCGGATGTATGGGATCCATCTCGCCTACATTCATAACTGATGGGCTCGGCCAACTAGTACACTAGAACGAAGTCTCTTATTGGCTGGGCTACTCCCTATCCTAGGATGCACTACACCTGCTTCCCCAGATCTTGTTTGTTCGCTTTCATACATACATGCAAACACAGAAAAAATAGTAGTCACTATAACCAACTAAAGTTCTTCAAGAGAAGATCTCCAAATGGAACTACATCTCCTCTAAATCCCAATGGAAGGGGGAAGGAGGGTGGAGTATGAATGTGGGCGAGATGGATCCCATACATCCGAAGTTATGGTAAGTACATAACTAAAAGATGTAATGGGATCCTATCTCGCCTACATTCATAACTGATGGGACAGCGTCCCTAGCACCTAAATCCCGGGTGGCTCATTGGAAAACACTCCTGAGAACTGTGGAACCAAAGGAAGCCCTGCCTCGAGAAACCACATCCAATTTGTAATGAGAAATGAAAGTGTGCGGAGAAGTCCAGGTAGCCGCAGCACAAATATCATCTATTGATAATTTGGAGTGAAAAGCTACAGAAGTAGCTATTGCCCTGGTAGAATGAGCCTTGACTGGAAAGGGAAGCTCTTTGTTAGCCTGTGAATAAATGAAAGAGATACAATCTTTAATCCATTTAGCTATGGAGGTTTTAGCTACTGGTTGACCCAATTTGTTTATTGCAAAGGAAACAAACAGTTGATTTGATTTCCACGTCTGAGCGGTTCTATTCAAATAAAAACGCAGTTGTCTATGGACGTCCAATTGATGGAAGATATATTCTGCGTTATTAGAGAACTCTGGAAAAAATACAGGGAGCTCTATAGTTTGTTGAATACAGAAAGAAGAGGCTACCTTTGGTAAAAAGGAGGGATTTAATTTCAAGGACACTCTATGTTTGTGAAAAATCAAATAGGGAGGATCAGAACAAAGAGCTTGAAATTCTGAAACCCGCCTGGCCGAAGTTATGGCCACTAAAAAGGCCGTTTTCCAGGGCAGAAATTTCAAAGTGCAGGTAGCAGCTGGTTCAAAAGGGCGGGCAGTTAGGGCAGCAAGAACCATATTTAAGTCCCAAGGGGGGACAGGGTGAGATATTGGAGGCCTAAGGAGCCATGCTCCTTTAAGGAAAGCCTTACAAAGTTTGTAAGACATCAATGAAGGTTCAAAGGAAGCATGAAAATTAGAGATAGCCGCTAGCCGAACCTTAATCGTGGAAACTGAAGAGCCCAACTGAAAAAGAGAGACCAAGAAATTCAGAACCTCCGATACTGGGGCAGTAAGGGGGTCTATACCTCGTTGCTGAGCCCAGAAGGCGAACCTTTTCCACTTGCTGGAATAAAGTTTGACAGTGGAAGGTTTATGAGAAGAAGACAATATGTGGATCACCTCCGGAGAAAGGAAATTGACTCGGACTAAGGATGGAAGTGGAGTAACCATGCCGCCAACTTCAAAGACCTGAGAGACGGGTGAAGCCGTCCTGACTGATGAGTCAACAGGTCCGGCACTGGGTCCAAAAACCATGGACCTTCTACCGCATGCCTCTGTAGGAAAGGAAACCAAACTTGACGAGGCCAGTAAGGGGCAATCAAAATCATCTCGCTCTCCAGGTAAATGGCCTTCTGTATCACCCTCGGTAGGAGGGGAACCGGAGGGAAGGCATAAAGAAGACCGGGGGGCCAAATGTGGGTCAGAGCGTCCCTGGGAGGGGATCAGCGTGAAGAACTCTCTGCACTTCGCATTGTGAGGGCTGGCAAACAGGTCGCAGCAAGGGAGGCCCCATTTGGCGAAGATTTTCACAGCCACTCTCTGGTTGAGGGACCACTCGTGGGGTAAGAGAATGGTCCTGCTTAATCTGTCCGCAATCACACTGGATTTCCCCGGTATGTGCATTGCCATTAGAAAGCGGTTGGTAGCTACCGCCCAGTGCCAAAGTCTCATGGCTTCTCTGCACAGTGGGTAAAACTGGTTCCACCTTGCTTGTTTATATACCAAACCACCGACATGTAGTCGGATAGGATAGCAATCAGACCTTGCGGGAGAGCATGATGGAGAGCTTGCAGTACCAAGAGTACCGCTCTCATCTCCAGGATATTGATATGCAAATGCGTTTCCTGGATTTGCCATGTGCCTTGGACCGACCTGTCCAGGTAATGACCCCCCCACCCTACCTGGGAGGCGTCCGTGGTCACAGTGGCAACAGGGGGTTGAGGAATAAAGGGTCGCCCCTGGTCGAAATTGGATTGGAGGAGCCACCAACGCAGATCCCGACGGCAACTCTCCGTGATCATGACTAAATGGTTCAAGGGGAGTTCCTGATAGGACCATTGAACCGACAGGAGCCATTGCAAAATTCGCATGTGAAGTCTGGCTAAGGGGACTAAGAGTATAGTTGACGCCTTCGAGCCCAACAGTTGTAGAATCAGATGGGCCAGAGCTCTTGATAGGGGGAGACAGGATTTGACTTGGCTTTGCAGAACCTGAATTCTTGCTGCCGGTAAGAAGGCGCGCATCCTTTTTGTATCTAAGTCTGCGCCTATAAAAGTAATACGCTGAGATGGCTGTAGTACAGATTTTTGCCAATTGAACGTAATCCCCAAGAAACGGCCCAAGGTGAACGTGGTGTTTAGCGCCTGAAATAGTAGATGCTCGGAGGTGGCAGTAAGGAGCCAGTCGTCTAGATATGGAAACACTTGGAATCCTAGACTCCTCAGGTGAGCAGTCACCACTGCCAGACACTTGGTGAACACCCTGGGGGCTGTGGTGAGACCAAAGGGCAGTGCTCGGAATTGGAAATGACTGACTCCGAGGCGGAAGCTTAAGTGTCTCCTGGACTCTTGAGCTATCAGAATGTGATAGTAAGCGTCCTGGAGATCTATGGAGCACATCCATGAATCCTTCTATAGCAATGGAAGAATGGATTGAAGGATGACCATTCGGAATTTGGACTTTTGCACAAAACGATTCAATGAACTGAGGTCCAAAATGGGCCTGAAGTCCCCTGTCTTTTTTGGCACCAAAAATAATCTTGAGTAAGTTCCTGATCCGATCTGGTCGGTGGGGACAGGCTGGATGGCTCCTTTTTCTAGCAGCTTTGAAACCTCTATTGCTGCCTGATCCCGCTGACTGGGTGGTACGTCCGGGATTTCCCTTAAGGAAAGGGGGGGCTTGTTGAAGGGGATGAGATAGCCTCCGGTAATAATGCGAAGCACCCACTGATCGCTTATTATGGATTCCCAAGCTTGTGGGTGCGCCGCAAACCGACCCCCGACTGGCTCCGGAGCTGCACAGTCGGGCAACAACTCAGGGACGCAGGTTGTAGGAAGAACCATGAAAGGAATCGCGGTCTCCAGAGTTACGGGGGCCTCTGCCGCCTCTGGGGTGGCGTCTTCCTGAATCCCCCCCCCCCTGCCTGTGGAGGGGGAATCACTGGGTGGAGTAGGGAAAGACTTCTGAGATTTTCTGAACCACATTTTCCATCCTCTCTGGGCCTTGGGGTAAGGCCTAGAAGGAGCGGAAAAACGGGCCCCAACGGCAGTCAAGGTCTTGCCTTCCTGCTCGCACCGAGTTAGTGTGTCCTTCACTTTGGGTCCAAACAAAGATGACCCATCAAAGGGGGCGTCGGCGAAAGAAGACTTGAAGGCCTCCGCAAATGAACACAAGCGTAACCAGGCGTGTCTCCTGAGGGCAACGCCTGTTCCCGCTGCTCTACTCGCCGCTTCGGCCGCATACGAAATGAGCCTCATGGACGAGTTTACGATGGAGAACAAGGTAGTCATCTGGGCGCCAACAGTAGGGGCCAGCGCCTCAGGTAGATTACCAGTGAGGGAGTCATTTAGCTCTTTAAGGAGGTCCCTTTGGAGCCTGGTAAAATGACATAAATAATTCAGCGACCGTAAGGTAAAGGCCGCTGAAGACAGGGTACGCTTCCCGTACCTATCCATGCTCCTGGAATCCTTATTAGGAGGGTGGACAGACGTTGAAGCCTCTGCCACGTCCTGCTGTGTGGCAGAAGCCACCACCATAGCATCTACGGGAACACCCTTCGTCAGAAATTCCTTCTTGGGGGGGGGAGGCTGAAAGAAACTTATTGGGTCTCGCAGGCACCGGTTCCACAGAATCAGGATGTTCCCACGCCCTTCGAGAAACCAAATCAAGGAGTTCATCGAAGGGCGGAGACACCCAGGAGGCAGAGGGCTGGGCCCCGAAGGCCTTGAGGAAAACTGACTCCTCAGCTGAAGGGGTTTTGGCCTGCCAATTGCCTTTCTGTCTCAGAATCTCCAGGATATCTGAGAAAGAGATATCATCCGAAGATGATTTGGGGGACCCTTCCGCGTCATCGAGGTCAGTATCCGATGTAACAGACTCATCTTGGGAGTCCACGTGCTTCCTCTTGCACAATTTCTTCCATGGGGGCTCGTCCAAAGCAGTTTCGGACGGACCCCCCGGAAGAAGGGAACCCCCGATGGGGGTATCCTCAGGCCCTGGGGCCCCGCTGCCGGGGGACTGCAACACAACAGAAGCACCAGTCTCCAGGTCTGGGGACGGTGAGGTAGAAGCCTGCTGAGCCGGCAAAGGCATGGCCAGCGTGCTCCTCATGGCCTCAAAGGCCGGACCTCCAGACTCCATGGAGATCACTGGTCTAGAGGCCACGATGGCACTGGGAATTCCAGCAGCCGATGCTCCGAGGGGAAGACTAGGCACCAAGGCACCCAGCCCCAAATTGTTCCCCTGGGGCCCGGCTGAGGAAGTCCCAGTACCAAACCCTGAACCCGAAGACAGGGTAGGAACCATAGTCGGAGCCGACAGACCTCGAAGGGGTCTCGGCTCCGACCGTATGGCTCCGCATTGCTCCACCATCACCGACTCCAACGGCTCCGAGGAGGTTGGAGGAGGAATCGAATGTTTCGGAGGGGGGATCGGTTCCGAAGCCAACTGGGCTGGAGCCGAGACCATTTGAGCAAAAACTGGAGACTGGAAAAGCCTCTGTATCACCCTATCCAGATCCGAATCAGACAGTTTCGAAGATTTAGAGGAGGTAGACAGACGAGAAGACTTTCCTCTCGGCTCCGAGAGTGTAGGGGACCGGCTCCGAAAAGGCTCCAACACTATAGGCACCGGTTCCACCACAGCATGGACCACCATCGGCGCCGAAGGAGCTTTCTTCGGAGCCGAGGGGGAAGAGTCTGAGCTGCACACCTCCACCGGCTCCGAAGCCATTGGAACCGATGGAGGTGATTCGCCTCTCGATACTCCAACCTGCGGCTCCGAAACTAATGGAGCCGAGGAAAGAGGTATCGAGGCAGACCCTTCGACCCCGAAGTCAGTGGAGCCGAGGAAGAAGAGGTCAACTTTTGCTTTTTAGCAGTCGGTTCCGACGGACTTGTCGGAGCCGACGATCTTTTCTTTTTAGAGGTAACAGGAGGATCTAAAGCTTCCTCAAAAGAGGGCTTAATAAGACCCTTCAAGATCAGTTTATTTTTGCGCTCTTGAAGAACCCTAGAGGAGAAAGCATGACAGACACTACATGTCTCCTGTAGATGTTTAGGCCCCAAACAATATACACAAATCGAATGACTGTCTGTAATAGACATTTTGTAATTGCACCGAGTGCATTTCTTAAATCCTGACTTCTGCTCTTTTGACATAATGAATAGTATGACAAGCAGTCTAATCTGACAAGGTTAGCGCCAACTGTAGAGCGCGAGAAACAAGGCACGAGCTCTTGAGAGGGAGATTTACCTCACAAGAGAACACAGTGAACACACACAACACCACAAAAAACAACGGCCAAAAGCCCTCTAATTTAAACGGGCTTAGCCCGAAGAAAAAAAATAATAACACCAACTCTCGAAAGTAGGGCAAAGGCCCTCTAACTTAAACGGGCCTTGCCCGACAGCGAAATAAAGTACCAGTAATCACTTCACACACAAAGTTATGAAACACAATTAACAGAGAGTAGCTGTTAAAACAGCTGTTTTATCAATATTCAGAGGAAAAAACCCAAGGTCAAAGACCAGTAAAGGTAAAAGAAAAGTACAGTTTTGTACCTACCATAAATGTAGATGTTCGAAGATCCACATTGCTGCAGTCCTGACACTTGGGTAGTCCGCTGTCCACGGTCGGCCCGAATATCAAAGTATAAGGCTGACGTCGGTCATGGCGCATTTAACTGACGTCAGGACGTCAGGGTACAAATGCGCATGACCGGCGTCATATCCTCAGTCTTTTCTTGCCCCAGATGTCAGAAGACCTTAAAAATAAAGGTCAAAACCAAAAGACAGCAAACAAATAACCAACCACCCTTGCACTAACTATATGTACAATATATATACAATATACACAATAAGTACAACCCAACCCACACAACCACCTCCAACAACAGAGGGAAGGAGGGAGGTATTGGACTGCAGCAATGTGGATCTTGAACATCTACATTTATGGTAGGTACAAAACTGTACTATGTTCTTCATCTCACATTGCTGCAGTCCTGACACTTGGGTAGAATCCCAAAGCAGAGGTAAGGAGGATGGCTAACTATAAGGAAGCAGGAGCTGCCAAAATGCCCTGCAAAACGCAGTGGCAAAACCAGCCCTGGACTTAGAGTAAAGTGGCAGGTGATAATGCCTAGAGAAAGTATGCACAGAACTCCAAGTAGCTGCCTCCAAAATATCCTTGGTTGCCACTCCCCTCAAAAAAGCAGTTGAAGTGGCAGTAGCCCTAGTGGAATGAGGCCTAATCCCAGCTGGAACCTCCTTGCCATGATGGGAATAACAGAAAGCAATGCAAAACCCAATCCACTTAGAAATAGTTTGTTTTGACAGGCTTGCCCTGAGAACTCAAAGCAAAAGAAACAAACAACTGCTGAGACTGCCGGAACCCTTTAGTTCTGTCCAAATAATAACGCAACTGCCTGTGTACATCCAAAGTGTGCAAAATCTTTTCCCCCTTATTTTGGGGATTTGCATAAAAAGTAGGCAAATGAATAGTTTGGTTTAAAGCCACACTAGAAACCACCTTAGGCATAAAGGAAGGAATAGTACGTAATGATACCCTATCCTTATGGAAAATCAAGAAAGGCTCAACTGCCATAAGGGCCTGTAATTCAGAAACCAGTCTTGCAGAGGTAATGGCCAACAAAAAAGCAGTCTTCCATGATAAATATTTCCGAAAAAGAAAAATCCTCAGGAGGAGTAGCAGAAGGAGTAGAATCATCCACATCAGAATCAGAATAAGGAGAGTACTCCTGCAAGTCTTCAGCCGAAGACTCTGAAACATCTGAAGCTTGCTCAAAACCCCCCAGCTCAGGTTCCACCCTAGGTCTCTTAGCAGGAGGGGGCATAGAACCCCTAATCAAAGTAATCAAATCTTCTGCCATTTTAAGCATATGCTTCTTGGGCATAGTACCTGAAGAGCTAGGGGTAACACCAACTGAAGCTAAACCTGGCCTGCCCCTGGGAGAAGCCTTAGAAACAGAAGGAGAGGGCCTAGCCACCTTAGGAAGGGAGGGGAGTATAGTAACCTGAGAAGCCCCCTCAGCCTGACTTGCCCCCTGAGAGGCCACATCTTGCAATAATAAGGTTTCACTCTGGGAACACAAAGAATCCTCCGGTGGAGCCACCGGCTCCACCGACACCTCTAAAGAACCGGCGTCCTAACCAGACGGTTCTTCTAGCCTAGGCTTAACTGCCTTGTCCTTGCGCTTCTTCGAGGAAGCGGGCGCCGGAGCATCCGACGGCATTTTATAATTGCACCGCTTCCCAAAGACTAACCTTGCACAATCCAACCTTCTCTTTATAGTGCGTTTATTAAATCTAGCACAAGAGCGACAGCCAACAACGTCGTGCTCAGGCCCTAAGCAAGGAATACACAAAGTATGATAATCTCTATGCGGTATCTGTTTCCCACAAGAAACGCAATTATTAACTTTTTCTGACATCCGGTAAATGACTGAGGCAAGAAAAAACTAAAATGTTCCCCAACGGGGTACTTAGCCAACTTTGAACTCGGTCTGAAACTTCTAAATCGAAAAATCTCAGAACGCCAACCGGCACTTGCAATGCTGCTTCTGCATCGGACCATGCGGCAAAAAAGACTGAGGATATGACGCCGGTCATGCGCATTTGTACCCTGATGTCCTGACGTCAGTTAAATGCGCCATGACCGACGTCAGCCTTATACTTTGATATTCGGGCCGACCATGGACAGCGGACTACCCAAGTGTCAGGACTGCAGCAATGTGAGATGAAGAACATCCACTTAGCTCCAGCCAAGTCGAGACCACGTCCAGCTTGTAAAGCGGCAAACGAGATCTGGGGAAGCAGGTGTAGTGCATCCTGGGATAGGGAGTAGCCCAGCCAATAAGAGACTTCATTCTAGTGTACTAGTTGGCCGAGTCGGAGCCGATGGATCGGCTCCGAGCCCATCAGTTATGAATGTAGGCGAGATAGGATCCCATTACATCATGTGTTTCAACAAGGTACATTCATCCTCAAAAGTAGCATCCTCAGTTAATCGGAACAGAGGAGGGAGTACGGTGCTCGGAGGAAGACTTTTGGCCCTTGTGCTTATGGCTTTTACCTCTGTCACCAGCCAGTAGAGAGGGGTCGGTGCAAGGACGTTTCTTGTCCACAGAAGGAGGGGATGAGACCTCTGTTGCAGTAGCCTCTGAAAAAGGCGATGAAAGCAGGCCCTTCAGAATCAATTTATTACGTTCATTCAGCATCCGCTGACTGGAGCTAGCACAAATATCACATGGGGGTTTTGCCGACAAATGCGGAACCCTCAAATAGTACACACACTCTTCATGAAGGTTGCTGTTGGGAAGTTTATCACTGTAAGAAGAGCAGTGTTTAAACCCCATAGTTCCCTTCTTCAAAGACATAATAATGAACACTTTCACACAAAAAGGAAAGAGTGAAGAAAGAGGAAATACCAACAATAATAATAGGATACCACAAGGTTAGAAAGGCCAAAATACCAACAATGGTACGAAAGGGATACCTGTGGGTAGAGCTGAGTGTAGAAAGATAAAGAACAAGGAACTAACAAGAAAAAAATTCCACAAAAATTTGCAAATTTATGGGATAAATCACTTCGCTGGAGAGCTTGGTGAAACGCTGCTATATGGCTGCGCTGCAAACGAGATCTGAGGTAACTGAGTGAAGGGCATTGTGGGTAGCAGCTTAGCTCGAGAGTTTTTGGTGCACGCACGCTTGGTATAAGACTGACTCGGTTCCGAGGGCTTGGAACCAAACACCCCATCAGTGATGAATAGGAAGAAGATTAACAACTTCAGATTGGAAGTTTTTTTCCCCACCAAAGGTAACTTATCTGCCCAGCAAAGGAAAATCACAAGCCGACCATCGATCCTCAAAAGCCTCACAGGAGTATATTTTTGGTGGCAGTAATCCTCTGAAGGACTTTGCACTCACACTTGTCTTTTAGTCAGCTCAGCTTGAGCTGCTTGACAGTGGGGGTGTATGGAAGGTGCCCTGAAGCTTTGGAAACTGGATGACTGTTACATCCTTGACAGGATATAAGACTAAAACTACTGTAGCAGTGATCAATATGACGAACATCTGAATTTTACTAAAACTGGCAGAATTACTAGCCCTTACCTCTCAGTTTATTTTTCACAACGGAAGAGCTGAAATTAAACTGCTGATCAGTGTACAGCCATTACGGAAGTCCAATCTACTTTCTACTACTTTATGTATATACTCTGTATGACTGTTATTCTCATTAAGGACCTGCAATCCAAAATCCTAATCTCCCCTTACTTATCAAACTCCTTCCCTGTTTCTTTATCATCTCTTTCCAGTCTGACTTGTAGCATTCTACTTACATACAAGACCCTTAACTGTGTATCTCTAAAATATTCCTTTCACCTTGTTCTATGGGAAAATTAACTTAACCCAGTTAACACTTGCCCTCTTCTCCTCTCAGATAAATCCTTTCATCACTTTATTAATTATGGTGCACAACTTCTCCTCTAGTTGGTAAAAAAATATGCCTGACCTCTATATAAAAATAAAAAGGACTAGAAACATTGTCACTGCCTGGATCTTACTATCCATATTGGGTCTGTATTGCGAGATCGAATGTTTAGGTGGCCAAACTCATAATATTGAACCGTAAAATAGCGAACGGCGCAGGGAAGGACGACCGTTGACCAAAAAACATAACTTTACACCCATACACACACCCCGACGTGAGGGGCTGTGCCCCCCCAACTAAATATACCAACTCCGAGATTGCTCTACAGTACACAAAAGGTAAAATCCAGTGAACGGCCAAGGGAAATCTTTCCCTGCGTTAAATCAGCTGTTCCGCATTTCTTTACAAGTTCAATGTTTAGGTGTTCGGTCACCTGAAAATTCGATCTCGTAATACAGACCTTCCATATCACAAAAATTTAAATGAAGGGCTTTCAGTTTCTATCTTCTTTTCCCACACAACATTAGCTGCCATAATGTAACTCTTTTTAATCCACACACCTAAACACTTCATTTTATGTTCTCAAAATATAGGTAATTTTGAATCAGTTATTGTGCGGACACTTAGTTTACTGCTGCAGCCTTTGTTTTATCTTCATCTTATATCCTGAAAAGATTTCAAACTGTCTCAAAAAATTCCAAAACACTGACCTATCCTTTTCTGGATTTTTCAAGTACAAAATAATATCATCTGCAAATAAAGCTAATTTTTTTTATTAAACATCTTTATTAAATTAGCACTTAAGATATAGGTACACATACATTAAAATAAAACCATACTGTCATGTTTTCATGCATTATACATTACACACTTTTTTCTTTCTTTATAACAAATGCCATTCACTCCAATATTACATAAACTGCTCAATTCTTGCCTTCATTAAACATCATTCCTGCCCCCCCAGATCATTCTGCATGTATTCCTCCCACAAACTCCATTTCTATGTAATTTGCTACTTCACTTTTCTAAATATCCCACATCCAGTTATTTTACCTCTAACAATATTCAATATTTCAACTGAACTTGGTTTACATTTCTGATTTCCATTTTCCAGTACAGCCATTATAATTAAATTTAATAAGGCCTTATTATGACAGGAAACTAAAATGAAAGCTTACTTTTTCTTAATTACCATACTGGTTATATAACCTTGAATTTGTTAGTCCTTTATTTTCTTTGCTAATGTCTCTAAATGTAAAGCAAACAAAGGCGAAAGAGGACACCTCCGTCTAGTTCCTCCATCCAAACACAGCTTGACAGAGAGGAACCCTCCCATCTTAATTCTTACCTCACTCATATATTATCCTAATCAGCCATATTATTCTATGAAGAAACACAAATTCTATGACTATCCTCCTCAAAATCTCATCTGACTCTACTGAATGCCTTCAATCCATCAAGACCCACCAAAAACAGTAGCATTTTCTTACAGTTTGTTTCCTTCTGGATCACCATTCTATTAATGTCGTCAAATGTCTATCTCCCACTCCACAAAAATACATATCTATCAATTTTGGCAACGCTTTTGTCTTTCTCTCAACTATTACAGGAAAACACTAAGTGTCAGTGGTAACACACACCTTTGGTGCTGGAAGACTAGATGGGAATGGATTCTATTCCTACTCCAGGTGAGTCGATTGCTAACACTGCAGTGCATCAGAGGTGCTGCACTCCTGAGTCTCATCCTTTGGTCCCATCTGCTTGAGCTTGTGGTAGATCAGACGGATGATGGTACTGTGTCTTTTTTGTTTTCAATAAAAATCTTTATTAAATCATCACCTATGACATAAGCAATCTTACATTTACATAGGTAGGTACTAGGCTATCGGCCCAAGGGCCTACGTAAGCCTATCCAACAAGGTTCCCTGGCTTACGCCACACAAGAAAGTTATTTTCCTGTGCCATGTCGAGCAGAGACACAGAAGTGATCCCCGGGGTGTATTTCCTATTTCCCATCCACTCATCAAGATTTTTCTTGAAGAGTGCTAATGAAGAACTTTGACTGACATAGATGGGTAGCCTGTTGCAGAGTATGGGAAGTCTCTGGGACAGGAATCTATCCCTCCAGCATGTCCTGTTTATATTGTGGTGACAAGGTTTAGGTCCCTAGAGCATGTAGCTTGGAGGGATTGGGATTTCTTTAGGTGTAGCATGTCCAACAGCTCTGGGTTTGACATAGCTTTATATGTTAGGCAGAGATCACCTCGGAGTAGGCGATATGCTATGGAGTAAAGCTGGAGTTTTTTGAGACGGTTAGTGTAGGGCATTTGTTTGAGGCCAGTAATTGTCTTTGTGAGGTACTTCTGTGGTCTTTCCAGCTGCTGCAGATGTCTTGTGAGGTACATTCCAAAAGGGGCATTGTACTCTATAATGGGTCTAATGAGTGTCGAGTAGAGGGGAACAATGACTTCTTTTTTCCTGGATGAGAACCCTTTTATGATGAGGTGTGCCACACAGAAGGACTTCCTGACTACTGTGGCGATGTGACTATCAAAGGAGATACTACTGTCCACCTGGGTCCCAAGGTCTCTTAATACACATTCAGTGTTAAGTAGATTGCTGCCTATGTGGTAGTTCATGGGTACAGAGTTTTTACCAAACGGGGTGACACTGCACTTTTTGGCATTGAGCTTGAGGCCATGGCTCTGACACCAGGCATCTGTCTCAGCGAGGCCCTTCTGTAGGATGTCCACATCATTTGGGGACTTGACTATGGCTCCTAGTTTGCAGTCATCTGCAAACTTTGTTAGCCAGAGGCCTTCTGTGTTAGCCTGTACTTCAGAGAAGTAGATACCAAACAGGAGAGGTCCCAGGACTGAACCCTATGGAACTCCACTTGTTACTCTTCTGAGGTCAGATTTGAAGTCTGCAACTTTTACAGTGTGGGTTCTGTCAGTGAGCCAGTTGGCAACCCATCTTGTGACATAGGGATTTATACCTAGTTTTGTGAGTTTAGCTATAATTCCAGAATGGGGGATGGTGTCAAAAGCCTTGGTGAGGTCAAGATAGGCTGTGTGAACCACCTTATCCTCATCTACGGCTTTGGTGACTGCCTCAAAGAAGTCGATCAGGTTTAGGAGGCATGATCTGCCTTTCACAAACCCGAACTGGGTGGGATCCAGAGTTTGGAGGTTACCAATGTCTTTGTTTATGAGCTCCATGATGATACGTTCCATGGCCTTGCAGACCAGGCTCGTCAGGCTAATAGGGGGATAGTTCCTGGGATCAGTGGTGGCTCCCCCTTTGTGGAGTGGGATAACTGTTGCTGTGCACCATTCAGTGGGCACAAAGCCTGATGCGAGGCTATTATTGAACATGGTGCTTAAGTGGGGAGCCAGTTCATTCTGAAGTTCGTGTAAAACGCAGCCTGGGGTGTTGACCGGTCCCATGGATGCTGCGTTTTTGGCTTTAGAGAGTGCAGCTTTTACCTGCATAGTTGTGATTACAGGGACTCTGCATTCTTCCAGTACAGATATGGGCCCTTTAGGAGGTGGGGGGGGGGAGGTAAAGTTAGCACTGAACCTATCTGCCAGGATGTTGGCAATATTAGTTGGTTCTGTAATTTTCATGACGTTGTGCTGTAACAGAGCAGATCTGGGTGTTGCCATTGAGATTCTTAACATAGCTACAGAATGCTTTGCGGTTGTCCTTAGAAATAGTGGCAATTTTGTTTTCGTAGCTAGCTTTGGAGGATCTTACTGAGGCTGACCAGGGAGCTCCTCCACTCATGGGAATTTACTCTCTTTTGCAACAGTTTCTTCCTTCTGCTGCACAGTTTGTTTATGGCAGGGGACCACCAGATTGGCTTCCTTTTTTGGAGGATACCGTCTTGGTTCTGTTTGGGATAGCACAATCCATGCACTCGTTTAAGTGCTTATAGAGTGCATTTGTGTAGGATTCAACAATTGTAAACGTATTGTCCATCTGCATGGGTGTCATGAAGTTCACCACTTCTGTCTTAAGAAACATGAAGTTGGCTTTGGAGAATTTTTTTACTGTGGTTTTCTTAATGGGGGGTGGGAGTGGGATGTGGATATCAAGGGTGATTAGCTTATGGTCAGATCAAACCAATGAGGAGTTGACTTCAGGTGTGGAACACCTGTCACTCATGTTGGTAATGACTAGGTCTAGGATGTTGTTGCCCCTGGTGGGGGTGTGGATAAGTTGATCCAGGGCATTGGAGTTTATGAATTCCAGAAAGTGTTGAGCTAAAGAGTTGGTACACAAGTAGTTTTCCCAGTTAATGGTGGGGTAGTTGAAGTCGCCCATTATTAGGGTGCTTGGTTGAACCCTAATATTTTCCAGTACATCAAGAAAAGAGGAGTGGGAATCCTGGGGCATGGTGGGGGATCTGTAGCAAGCTACAATTTGGATTGCAGTTTTGCCCAGAGTTAGTTGCACTTGGATAACCTCACATGCATTATGCTGAGCAACTAGCCTGAAGGTATGGATATCCTTAATGAATATGGACACACCTCCACCTTTGGTGTTTCGGTCCAGGTTACATGGCCGAAAAGTGTGGTATAAGTTGTAGCCTGGTAGTGCAGGAGTGCTCTCTGGAGCCTTGAACCAGGTCTCAGTCACTGCACAGACATCGATGTTCTCCATTTTAAGGAGTGCCTCGAGTGAGTGCATTTTGAGATTTAGACTTCTAGCACTGAGTAGCATTACCCTCAGTTTTTGCTTTCCTGTTCCTGTTACGGTGGTGAATTTGTCATTTGAACCTTGCCTAAAAAAGGCACTACAGGGGTGGCAAGAGCCTTAGCCAGTATCCGGAATCTCAGGGGCGACAGGTGCAGGCCATCTGTGGCAAAGCATCGTGGTCTGTCGACCATGTCATCACAAGCAGACAGATACTGGATCCCCTTAGAATGACACCAGAAGCTTAGCCAATTGTTGAAGTCAATCATTTTGTCCTTGTACTGCGGTATCATTCTGGGCGATGGCAGAATGCTATTCAGGGCTAGGGTCATACCTGCCTGGGCTACAAGATTGGAGAGCTCTTCCACGTCTCTTTTCATGTAGTCCAGGGAGGTACGTCTCAGGTCATTCACACTAACATGGACAATGAGAGAGTCATATTTGTACTTTTTGTGGAGTGACCTGAGTGCGTGGGTTATGTGGCGGATCCTGGCAGCTGACAGTAACCTTCTCCTTGTTTAGCCTGGTGAGTGGGACATCAGTGTGCCTGACTATAGAGTCACCTATGACTAGTGTGTTGGGTACGTTTGTTTTGCCTTATTGGCTGTGGTTGAGTGGCACACTGAGTCTGTGGGCTATGTGTCATTTGGGTTGTGTTGGGGGATGGAGGTTGCTTGCGTTTCTGCTTTGGAGGTCTGTGTTGCTTAGACATATTATTCACAGCCTCCGCGAATGTTTTTGTGTTACTGTGTGTGGATTTTGGTGGTGTAGATTTAGTGAGACTATGTGATGAGTGTAGTGCAAATGTTTACCTTCTCCTCTTGACTATCAGGTTCAGTCTTGGTTGGAGAGAACTTTACCTCCAGTTTGGCTAGATAAGTGCATCTCTCACAAGTTGTAGTGTTGGGTGGTAGGAGGAGAGGCTTATCTGTGTACATGAGGCAATGTCTACATTGCCGCAAGACGCCCAGATTCATCAGATAGACAGGAGAGAACACTGGGAGCTGACCCTTGCACATGCCTGAATAAAAAACTATTTTCCTCTAGATAAGTGAGGAAAGTGAGTACAATAGCTGTTTTTCTCTTAGCAAGTGAGAAAAGTACAAAAACTGTTTTCCTCTAGGTAATGAGGAAGGTCGAGTGCTATAGTAATTAGTAGCTTATTTAGTGCTTACAAGTTCTGAACAAGTGCTGAGCATGAATAAGCAAATTTAAGTGCTAAAACTAAGAATCTGTATCTGCACTACAAGAGTTACAGGACAGAAACAAGTGCAAATGCAGGCTTTCAAATCAGAAAGTTGAGAGAGATGGAAAAGATTGTCCAAACGGCCAATAACTACAATTTCTGGGCCAGAACCACTCCTTATGTGGTAGACAGGTTACCTAGTGCTTACCACTCCCACTGATGAGCTAGAAGGATTCCCTCCAACACAAAAAGGCATGGGGGACTCAGAAGCTTACACACAGTCCTGGATACAACAAATCTGTATCTGGAACACTAGTTACAGGAAAGGTAGGAAACCGGCTTACAGTATTTTTTTTTTTGTTACAGAAAAGTAGCTAAAACAGCAGTAAAAACAATTCACATGCAGTACAAGCTACCACACGAGTATATGGCAATATTAGACCAAACAGTTTAAAAAATGCAATTAAATTAAAAAGGATTAAAAGCAAGTGCAGAAGGAGTTTATTAGGTAGAATGTGGTAAAGAGATGGGACTAGGGGAGTGTCCCAGATCAAATCTACAGTGGGGCGGGCAACTGCAAAAGCCACATAGGGAGGGTGGGTGGGACAAAACAATTTCAGCAGAGATCTGAAAAACTATAAGCAACAATTAAAAGTACAAACGCTAAAACCAAAAAAATATATACTCTGCTCTGTATATTTCCAGACAGACTGAAAAGCAGTCTCTCAGAATACAGGTTCCAGCAATGAAATGCAGGCTGTCACTAACAGGTCTAATTTTATGCAAGTGATCCTCGAGTTAGATAACACACAAGCTGTAAAAAACAGTTATACCAACTGAAGACACAGCAGAAAATAGGGGGAGGTGGGGAAAACAGTTTCAGCAGAGATCTGAAAAACTATAAGCAACAACTAACAGTACAAACTCTAAACCCAAAAAATATACTCAGCTGTTTATATTTCCAGATAGACTGAAAAGCAGTCTCTCTCAGAACACAGGTTCCATCAATGAAATGCAGGCTGTTACTAACAGGTCTAATTTTATGCAAGTGATAAATGAAAAACAAACAAAATGACAGCACTCTAGTTGCAAACATTATACATCACAGACGCCATTGAAATAACTGTAGTTGCAAACATTATACATCGCTTATAATCTATCCAATCATTGTCAGTTCAACATTGCATGGCTCTTTCAAATCCTGCCTCTTAAACCTCATTCATTTTCTACATATATTGTTCCGACATTCCCATTTTTTTCTTATGTAGTTTGCTCCTTCCCTTCTCTAAAGGTCTCAGTTCCAGTTGTTTTATCTTGCGACTATATTCACTGCTTTTAGTAAAGTAACTTTATAGTCATTCAATTGCATACTCATGGAATAAACTTCTATTGTTCCTTTGCTCCACTACCAAAAGTGGCGAATTCAAAAAGCAACTAAAAATTAATTTCCAACATGCATGGATATGTACTTGTCAGATTACCTAATGAATTTTCTTCTTCTCTCAATTAACATATCTACCTAAACTGTCTACATATATTTACTCTCTGCAGTTAGTACCTATGCTATTAAATGCATCTTTTTTGTACTATGCCATGATGTTACTCTGAATTTTATTTTAGTTGCTACATTCCTTGTAAATAACTTAATGCTAACAAGATTTCTCAAAGATATTGTTACTGCATTCTCAAAATACTCTACTTTTGCCTTGTATATAATCACATTGTATATTTCTCCCTGTTTTTGTCTGTCATTACAACTTGAATTGTTAGGTTTTTCTTATTTTTAATTACTTTCCTGGAGCTTTTCTCCTCGGGTCTCCGCTGAAAAAGGGCTCTATTGGCCCAGTCAGACTAACCTGTTAAACAAATATAAAAATAAAATAAAGTTGGTCTATACATTGATTTCCATTTTTTAGTAATTGCTTTTTTGGCAGCCACCATAATTAGACTCAGCAAGGCTTTACTATGTCTACGCAATTCCAATTCTATATCATAGCTCAAAAAAATCATCTGCCCAATCAATCCAATCCACTCGCCCATCATCTCTGACACAGCAGTCTGCAGGGAATCCCTAAAGTTTGCCAGCTTATTACACTCACAAACAATATGTTCCCAGCCACCTCTTTCTTGCCCGTCACACCTCCAACACCTGCCATTCACCTGAGGAAAAATTCTTTGTGGAGTCTACTTGGGGAATAAAAATACCTATGCATCTTTGTGAATTGCTTTTCCAGTCTCTCTTCACATTCCTTTCTAAGCTCCACTGATTGATGCACTACTAGTTATTACTTTTTTTAATGGCAGCTTCTGTTCTATATTCTATTAAGAACGCTACCAGTGCTGGTATTTAATTTAGGACCCCCCCACTTCTTTACCTATAATCTGATATCAACCCTTGACAAGGAAGGCAATCGATAACCTGCAGTCCAAATAAATTCTTGCCCTCTTCCCATTCTATTACCTTTCCCTTTCTACGTATTTGTTCACAATACCTTGGGTTCATTTGCCAGTTTTCTACAACAAATTTTAGCCCCCTCTTGCCTATTATCTGTATCCCTAACCACAGTCATCCTTATTGGCAAAATCTCTTTTCTCCATTCTCATGTTGGTTTAGTTCTTAGAATACTCCCTGCTATTTTATGAATATAACACCCTATGATTTTTGTTGTTCTCCTTAAGAGTCTACATCCAAAATACCAATCTCTCCTTATTTCTTAAGCGTCCTCTCTGTATCATCATTCCTTTCCACTTTGAATTATAGTCTTCTGCTTATGCTATGTACAAGAGCCTTAACTGTGTTGATATAAAATACCCCCTCAAATTGGGTAACCCTAGTCCGCCTTGTTCTACTGGAAGAATCAGCTCTCTGCCTGACATACAAGGTCATGTCCAACCCAGAATTGGACATGCTCCACCTAAAAAAAAAAAAAAAAAAAATCCCCGAGAGCCACACGCTCTAGGGATCTAAATCTCACCAGAACGATAAATAGGACTTGCTGGAGGGATAGATTCCCGTCCCAGAGACTCCCCATGCTTTGGAACAGGACTCCAATCCACATTAGGCAGAGCCCCTTCCATGCCAAACATTTTCATAAATTTCTTCATAAATCTGCCCCCTTTTGTTATACTTTACCTTCTAGGCCCACCAGACACATCTTAACTGTTGCAAAACAAATTTTAGTCTCCACCTATAAGTAATATTTCTTGCTGAATGCTGAATATTTCTCCCAGAATTTTCTTAAGCTCCATTATAGCACTTTTAGGCGGAATGTAAATTTTTATTTATTTTATTTTTATTTATTTAACATTTGTTTACAGGGAAAGTATGACTTGGAACAAAGCCAATTTTCAGCGGAGGCCCGGGGAGAAATGCTCTAGATGCATGTCCTAGTGATGTGGAAGGAAACCGGAGTACCCAAAGGAAACCTACATGAACGCAGGGAGGACATGCAGACTCTGCACAGAAAGCACCCCAGCCGATAATCGAACCACAGAACCTTTTGCTGTGAGGTGACAATGCAACTGCTGCACCACTGCGCCATCCGCAATGCATGCCAGTGTAATCCTCCTCACTAGCCAGTAGCCCTTAGTACTATGCATCTTCCATTGTTATCTTTTTTTCCCTCTTCTATCACTATTGGATCTCCTCTTGCAATTAATAGAAGTACTCCTCCTTTTCTTTTCCCCAGATATTCAGCTGAATAACCATCCTGAAAACCTTAATCAAATTTACATGTTCATTTCTTTCCAGGTGTGACGCTCCCCCCATGTCTCAGTCAAATTTCCATTAGTAGTGTGAATACCAACCACCTTGGGTCTCTCCTAGAGAGAGGCCACAAGCCTAAATGGATTAACCAGACAACAAAGAATAAAGGACTTCCAAGATGGATGCATACTAAACACCGGGTTAATTAGGACCCTTATAGTGTGAAAATTACAACTGTTATTCATTTGGGAAAATACAGTTACTGGCCAGTAATTGCACTGCCTCGACACCAAGAAAAAACGACATTTTAAGAAATCAAAGGAAATTAACCAAAAAAGGGAAGGCAAAGCTCTGGCTGAAATGAATCGTGCAACTGTTCAGCAGAAAGCAGTTCAAGTTTCACCTTTGGAACAGGAAATGGCTTTCAATAATTTAGAGGAAAAATAAATTAAATGTACAAAAAGGAGTTTAAATCAAGCAAAACATTGAAGGACTATATAAAATCAAATAACAAACAGCTAGAGACTTCACAAGAAGAGCTGTTTCACGGACTTCCAAGATGGCTGCACGCTGATTAACAACTTCAGCTCTCCCAGTGAGAAAACAAACTCAGAAAAAGGAGTCCACTGAAACTTTTTTTTTTTCTAATGGGTAAAAATAAAGTTAATGGCTAGTAAGTACAGTGCCTGAATGCCAGCAAAGAAACAATTTGGAAAACCCGAAAGAAAACAAACCAGAAAAGGTGAAGAGAAAGCACTGTTTGGGAAGGATTCTGCAGCTGTTTAGCAAAAAGCAATTCAAGCTTTAGCCTAGATTCAAGACATGGCTTCCAATAACTTAGAAGAAAATAAATCAAATGTATTCAGAAGTGATTAAAATAAATTAAACATTGAAGGAATATATCAACTCAAACAACAAGCTGGAGAAACCAGGAGAATTAACTAGCTGTTCAAATGAACTGATAACACTGCAAAAATTGGAGGTTCAAATTAAGAAAAATCTGGATGAGTATGAGACTGCTCAAGAACACCTGCTGCAAAAAAATAGTAGAGTTAGAAGACCGAGTATGTAGAGAACCTGAGGTTTTCTGCTGTACCAGAGAAAGTGGAAGGAACAGACTGTATTAATTTTACAAAAGCACAAATAAACAACTGAACTACGTTTCACAGCAGTATTTGTTGACTGAAACGGCACATCAAGGGTATGCTCCAAACCTGACCATGAGAAAGCATCCAAGACTTCTATATTAGTAAAGATGTAATCACACTAGCAGAAATAGTTTATGCGGACAAAACTGTGGTAGAAGGGCAAAGTATGAAAAACCAGAGACAGCACAGTGTTTGTAGAAAATTATAACTCACTGTACACAAAGCAAAACAGAAGCAAGTCAGCAATCAGAGACTGTCAAGACGTGGGTGTGACATTTATGCTACTATATCCTGTGGTCTACAGAGCATTTTTTTTTCCTGAAGGATCAAAGACATTTTCTGATGCAAAACAAGCTAAGGAGGGAATAAAAAAAGTTTATCCAACAAAAAGGGAGCTAGTAAGCAGAAGGGACTCTGCTTCTCATTCTTTTGACAGTAAGAGAAAAATGCTCAAGAGACAGAAAAAAGCACGAGTTGACTAAAAAAATTAGGAGTACCTTGGACCTGAGCCAATGTCTGGTGTTGGGAGATGCAGATGAACAGGAACTAGTAAATAAATGGCAAACTATAAAGCATTAATCACATTGTGAAACATGGCTTTGCAAGACAAAGCAGCTGAAAAAGACAGCATTTTTGTTGACTGTTAAACTTATGGGTGGACTTCTAAAACATCTACCCCCACTTTATATCATCAATGTTCAGAAGGACACAAACGAAAAAGTAACTAAGCAAAACATTTTTTGTTCTTATTTGTATAAAGCATATCATGATATGCATTGCATAATAAAGCGGGTTTTGAATTGTGTTTTCAGGGGTTATCTTGTGTAGGGGGAATCTTTTCAGTGATTATTGTATGTGTTAAAGATATTAAAGCAAACTGTTACTTTTTTAATTGTAAGAAATACAAACCTTACAACAAGAGGAGAAAGGCTGGACAAAAGCAAGTTTAATGTACAGTGGATATAAAAAGTGTAACACCCCTGTTAAAATGCCAGGTTTTTGTGATATAAAAAATTAGACCACAATAAATCATTTCAAAACTTTTCCCACATTTAATGTGACCTATAACCTGTACAATTCAACTGAAAAAACAAACAAATCTGTTAGGGGAAAAAATATAAAGAATAAAAAATGTACAATAAGCTGGTTGCATAAGTGTGCACGCCCTTAAACTAATACTTTGTTGAAGCACTTTTTGATTTAATTACAGCATTCAGTTTTCTTGGGTACACACCTGCCATTAATTAAACAGACTCTGATCAACCCCAAATAAAGTTTAGGTGTGCTTGTAGGATTTTCCTGACATTTACTCAGTTGCCTGCTACAGCAAAAGCCATGGTTTGCAGACAGCTTACAAAGCATCAAAGGGATCTTATTGTTCAAAGGTATCAGTCAGGAGAAGGGTACAAAAAAATTTCCACAGCTCTGGATATACCATGGAAAACAGTGAAGACCGTCATCAAAAAGTGGAGAAAATATGGGACACCAGTGATGTTGCAAAGAACTGGACGTCCCTCCAAAACTGATGAAAAGACAAGAGGAAAACTGGTCAGGGAGGCTTCCAAGAGACCTACAGCAACACTGAAGGAGCTGCAGGAATTTCTGGCAAGTACTGGTTGTGCACGTGACAACAATCTCCCGTATTCTCCATATGTCTGGACTGCGGGGTATGGTTGCTAAATGGAAGCCTTTTCATACACAGAAAAACATCCAGGCCTGGCTAAAATTTGCAAAACAATACATCAAGTCTCCCAAAAGCTTGTGGGAAAATGTGTTATGGTCTGATGAGACCAAAGCTGAACGTTTTGGCCACAATTCCAAAAGATACGTTTGGCGCAAAAACAACACTTTGCATCACCAAAAGAGCACCAGCCCCATGGTGAAGCATGGTGGTGGCAGTATCATGCTTTGGGGTTGCCTTTTTTCAGCAGGAACTGGGGCTTTGGTCAAGGTGGAAGGAATTATGAATAGTTCTAAATATCAGTCACTGTTGGCCCAAAATCTTCAGGCATCTGCAAGAAAGATAAAGATGAAGAGGAATTTTACCTTTCAACATGACAATGACCCCAAGTATACATCCACATCAACAAAAGCATGGCTTCACCAGAAGAAAATTAAAGTTTTGGAATGGCCCAGCCAAAGCCCAGACCCAAATCCAACAGAAAATCTGTGGGGTGACCTGAAGGGGTTGGGAGGGTGGCCTAATGGTTAAGGTGTTTGCCTTACAAACACAAGGTGCAGGGTTTGAGTCTCACAAGAGATAATTGACTAGGCTTAAAATATCTCGCAAGGGCAGTTAGCTTAGTACTAATCTATGAACCTATCTATGAATCTATAAGAGGGCTGTGCCCAAGAGATGCCCTCGCAATCTGACAGATTTGGAGCACTTTTGCAAGGATGAGTGAGTAAATATTTCCAAGTCATGATGTGCCATTGATGACAGACCCCTACCCAAGAAGGCTGAATGTTGTAATTAAATCAAAAGGTGCATCAACAAAGTATTGGTTTAAGGGTGTGCACACTTACGCAACCAGCTTATTGTACTTTTTTTTAAATATTTTTTCCCCTAACAAATTTTCTTATTTTTCAATTGAATTGTACAGATTATACGTCACATTAAAGGTAGGAAAAATTTTGAAATGATTTATTGTGGTCTCATTTTTATATCACAAAAACCTGGCATTTTAACAGGGGTGTGTACAATTTTTATATCCACTGTACTGTAAATATGCTATGATTTTGGGCTGAAGGGTGGTGGGGTGTAAATGTGTACAAATTATGTTACTTGTCGAATTAAGAAGTTTTCAGTTATTTTTACAAAGGTGAATATCTAGATTAATGCCCTTGATTTAAGCTATAAAAGTGTATTTTGTAAGCAAGTAGGCTTAAAAATGAGACAAAATGATGAGAGGCATGAACAATGCTACATTTCCTATACCTGAAAATATATTAGCTTGTTTTTGTCATCAGCAAATGTTCTATGGGAGACTATGGGAGACTAAGTCTGTAACTAAAGGCAGATGTATATTCTGTTCCTAGGAAAATTTACAAAAATTCATTGCGGACTACTTTGACATAGAATAAAGCTGTCTGCATGAACTAGAATATAATATTGAGAGTTCTGAGCATTCTTTGCTGAGGGAAATGCAAAACTTAAAAAGGTATAATGACAAGCAGTTCAAATGAAAAATGTTTAAAAACATGGGAAGTGAATAAGATATAGCAGCCACTTTCCCTAATAGCCTTAATTCTTTATTGCATTTAATAGCACAGTAAAAAATTTAGTTATATTTAAAGACAGCCAGTGCACTTTTCTTAGGGCTAAATGTTAAAAGTTTTCTGAAAGCAGGCAAGCTATTTTCACATCTGGAAGGGGAACACATAAGCAAAATTAATGTAAGTGGAAACACAAGCTATAGCATGCGATTTTAGCATGGGAAACCTTAATTTTAAGTTAGATGATGCCTGTGGGTATTTGGGGCAATTGTTACTGGAGGTTAAACTTCATTCTTTTTGAAGATGGGCACAGTTTTGTGTGTTTACTCTAAGTTAATAAGAGATGGCTAGGTTTTGAAAATGTATTTAGTTTTTTTTTTCTGTTTGAGGGTTTTCATTACAACAAAAAGTCTTGAAAAATGTGACATAGGGCCAAACAAAAATAAGAAACAATTGTATAAAAGATCAGCCTGCCAAACTGTGCGTGCATGTAACACAAAACGCTTAAAATGCAAATTCAAAAAAAAAAAAACTGTCACTTATAATAGTTGGGAACAGCAGCTATTTCTCATAATGGTTGCAGTATCCACAATATATTGGAACATAAATGGTCTTACAGGTACAGACCAAAGGAAAGAGTATTGCATTTTTCACTATTTCTAGCATGTCGAAGGGTCAGTTGCTGGCGTCCTCTCTTGTTCAGCTGGTGAATCTGGGAATCTTGAGGCAATGTTACAATTGCCTCATGTACACGGACAACCCTCTCCTCCTCCCAACAAATACAAATATATGCGAGAGATGCAACTATATAGCCAAACTGGAGGCTGAGCTCTCAATTCAGTACTGGCAAGACCAGTCAGGAGGAGAAGGTAACCACGCACACCACAAACCCAGTCTCAGATAGAACTATCACAACTGCAAACCAAACACATAAACACACAAAAACATACTCAGAGGCGCTGATTAAAACTCTACCAAGACAACAGAGGCCTCCATAGCAGACACCCAAGCAACCACCACCTCAAGACATAGCAAATGCAACACATAGTTCACAAAGTCAGTGTGCTAAACAGTCACAGCCCTTAAGGCCAAATAACATGCCAGACACACCTGTAATAGGTGACTCCATAGTCAGGCACACTGACGTCCCGCTCACCAGACTGAACAAGGAGAGGGTCACAGTAAGCTGCCTGTTGGGAGCTAGAATCCACCACATAACACAAGCACTCAGGTCACTCCACAGCAAGTACAAATATGACTCAGTCATTGTACATGCCGGTGTGAACGACCTGAGACGTACCTCCCTGGACTACATGAAGAGACAGAGGAGCTCTCTGATTATGTAGCCCAGGCCGGTATGACCCTGACCCTGAGCAGCATCTTACCCTCACCAAGAATGATGCCACAGTACAAAGACAAAATGATCACTTTTAACAATTGGCTTAATTACTGGTGTCATTCTAAGGGGATCCAGTGTCTGTCTGCTTGGGATGACATGCTTGACAAGCCACGCTGCTTCGCAAGGGATGGTTTGCACCTGTCACCCCTGGGCTTCCGGATATTGGCCAAGGCTCTTGCCACCCCCATAGTGCCTTTTTTAGGCAAGGCTCAATTGACAAACCTACCTCCCTAGAAAACACAAGTGGAAAAAAACTAAGGGTAATGCTGCTCAGTGCCAGAAGTCTAAACCTCAAGATGCACGCCCTCGAAGCCCTCCTCAGTATGGAGAACATCAATGTCTATGCAGTGACTGAAACCTGGTTCAAGGATCCTGAGAGCACCCCAGCACTATCAGGTTTTACCTCATATCATGCTTTTCGTCCCCAAAACTTGGACAGAACCACAAAAGGAGGGGGAGTATCCATTTTCATCAAAGATACCCACACCTCCAGGTTAGTGGCAACGCACGAAGCATTGGAGACTATCCAGGTGCAACTAACCATAGGCAAAACTGCCTTACAGTTTATAGCGTGCTACAGACCACCCTCTCAAACTCAGGAACCCCACACAGCCTTCCTGAAGACACTGGAGAGTATGAATGTCTCTCCAAATACCATCATTTTGGGAGACTTCAACTACCCAAACATAGACTGGGAACATTATCAAGCCCCAACACCCTAGCCCAAAGGTTCTTAGAATTCATAAACTCAAATGCAATGGAACAACTAGTCACCATTCCCACAAGAGGAGACAGTATACTAGACCTGATCATCACAAACATGGGGACAAAATGCTCTACACCGGAAGTACATCCCTCTTTGGTAAGATCAGACCATAAATTAATCTCACTGGAAATCCACATCCCCCCACCCCTGCACAAAAGACCACAGTGAAGAACTTCTCAAAAGCAAACTTCACACTTCTTAAGACTGAAGTGGTATCTTTCAAGGCCCCTGGGCCAGTGGAAACCACAACCCACACTGCTGAATCCTTTGCAAATGCCTTCTATGGGCACCTTCAAGAATGCATGGATCATGCAATCCCAAATAAAACCAAGACCCATTCCCCAAAGGCAGGCGACGGTCTGGTGGACCCCAGCCATAAACAAACTTTACAACAGAAGGAGGAAGCTACTACACGACAGAGCAAAATCCCTAAAAGGGAAGGCATGTCTGATCAGTACTAGCAAAAAACTACGATCACTCATAAAATCATCCAAGGCCAACTTTGAGAGAAAAATCGCAAATGACACAAAAGACAATCACAAGGCCTTCTTTAGCTATGTTAGAAACCTGGGTGGAAACTCCCAGATATGCTCAGAGTTAGTCCAAAATGACACAAAATACACTGAACCCACTGACATTGCCAACATTCTGGCAAACAGGTTTCAGTGCAAATTTCTCCTCCCCCTCCCCCCCAAAAGGAGAAATAACTATCCCAGCAGAGTGTAGCCTCCCTAACATCTCAGTACAATGCCCCATTTGGGATGCATCTCACCCGACACCTGCAGCAGTTGGAAAGACCCCAAAAGTTCCTCACCAAGAGGATAAAGGGTCTTAAACATATGTCATATGCTGCCCAACTGAAAAAACTCCAGCTCTATTCAGTCGCAAACCGCCTACTCAGAGGTGATCTGTGCCTGACATACAAGGCCATGTCCAATCCTGAATTAATGGACATGCTCCACCTCAGAAAATCCAAATCCATCAGAGCCACGAGAACAAGTGACTTAAACCTCAACACAGAAATAAATAGAATGTGCTGGAGGGACAGATTCATAACCCAGAGGCTCCCTACACTCTGGAACAGAATCCCAGTCCATGTTAGGCAGAGCCCCTCACTGACTCTATTCAAGAGAAATCTCGACGAGTGGATGGGAGATCGTAGGTTTACCCCGGGGGTCATCTCTGTGTCACTACTAGACAGAGGCATAGTAAACTAAACCCTAATAGGGCGTAGCATTCTCATCCTAAGGGGTGGTGTAAGCCACATACACTCTGGCTAGGCTTATAAATGCCCTAGGGCAGATAGCCTAGTACAAACCTATGAACCTATGAATTATATTAAGAAATGCAGAGTGCAAATATCAATGCTGCAGGAGGCATATCTGAAAGAAATGAGCATGTGAATTTGACACAAAGGATTTCAAGACAGAAATTCAGCAGAATATCAGGGCACTAATTGCTAGAGGGGCTCTAATAATGACAGAAGAGGATGAAATAGCAATGGAAGATTGGTGAAAGTAAGGGGCTAATAGAAAGGGAAAGAGATTATGCTTTTATATTGCACCAAAAACTATCATGGAGCTTAAGAAATTTTTGACAGAAATAATCAGCTTTTAGCAGGAAATGTTTCTTACAGGTGGGGACTGGAACTTGATTTGCAACAGTGGGAATGTATCAAGGGACTCTAGAAGTGAAAATATAACAGAAGAGGGTCGATTTCTGAAGCATTTTATGAAAATGTTTGTATGGAGGATATGAATTTAGTAGCAGGAACTCGGACATAATTTACACATTATTCCCCAAGGTGCAATAACTGAGCTAGACTAAACAGAAAAAAGAAGTTATGTACCTACCATAACGTTCCATGTTAATTGTCTTCTTCTCGCCTTCTTTCTTGCTGGTTGGGCTCGGAGCCGATCCTCGGCTCCGACTCTGCCATCTTCAAAAGCTCGTGAGCTGCTTACTGGCTCAAGGCCCCACCTATATCCCATAATGTCTGGCGATGGATACCCAGATCTCGTTTGGTAAGTCTAACTGCAGACATAACAATAAAGGAATCCTATCCTAGAATGCAGAAATCCTACTGGAGAGACTACTAGTCAGAAAGGAATAGCCAGAGAAGACTCAGCCAGTAAAGAATCAAGAAGAACTCTTCTCGGTCCACTAGGATAGGGGATGGAGGGTGGGACGCAAGAAAGAAGACGAGAAGACAACTAATATGGAACGTTATGGTAGGTACATAACTTCTTTATGTTAAGTTGTCTATCTCGCCTTCATTCTTGCTGGTTGGGACAGCGTCCCTAGCACCTAAAATCCTGGGTGGCTCATCGGAAAAGACTCTGCAGAACAGTGGAACCAAAATCAGCTCTGCTCCTGGAAGCCAAATCCAACTTGTAATGTGCAATGAAAGTATGCGGGTTGGCCCATGTAGCTGCAGCACAAATAGATTCAATGGGCAACCTAGCCTGAAAGGCCACTGAAGTAGCTAAAGCTCTGGTGGAATGACCTTTCGGTTTAACTGGCAATTCTTTATTCCTCAGTTGATATATGGATGTGATGATAGAAGTCAACCACCTGGATAAAGATACTTTGGAGACCGGAAGACCTTGTTTACCTACTGCATAAGACAGGAAAAGTTGATCTGATTTTCTAATGTCCTTGGTTCTATGCAAATAAAAACGTAGCTGCCTGTGAACATCTAACTGATGCAACTTATATTCGGCCCTGTTGGAGTGGTTAGGGAAAACACAGGAAGGTCTATGGACTGATTCAAGTTACTCTCTGAAGGGACCTTAGGAAGGAAGGACGGATTAGCCCTAAGAGCAACCCTGTCTTTGTGGAACACCAGGTATGGGGGATGGATGGAAAGAGCCTGTAGTTCCAAAACTCTTCTGGCTGAAGTAATAGCTACCAGAAAAAGGGTTTTCCAAGACAAGAACTTCAAGGAACAAGAAGCTGCAGGTTCGAAGGGGGCAAAATTAGAGAAGCTAAAATCAAATTTAGATCCCACGGTGGTGGAGGATCTCTCACTGGGGGCCTGAGCAGAGTGGTTCCTTTGAGAAAGGCTTTGCAGAGCTTATGAGACATGGTATTGTTTTCCGAAAGGCCAATGTGAAAATTTGAAATTGCAGTTAACTGAACCCTAATTGTAGCGAAGTGGACCCAGCATGGAAGAGTTCCACAAGGAATTCCAAAATGTTGTGTATAGGGGCTGAAAAAGGGTCTATACTTTTAGCCTCTGCCCAGGAAGAAAAATGTTTCCACTTACTAGCATAAGTCTTTCTAGTGGTAGACTTATGCGATGATAAGATGATTTCACACACAGAGTGGGAGATGTTCGGAAGCCTGGCTAAGGTCGGAAGTGGAGCAACCAAGCAGTGAGCTGGAGAGACTGAAGGGATTGGTGCAGCCCGCCCGATTGATGGATCAGGAGATCTGGAACTGGGTCCAGAGTCCAGGGCTGATCCAGAAGGTGATGATGCAGGAATGGAAACCAAATTTGTCGAGGCCAGTAAGGGGCAATGAGGATCATCTTGCATCCCAATGCGGTAGCTTTCTGTATTAGTTTGGGAATCAAGAGAAAAGGAGGGAAGGCAGGGAAGGCATAAAGAAGTCCCTGAGGCCAATCGTGAACTACAGTGTCTCTGGGGAAGTGTCCAGGAAGAGGGAGGAGAGAAAAGAAATTGTTGCATTCGCTGTTGAAGGGGGTGGCAAAAAGGTTGCAGCAAGGTTGACCCCATTTGCGGAAGATTTTGTCCGCCACTGTCTGATTGAGAGACCACTCGTGAGGCATGAGAATTGCTCTACTCAGCCTGTCCGCTATAACGTTGGACTTCCCAGGGATATGCGCTGCTATCAGAAACCGTTGGGAAGAGATTGCCCACTGCCAGAGTCCGAGTGCTTCTCGGCATAGGGGGTAGGACCTGGTTCCGCCCTGCTTGTTGATGTACCACACTACAGACATATTGTCTGTCTGAATTGCAATGGTCCTGGTGGGAAGAGAGTTCTGAAGAGCTTGCAACGCCAAAAGCACGGCCCTCATCTCCAAGACATTGACATGCAGATTTTACTTGTGAGGCTGCCAGGTGCCTTGGACTGTTCTGCCCTGAAAATGCCCCCCCCCCCCACACACACCCGATCAGGGAGGCATCCGTGGTCACCGTAGCCACTGGAGGAGGAAGAACAAATGGTCTGCCCTAGGGTACTGATGGGGAAACCATCCACCAAGCAAGTTAGTTTTTGCATGTCTGTGTGATCATTATCATGTGAGACATTGGAAGTTGCTGAAAGGACCATTGGGTGAAGAGCATCCAGTGAAGAATCCTCATATGAAAGCGAGCAAGGGGGACTAGTATGATAACCGCTGCCATGAGACCTAAGGTTTTTAGGACGAATCTGGCCTGAATTTTTTTGCATCCTAATAAGACCTGCACATGTCGGCGAATGTCTAACACTCCGTCTAATGGAAGTCTCGCTGACATGTCCTTTGTATTTAAGTTTGCGCCTACAAAATAAGAAGTTATGTACTCGCCATAACGTTCCATCTGAGTAGGTAAACTTCATTTGTCTGCAACCTTTGGGAATCGGATCCGAGCCGGCAATCTTTCATAGCTTAGATCCGAGCTCCTAGCTCCTCCCCTTCACCCATAATCCCCTGCCATCCCTGACTGACCTCAGATCAAGTTTGCCCATAACCAATAAGGCTGAGAAAGGAAACTAACTACTTTCCTTAAAGGGCAGAGTAAAACCTCTGGCCAAATAACATCCGAAGGTCAGGGGGAAGGAGGGTGGGACGGTTGCAGACAAATGAAGTTTACCTACTCAGATGGAACGTTATGGCGAGTACATAACTTCTTAATCTGAAGTAGTTAACTTCATTTGTCAGCAACCTTTGGGACAGAGTCCCCAGCTACCTGGACCTTGGGCGGCCTTCATGGAAGGATGTTCCGGAGCACTGCAGAGCCAAAGGATGCTCTCCCTCTGGAGATAATATTCAATTTATAATGGTTGATGAAGGTATGAGGTGAAGCCCAAGTGTCTGCTGAACAAATATCATCCAGGGGTACTCTAGACCGAAAGGCAGCAGAAGTAGACCTGGACCGAGTAGAGTGGGCATGGACTCCCTGAGGTGTGGGCCTGCCAGAACTTTCATAAGCCAAAAGGATGTATTGCGAAATCCACCTCGACAAGGTGACTTTCGAGACAGATTTACCCAAGTTAAATTTGGCAAAGGAGATGAACAACTGGTCGGATTGTCTATGACCAGCCGTTCTATGAATGTAAAAACGTAGCTGTCTATGCACATCTAAAGAATGTAGTTTGTATTCTCCTTTGTTCTGGTATTCAGGAAAGAAAACTGGCAGATTAATGGATTGGTTAATACTTGCCTCGGAAGCAATCTTAGGAAGGAATGAGGGATTGGTCCTGAGGTAAACCCTATCCTTGTGGAAGGTCAAGTAAGGAGGTTTTACACATAGAGCTTGAAGTTCAGAGACCCCCCTAGCTGAAGTAATAGCGACGAGAAAGGCGGTTTTCCATGACAAATGTTTGAGATCAGCTGAAGCTGCAGGTTCAAAAGGGGGGAGCTGTCAAGGCCTGAAGTACTAAAGTCAAATCCCAGGGAGGCACTACTTCCTTTATTGGAGGTCTGAGTAGGAAGGTGTCTTTCAGAAAGGTCTTGCATAACTTTGTGGTGATCAATGGACCCAGTTCATGTCCCATGTGGTAATGACAGATAGCTGCTAGTTGAACTTTGACTGTGGAACAGCTAGCCCCCTGATGGAAAAGCCCTGAAAGGAAATCCAAAACGGCGGGTAACGGAGCTGTGAAAGGGTCCAGGTTCTGACGCTCCGCTCAAATAGCGAAACGTCTCCATTTACTACTATAGACTTTCCTAGTAGAAGGCTTGTGTGCTGCTACTAGGATAGCTTTAACTGGGGAGGAGATACCGGGAGCCCTAGCTACGAGTGGAACTGGAGCAACCAAGCTGTAAGCTTGAGATTGTCCAAGTTCGGGACTGGGAGGCCTAGGGGGTGGGAAATCAGATCCGGGAAGGGATCTAGAATCCAAGGCGGATTCACCAGATGAGACCAGAGGTAAGGGAACCAAGCTTGACGAGGCCAGAATGGGGCAATGAGGATCATTTTGCTCCCCAACCCACTGGCTTTCTGTAGAAGCTTCAGCATCAGAGGTAGAGGGGGGTAAGCATAGAGTAGACCGGGAGGCCAAGCATGCACCAGAGCGTCTCTCGGGGATTCCCCGGCGGGGGGAATTAGAGCGAAGTAGCTGTTGCATTTCGTGTTTGAAGCAGAGGCGAACAGATCGCAACAGGGTCGTCCCCATACGGCAAATATCCGCTTCGCTACCTGGGGATTGAGAGACCACTCGTAAGGAGACAGTATGGTGCGACTGAGTTTGTCCGGCAGGATGTTGGACCGTGTGCGTTGCAATAAGAAAGCGGTTGGTGGAGATCGCCCATTCCCACACTCTCATAGCTTCTCGACAGAGTGGGTAGGACCTGGTTCCCCCCTGTGTGTTGATGTACCAGACCACAGACATGTTGTCTGACTGAACTGCAACTGTTCCTGTAGGAAGAAGGCTCTTAAGTGCTTGCAACGACAACAGCACTGCCCTCATCTCTACAACATTTATGTGCAATGAGGTCTCTGTATCGTTCCACGTGCCTTGGACCGTCCTGCCCGCATAATGCCCCCCCACCAGAGGCGAGAGGAGGGGCCATGGAGAAAGGGCATCCCGCTTGGAGGTCCGGTGATTGCAACCACCATGCGAGAGCCCTTTTGCAAGCCTTGCTGAGGGGAATGGGGTGACTGAGAGGGTATTGACGGAAGGATCATAGGACTTGGAGAGTCCACTGCAAAACCCTCATGTTCAGGCGAGCCATGGGGAGCAGGGTAATTGTGGCCGGCATGGAGCCCAGCGCCCTCAGGACCAATCCCGCCGGGGGAGCAGATGATAGTAAAATGGCCCGCACATGTAGCCTCAGGGTGTGAAGTCGCTCGGTGGTTAAGAAGGCTAGTAAGTTGTTGGTGTCTAATCTGGCCCCGATAAAGTCCATCACCTGAGTCGGGTTGAGAAAGGATTTGTCCGTGTTGACAGTGATCCCCAGCCGGTGAGCAAGGTGGAAAAGTAATTCCTGGCTGAGCAGAGTAGATGCCTTGTTGAGGCGGTCAGGAGCCAGTCGTCTAAGTACGGAAACACCTGCATTCCCTGGAGCCTCAGGTGGGCCGCTATCACTACTAATACCTTGGTGAACACCCTGGGGGCTGAGGTGAGACCGAAGGGAAGGACCCTGAACTGATAATGACTGGCTCCTAGCCGGAAGTGGAGAAACCTCCTGGATTGTTTGTCTATCAAAATGTGGTAATACGCATCCTTGAGGTCTATCGAGCACATCCAGTCGCTCTCCCGCAACAGGGGGAGAATGGATTGAAGAGTCACCATCCGGAACTTCTCTTTGGTTACGGACAGGTTCAGGAGGGAGAGATCGAGGCTTGGCCTTAGGTCCCCCATCTTTTTTGGCACCAAAAAGAACCTGGAGTAGTAACCCGATCCGAACTGGTCTGGGGGGACGTGTTTGAAGGCTCTTTTTGCTAAGAGCTGTTGAATTTCCGCAGCTGCAGACTCCCTCTGATCGGGTGGGATGTCGGGGAGGCGTTTGGGTTGGTGAGGGATGTGAGAAAAGGGAATTTGGTATCCTCTGGATATGATGCGAAGCACCCAGCGGTCTGTTGTGATGGACTCCCAAGCTGCCAGGTGCCTCGAAAAACGTCCCCCAACTGCCTCCAGAGAGGAGCAGTAGGGCAACCCCTCAGGGTCGCTGGGTGGGCCGGTCAGAGAAAGCTTCTCTGCACCCACCATTGCTCGGGCCCCCTCTGCCTCTAGGGCAGCGTCCACCCTGTCCTCCTCTGCCATGGAAGGACTGGGGATCCGGAGCGGACTGGGATTGTTGCGACTTCCGGAACCACATCTTCTTCTGTCCCTTTTGGTTCTTGGAGAAGGACATCTGGGGAGCAGAGAAGCGGACTCCGATGGCAGATGCCTTCCCTTCCTTTTCGCTCTGGACCAAAGTCTCGCGAACGGTCTTGCCAAACAGGGCAGAACCATTGAAAGGGGCATTCGCAAATGATGCCTTGAAAGGTTCCTTGAAATCGCAATGCCGGAGCCAGGCCTGACGTTGCATGACGAGGCCTGCTCCACTGGCTCTAGCGGCTCCCTCTGTGGCGTGGGACAACAGCCGCATAGAGGTATTAGATATGGACCTCAGAGTGGCCATCCGAGTGGAGTACAACCGTTTGTCTTCCACCGACATGGACTCCGGGGGCGACGCAGCGTACTCTTTGATAAGGTCCCGCTGCAGTCGAATAACATGTGCCATGTTGTTCAGAGACCTCACTGAGAAGGTCACTGAACTAAAGGCCCACTTCCCTAAACGGTCCATCAAATGGGACTCCATGCTCGGTGGATGGACCGACAGACTCTCCTGAGCTAATTCCCTCTTGGTGGCCGCCGCCACCAACATGGCATCTACGGGGGGACCCTTGCTCCAATGGGACCTCTCGGAGGGCGGACGAAGGATCTTGTTCGGGTGTTTGGGGACTGGCTCCACTGTGTCCAGCTCCTTCCACGCCCTAGTGGTAATAAGGTCCACTAAGGGGTCGGGCGGAGGGGACACCCAAGAGGTAGATGGGCCTGCTTCGAATGCCTCCAGGAACACGGATTCGTCCGAGGAAGCCTTGGGGCAGACCACCCCTCTTATCCTGAGCATTTCCATGATGTCTCCAAGGAGACATCCTCGAGGGTGACCTAGGGAGCCTTCCCCTTCATCCAAATCCGTGTCATCAGTCAAGGACTCGGGGGAGTCCACGTGCCTCCTCTTGCACTTTTGCTTGTGAGGGACGTCCTCGAGGGGGGCTGTCCGAGGACGTCTCACCAGCCATGTCCTGTTCCAAGGGGAACGACCTGGGACATCAAAGCAGGCTGTCCCTGAGGCCGGGTGATGGAAGCCGGACCCAACAGAGAGGGAGTGCGGGGCGGAGCCGTAGCAAGGACCGGGGGCCTGGAAGCACTCGACAGTGCCCTCTCCACCACATCGAAAGCCGGAGAGCCGCTCTCTCTCGGATCCGAGAGCAGGCCCTCGCTCGATTCCGATGGACGGATCGGGGTCGGCACCAAAGCCATCGGATCCGACGGACCAGTGTGCTCCGACCTAGACGGAGCCGAAGACACAGTGATTCCCTCGGATCCGAAGCTCAGCCCATGGCTCTGAGAGCCCGAATCCGACAAAAACGGACTCGACAGGCTCAAGGGAAGAGTCGGTGCCGAAGTACCCGATACTGTTGGCGCCGACCCACCTCTGGCTCCAAGGCTGCTCGGCTCCGAACCCGGGAAGCGGGTCAGAGAAGGAGCTATCGGGGCAAAGAAAGGTGTCGAGCTCCCGGAGGAGGCAGAAACACTCCCATCTGCAGTTGGGCCTGGGGAAACCCTCGCATCATCCGGTCCAAATCTGCGTCGGAAAGGCTGCGAGTCAATCTCGACAAGGCCACCGAGGCTGGCCGGGAATGCCACCTCGATGACCGACGGAGATTGGGTCTCCTCCTCGGGGCCCGGTGAAAAGCACGGAGACCGGATCCGAGAAGGGGGAGACCGGGAAGCCCTGGAGGGAGAAGACTGCTTAGCCGGGGGGGGGGCGAAGTGGAGGCCTCGGCCCGCCGCTTTTGGTGCTTCTCCCTCCTTTTTTCTTTCCTGGCCTCCCTCTCCTCTGGTGCTGCAGTGGGAGAGTCCCGACCGGAGAGAGGCAGGAGTGGCCACCGGGGAGGAGGCCACAGAAGCAGCCGAAGCCGAATCCGGGGGCAAAAGTCCCGCTAGGGTCAGCTTCGACCTCCGGTCCTTCAGTGCCCTGGGGTTGAACGCTGCGCAGATGGAACACCCAGAGGAAAGGTGTTCAACCCCAAGGCACCGCACACACAGAGTGTGGCCATCCGCTGGGGAAAGCTTATGGCCACACTCGGTGCACTTGGAAAAGATGGGTTTTGGGGCCTCAGACATATTAAATAAACTCGTTAGGCCCCAAACACACAACACACAGAACGTTACGACCAGCGAAGGGGAGGGAGGGTAAGTTTTTAACTAAAAAGGAGGTATTAACTAGGGTAGTTTTAGTCAAAAAAGGGAACCTGACCACACAACACTCACTCGACTTAAGGAGATAATAAAAAAATTGAAAAACTCTCACAAAAACCCTACGACACCAGGAGCTCAAAACCTAACTGCTGACAAGCGTGGCAAACTAGATCTGAGGTCAGTCAGGGTTGGCAGGGGATTATGGGTGAAGGGGAGGAGCTAGGAGCTCGGATCTAAGCTATGAAAGATTGCCGGCTCGGATCCGAGGTCGGATCCGATTCCCAAAGGTTGCTGACAAATGAAGTTAACTACTTCAGATTTAATAGATTGACAAGGCAGCAATGCAGACTTTTCGAAATTTATTGTGATACCTAGTCTGGCGCAAATTCGAATGGTGTATTCTCTGGCTCGCAGCAGGTGATGCCTGGTGGTAGCAGCGAGGAGCCAGTCATCTAGATATGGAAACACCTGGAATCCCTGCTGTCTCAGGTGAGCGGTAAATACTGCCAAACATTTGGTGAACACCCTGGGGGCTGTGGTGAGACCAAAGGGCAGAGCTCTGAACTGATAATGACTGGCTCCCAGCCAGAAGCGGAGGAATCTTCTGGAGCGCCTGTCCATCTTGATATGGTAGTCCGCATCCTGAGGATCTGTGGAGCACATCCAATTGTCCTGACCCAGAAAGGGTAAAATGGACTGAAGTGTGACCATCCAGAACTTCGTTCTTTGAACAGACCTGTTTAGTCTGCTGAGATCCAGAATGGGTCTCCAGTCCCCTGTCTTTTTCGGTACCAAAAAGAACCTTGAGTAAATTCCGGATCCTTGCTGGTCTGCTGGGATTGGCTGGATGGCTCTTTTTCTTAGCAGTTTTGATATTTCTTGAACTGCTTGATCCCTTAGATTGGATGGAACATCTGGAAGGGATTTGTTTGGAATGTAGGGGGTGCAAAAGAAGGGGATTCTGTAGCCTTCGGATATGATAGACCGTACCCATTTGTCTTTTGTTATGATTTGCCAGGCTTTTGGGTACAGCGATAATCTTCCCCCGACTGCCTCCGAAGGTGGACAGCCGGGCAACACCTCAGGGATGCTGGAAGGGCTTCTCAGAGAAGGATTCTCTGTTGCCCTGATTTTGCGGACCCCCTCCACTCCGAGGGCGGCATCTATTGTTGGTCCCTTCTCTGCCCCTGGAGGGGAACTCACCACGTGTGTCAGGCATGACTCCCTGGGGTTTCCGGAACCACATCTTCCCACTCTTTTGACCTTTGGGATACGGTCTAGAAGGAGTGGAAAAACGGACTCCCACAGCAGAGAGAGTCTTGCCTTCCTGCTCACACACCTGGTAAGGGTATCCTTCACCTGTGGTCCAAAAAGAGCAGAACCATCAAAGGGGGTATTGGTGAAAGATGCCCTGAAGGGTTCCGCAAAGTTACATAACCGCATCCAAACATGCCTTCTTAAGGCCACGCCTGTGCCTGCGGCCCTACTCGCACCATCGGCTGCATAAGAAATGAGCCGCATGGAGGTGTTTACTACAGAATTAAGAGTCGCCAGCTGGGAGGCAACCTTAGCCTGGGCCTCCGCAGCTAATGGATCTTGAAGGGTATTTCCTAGCTCTTTAATGAGATTCCTTTGAAGGCGTGTAAAGTGGCACAAGTAGTTCAGCGATCTCACGGTGAAGGTCGCCGAGGCTAACATCCGCTTCCCATATCTGTCCATTGTCCTAGATTCCTTATTAGGGGGATGAACAGACGAAGACGTTTCAGCCAACTCCTTTTTTGTGGCCGCTGCTAACACCATGGCATCAATGGGAACACCCTTTGTCAGAAACTGCTTGTCCTGTGGTGCAGTGATAAATTTCGTGGGCCTTCGTTGGGTTGGTTCCACTGTGTCTGGGGCTGACCACGCCTTTCGAGCCACCACAGACATCAGTGGATCGAAAGGCGGAGACACCCAGGAGGTGGAAGGTCGGGAACCAAATGCACCCAGGTATACCGACTCATCCTCGTAAGGGTTAAGGGTAATCCAGTCCCCCCTCTGCCTAAGCATCTCAAGGATGTCTGAGAAGGAGACATCTTCAGAGGGGGATCTCGGGGACCCTTCCGAATCCTCTAAGTCGGTATCTGAAGTGACAGACTCAGGGGAGTCAATATGCTTCCTCTTGCATTTTCTCTTCTGAGGAGGCTCCTCTGAATGATCAGGGGAGGCCTCGGAAGAAGAGGATACACCCAATGGGGTGCCCTGGAGCGCCTGTTCCCCACACTTGGGGTCTGGAGGAGGGGCAGAGGCAGACGCAGGCACCATGGGGGGAGAAGCCAAAGAGGATGATCGTGGGGCTGACTCAGAGGCCAGCACACTCCTCATGACTTCGAAGGTGCCTCTTCCCGATAGCAAAGAGGGCTCCGGCTCCAAAGAGACCGGAATCTCACCCGGCACCGAGAGAGACGGATCCGAAGCCGATGTAGGAACCAAACTCACCTGCGCCGAAGCTCCGAGAGGGAGAACGGGATTGGACAAGGGTCCGATGCCACTCGCCCCCTCGGAGCCGACAAGGGAGTCCCGGCACCCAGATCCTTCCAAGGACGGCACCATGGAAGTGATCAGAGCCGACGACGGAACTGAAAGGGTAGGTATCAGTGCCGATGGTTCCATGATCCGAACCCCAAGCTCCGGCTCTGAACTCAAAGGTGAGTCGAAGGAAGAACTACTACAGAGACAGGCGGAGCCGAACCCTGATGAGAGGGGGCTGGATAACATTTTAGCCAGGGCCTGCGGTTTTAGATTCCTGCTCACCACTCTCTCCCCATTATGGTCAGATAGTCTGGAAGACCGAGAAGCGTGGGATCAGTGACTTCGCTCCGACTGCAGCAAAGGAGACCCCGGAGCCGAGTGTATCGACTCTAGGGATGGAGACCTAAAGCGTTTTCGGCTCCCTGATGGTTCCGACACCAGAGTCGGAGCAGACTGGGAGACAGGAACTTTGGTTCCAGCCGGAACCGAAGTCGAAGCAAACGCCACACCCGACGACAGTGCCGAACTGGGAGTCGACAGCTTCGTTGGCTTGGAGGGTTTAACTGGCTGAGCCTTAGCCGGTGACCCTTCCGGTTTTAGCAAACCCTTGAGGATTAGCTTATTCCTACACTCCTGCAGGACTCTTGGACTGAAGGCGTGGCACACAGAACAAGAGTCCTGCAGGTGTAGGGCACGCAAACAGTAGACACAAGAAGTGTGACCATCTGACAGAGACATCTGACAGCATGAGTCACACTTCTTGAACCCAGATACTTTCGTATCTTTAGACATTCCTGTGAAAGGAAAGAGAAAAACAAGAGTAGGGTAGTAGGTAATCAAAAAATACCCACACTCTACACATGCTACCACATCCTAACAACACACAAATGCTATAGTTATATATTTAAAAGAAAACAGTAAATAAAGCTAATATGTACAACTTTTTCTAATAACACCCACACACACACTATAGCTATATATTCTACAAAATTATTATCTAAAAGTCAAACAAGGATTAGCCTCTAACTAAAAACGGCTACCTTGACGAAAAAGAAGGAGGGGGAGGGGAAAAACTCTCTAATAAAAAACAAGTTTGAAAGGGATGGGATGGGAGACGCAGAAGGATTTTCTTACAATAGTGGACACATTTTGGTCAAAATTTAGGTCTCTGTCCATACAAGTTCCCCAATCCTGAGCAACTGGGTCGACTCTCACTGATATACTGTTAAAGTAGAAGTTTCCTGGGTAGAAGACTTTCCAAAGGATATGATAATGCATTTTTTGGCATTTAGTTACCAGTGTTTCTAGCACCACTTTTTTGCTTGGGACAGACCATCTGGCCGGATGATTAAGTCATTTGGGATTTAATAACTACTCCTAGCTTGTGTCATCTGCAAACATAGTCAGACAAAGATCTTTGGTATTGCTTTTTAAATCAGATAAATAGATGTCAAACACAAGATAGGCCAAACATTAAATAGGCTTGAAAAAAACAAGACAATGATGAAAGGCATGAAAAGATGCTAGTACTTTTGTGTATTTGTCAAGTCATTAGCTATTTTTTCCATTAACAAATGTTTCAGTGGAAGACAAGAAGTCATGCGCAGGCAATTAATCATGAGAGGGCTAGCAGTCTTCAGAATAAAATTTTAAAAAAAGATTCTTTCATGCAATTACTGTTTTTCTTGTACATATGAAATCTGTAGGTACAACAATTAATCAAAAAAAGTATGAACACTGCCTGCTGAATGAGGTGTAAAAAGTACAGTGTGATGAATATTTAAGGGTACACTGAAAAACAGCTCAGTGAAAAATAGTTTTAATTTGGGGCAATTGCTCCTACTTGAAGGAGTTCAGTTTTTGAAAAGGTACACAGATTTGTGTGCTTGTTCTATATCAAAGGGGGATGGTGGTTCTGATGCTCTATCTAGTTTTTTTGGTTGACTGACTTCATTGAAGCAAAAAGTCTTAAAATGGGAGTTGGGATCGAATACGGATGAGAAGAAGCAACTACACAAGAAACAAGCCTGTGAAAAACTAAGGCCTGCATGTAGGCTAAAAGATGGAAATAGACATCCAAAGCATTGTCGTGTAAGCAACTTTCTATCACAATGGTTACGCTGTCCATATCATCCTGGAATGTAAATAGCCTTACGGGTACAGAAAAAGTATTGAATTATATTAAGAGATGTTGCTTACAAATACCAATGCTGAGGAGAGACATCTGGATAGAAATGAGAATGTGAATTTGACAAAAAAGACTTAATGGTGGACATTCAACAGAATATCAGGGACAAAGGAAATGGGGGTAGGGGACTAGAATTTACTGGAGAAAACTGGCAAAGGAACCATGGTATTGGGAGCAAATAACTTAGAGAAAGGCAAGAGTGGGGAACAGGCCAGGAAGACATTTGGACTGCAGGCTACAGACTGCCTTTTCCAATCATGGATTGATAGAGTACATGCAAAGAGAAAGGGATAAGGGAAAACTAAGTGAAAGACCCGTTCTGGTAGAGTTTGTAGTTGAATCTAGAACAGAACCTGCTGTTAAAAATTGATAATTAGTAGGGCATATAAAATATTGCACGGTAACTATGAAATCAATCATAGGAGGTTAGAAAAGATTGGGAAGAGAGACTGAATAAGCAATTCACAAAGCAACAATGGGAGGACATATGCATGGTTCCCAAATATGTAACAAAGTGTAGAAAATTCAGGATTTTTGCATGAAGTGTTTGCATAGGTATTTTTATACCTTATGCAGACTCCAAAGAATTTTTCCTCAGGCAGATGGCAAATTCTCAAGGTGTGATGGGGGAGGAAAGAAGTCTATCATGTCTCAGGATCAGCGTGCTTATCAAAATAAAGGTCTGTATCAGCCCCCAGCTATCAAGGAACCGTACCTCTCCCTCCTAATATGCATGGTCTCCAACCCCCAGCTATCAAGGAACCGTACCTCTCCCTCCTAATATGCATGGTCTCCAACCCCCAGCTATCAAGGAACCGTACCTCTCCCTCCTAATATGCATGGTCTCCAACCGTAAGCACAGCCTCTCTAAGCAAGCTGAAAGAAGAAATGATACCTGTTTTGAGGATTAGAAAGTTTCTCAGTCAGTATTAATAGCCCTATAAAGGTGTATTTATTTATTTGTATTTTATTTTGACATTTGTTAACCAGGTTAGTCCAACTGAGCTACACCCCACTTTCAGCAGAGGCCTGAGGAGAAAAGCTCCAAACAGTGGCATTAAACAAAAACAGTGACATCAATTAGTACAGGAAGCTTATGATTCAAGACAATGTCAAATAAAGGGAAGACTAAAGGAGGCAATTAAATCTCAAATGTAATACAGAAATATACAGACCATTTGGGAGAATTAAGTAATTATACATGGAGACAATGTGTTTATCATAGGAATATATCTGTCATACACTAGGTACTTTACAGAAGCTACAAAAAAGTAAACTTCAGTTTTGACAGAAAGAGGAAGAAAACAGGTAGCAGGAGTAAAGCAGGTATAGAAGTACAGCCAGTTATAGTGAGAGGGGTAGGTATGGTATAGAAGTGCAGGCATGTACAGTGAAAGAGGAAGAATACAGACAGAAAGGATAGCACAAGCAGAGAAATTCAATAGAGAGAACTGAAATAAGAGCAGGGCTGATAAGATGATTGACAGGTGGTTTGTGTGTCATGTAGTGTAGAAGAGTACAGAAGGGGATTATGTTGGGCTATGTTAGGAGCAGATCAAAGAGTTTTTGAAAATATTTGTGTTGGGTATTGTTCTAACATTCATATCCAACTTTAGATCCATTACCATTCTCTACCTTCTTTCGAAAATCCTTGATAAATGCATTCATAATCAAGTAATGACTCATTTCATAGGCATTTACTAGGCTAATGACCACAAGGGCCTTTTTAAGCCTAGCCATGCATCCGAAATCTCTGACAATTTCTGATACCCTTGATAAGGGAAACTATGGGCCTGGGAAATTAACCATTTACAGGTTTGCCTGTGTCCACTAGAGGCATTAGGTGCCAAACCAGGGATGAATTTCCGGTTCCCCATCCAATTGTCCAGGTTGCACTTGAAACGGATTAGGCAGGAACTCTTCTTCACATGGATGGGAAGCCTGCTCCAGAGAAGGGGTAATATCTGGGATACATACCTGTCTCTCCAGCAGGTCTTATTTATATCACAGACAAGGTTTAAGTCTTTAGAATGAATAATTCTGGTGCTGTTTGTTTTGTGGATATGCAGGAGGTCCATAACATTGGGGTCTGACAATGCCCTGTATTGTCAGGCATAGATCAACCATCAAAAGCCTGCAGGAGACAGAATACAGGGTTACAGTCTTGAGGTGGTCTGCATACAATATTTTACTTAAGCCCTGTATTCTTTTAGTGAACTACCACTATGCCTGGTTAGGTACCTATCGAAGGGGACACTGTACACATTGACTGGTCTGACGAATGCCGAATACAGTGGAACAATGACTTCCTTGGACTTGGATGCCATACCTCTGTTTATAAGTTGCGCAACATAGAAGGATTTCCTCACTACTGTAGACACGTGATGATCAAAAGCTACATTACTATCTGTGTGTGTGTCCCTAAGTCTTTGACTACTGGATCAACGCTAAGGGGTGTCTTATCAATATGATAGTTACCAGGGATGGATGACTTCCTGAAGGATACTATTATGCATTTCTTGGCATTTAGTTTTAGTCAATGGCTCTGACACCAGTTGCCTGTCTGTCACCCTCTCATGGAGAACATTTGTGTCAGTGTGGGGATTCAGTGACAGCTCCTAATTTGCAATCATCTGCAAATGTAGTCAGCCAAAGACCACTGACATTGGCCTTGAGTTCAGAGAAATAAATGCCAAAAAGCAGTGGTCCAAGGACTGATCCCTTAGGGACTCCACTTATGATTGGCCTCTTTGTAGAAGTAGACTCCCCAATTCTAATTCCTGGGTCCTGTCTGTGAGCCAACTGACTATTTACTGGGTGACATACAAGTTTGTACCTAACCTCTTGAGTATGTTAACAATTCTCGAGTGTGGTATTGTGTAAAATGCCTTGGCCAGGTCAAGATAGGCAGTGTGAACCACTCTGCCCTCATCCAATTCTTTTGGTGACCTTTTCAAAGAAGTCCACCAGGTTATGTAGGCATGATCTGCCCTTGACAAAACCAAAATGGGTTGGGGTCAGTGTCTGGAGGTTTACTACATCACTATTGATCATTTCCAAGATAATTCTTTATATAGCTTTAAATACAAGACTAGCGAGACTTACGGGTCTGTAGATGGCCCAGCTTTGTGTAGAGGGATGACTGTTGCTGTTCTTCATTCATGCGGCACGAAGCCTGCTTGGAGGCTATAATGAAATAGCAACTTCAGAGACCCTAATAGGTCATGTTGCATGCTATTTAGAAGCCATCTTGGGATACTGTCAGAGTCCACTGATGCAGTGTTCTTGGCCTTAGTGAGACCATTAAGGACCTATTCCCTAGTGACAGCAGAGGGAGTTATATTTGATGGTATTTGCTGAGGGAAGGTTGAGAGGGAGAGAGGGGTAAAGTTGGAGCTGAATTTACCGGCCAGTAGGTTTGCTATATCTTCTGGCTCAGCAGAGGTGGCTCCATTTACAATGAACTCTGCACACAATTCATAGCTAAAGAATGCCTTGCGGCTGTCCTTGGCCTGGGAGGTACAATTCACCTCAAATTTGGCTTTGGTAGACTATTTGTCCTCTGACATGTTTGTTTAGTTTGATGAGAGTGCTTTTATCCTGCTGGGTGCTGTACCTCCTAATTTTTGCCATGATTTTCTTCCTTCTATTATACAGCCTATCGATTTTATGATTCCACCAGGGTGTCTTGTTTTATGCGTTAGTTCTGTACTTATTACTGGTGGGTATAGCTACCTCTCTGCAGCTATTAACATACTTGTACAGGGTTTCTGTGAACAGTTCTGCATAGGCAGCAGTGTTCTCAGGATTTATGGGGGCTTGAAATTTTGCCAGGTTATCATTTAATAACAGGAGGTTAGCCTTAGAGTAGTTCCTGAATATTCTGGGTTTAGCTGGGGGTCCAGGTATTAATTTTACTTCAAAGGAGACCATTTTGTGGTCTGACCTTACTAGGGAAGACATTACAGTAATTGGTGTGCAGCATTATCCCACATTAGCGAGGACCAGATTCAGTATGGCTCCACACCTGGTTGGTGTATTGACTATCTTGCTCAAGGAGTTTGTGTTTACAAAAAACAGGAATCTCTGTTCCTGTACATTTGGTGTTGTACAGGACTCCTAGTCAATAGTGAAGTAAATAAAGTCGCCTATGAATATGGTATTGGATTATATGCTTAGTGTGTCTAATAAGTTTAAATACACGGAATGGGTTTCCTGGGTCTTAGAGGGGGGACCTATAGGTGCCAAGGAAGTGATATTGAATTTTGCCTATGGTGATTTGAACATAGAGCAGCTCAAGCGCATTGTTCTGTCTGACCAGCCTTGAGGTATATTTATTTTTGATGTAGAGACACCTCCAACTTTAGTCCCTGTCTGTGTAGTAGCTGGTCTAAATGTGTGGAAAGCATTATAACCTTGCACTGTTGGTGTGCTCTCCGAGGCTTTAAACCATGTCTTAGTAAGCACACAATCAACAGCATTCTCTAGGGTGAAGAGAGCTTCTAGGGAGTTGAATTTTTTTGTTTAGACTCTTAGCATTGAGCAATAATACCATTAGACTTTATTTATTTTATTTATTTACATTTGTTGACCAGGAAAATCCGACTGGACACAAGACCTTTTTCAGCGAAGGCCCGGGGAGAAAAGTTCCACAATATAAACAATTAAAAACAACAATTAATGACAAGTTACAAGAAGTATAAGCAGGTTTTGTAAACAGTTATAGTTCAAAATAAAATTAAGTACTTAAATAGCACAACACTTACATCATTGGTGCCATAAAGCCTAGCAAGTATTTTAATAACTGAGCGAGCAACTATTACCCTTGAATAACAGTGGCTAACATTACAGCTGAGATATAAGTTTACAAGCAATGTATATGGCTGCAATCCGAGGCAGTTAGAGGGGTGGAAGAAAGGGATTAGAGAGGTTGGGGTAAAGATGTTAGAGAGGTTTGTTACAGGGGCATGCCCAGTGCTCTTTTAGATGAGATTTTAGAGCAGCTTTGAAGTTAGTTTCTTGGTTTTGATTTGCTATGTCGGAAGTATTTCAGTTAGGCACTGCCTAAAAAAGGCACTATGGGGGAAAACAATGTTTTAGCTAATATTTGAAAGCCTAGAGGGGAGAGGTGCAGACCATCCCTGGCAAAGCAGTGTGGTCTGTTGACCATCTCCTTCCAAACTGACAAATATTGCACCCCCTTAGAAAGACACCAGAAACTAAGCCAATTATTAAAATCAATCATCTTTTGTTCATATTGTGGCATCATCTTTAAAGACGATACAATGCTGGTCAATGCTAGGCTCGTACCAGCCTGAGACACATATTCCGAGAGCTCTAAGATGTCTCTCTTCATATAGTCTAGGGAGGTACATCTCAGGTCATTTACTCCTATATGGACTATGACTGAGTCATACTGGTACTTGTGGTCCAATGACATGAGTGCGTAATATGGCGAATCCTAGCCCCTGAATGACCGTGACTTTCTCCTTAGTCTGTTGAGAAGGATATCAAGTGCATTTCGCAATGGAATCTCCAATGATCAGAATGTTGTATTTTGTGGTGGCTCGATTTATGAGTGTAGAGGTAGAGGCTCCATGAGATGTGGCTCTATGCGTCGATGTGGGTGTTGTTTTGAAAGAGTGCATTTGGGGCTGATAAGAGTATTTGTTATGTGTACTTCATCTAGGATGTCTTTGTGGTTTAGGATGGTTACATTTAAGTTCCTCAGCATATGTGGGTCTATATGTCTGCTTTGAATTGTGCATGACGGATCCGGCTTGTGTACTACTGTTAACCTTACTGACATTAGGAATAATTTTATGTGAGAGCTTTGGCTCCAGTGACATTGTGCAAGTACATCTCTCACATACCATATCAGTTTGAGAATTAAATGGTTGTCAGTAAACATGAGACAATTTCTACATTGTCTTAGGATGCCCATATCCACCAAGCTGGTAACGGAGATAGTGGGAAAGTTCAAATCCATGGCAACAGGCCCTTTTTTATTGATTAGATAGCTGGAGTGAGAATATAAAGCAACATCAGGAGCATTCAGTTTGCAAATTAGTTGTCCTGTGTGCAACTAGGAATTGGAGAAATTTCAGTCGTGCTTTTAGAGGAAGTATGGCATTTAAGGTGCCTGCGTCTGTTCAGGGTACGGCCAAACACTTGAGGGGAAACTAATACATAGACTCTAAAAATTTAAGAATGAAGTATTTAGGCAGATATTCTGAAGTTGGAAACAAATCAAGCAGTATTTACTGAAAACAAAGAAATAGCTTGTCAAGAATGATGAAAAGAGGGGAGCCACATAAATAGCTACTGCTTGGCTACTACTAGTGCTGGTATCACCACAGCTTCACTCTGCTGGGATACAATGCTCCTTTGCTTCTTCTCTCACTAGAAGCAAAACGTTAGCACCAATCCCAAGATGAGAAGCAAGCCACAGACTGTTTGTGATCCACAGTCTTGTCCCAGATGATGCAAGAGTCTATAGGCTAGTTGTAGCCTTTTCCTGGTTGCCTTGAATAGCAACCAGACTAATCAAGAACGTTAAGCACAGACACTCAATGTCCAACCAGAAACAGTCAGGAATCAATGCACTCTGCTCCTTCTCTCAACAGGGGCAGAATATAAGCACAAATTCTAAGCTGTCATGTATAGGTTCATAGGTAGGTACTAGGCTATCTGCAAGCTTAGCTGAAAAAGTACCCTGGCTTTCGCCACCCAAGAAAAATATTTTCCTGTGCCCCTGCCGAGCAGAGCCACAGAGGTGATCCCTGGGGTGAATTTCCTATTTCCCATCCAATCAAGATTCTTCGAGTGCTAATGAGGAGCTTTGTTTGATACAGATAGGTAGTTTGTTCCAGAGTATGGGAAGTCTCTGGGCCAGGAATCTATCCCTCCAGCATGTTCTGTTTAGTGTGGTGACAAAGTTTAGGTCCCTAGAGCGTGTAGCTCAGAGGGATTGGGATTTCCTTAAGTGGAGCATGTCCAAAATCTCTGTGTTTGACATACCTTTGTATGTTAGGCAGAGATCGCCTCTGAGTAGACTATATGCAGCGGAGTAAAGCTGGAGTTTTTTGAGACTGCCTGCGGAGGGCATCTGTTTGAGGCAGGTAATCCTCTTTGTGAGGTATTTCTGCGGCCTTTCCAGTTGTTGTAGATGTCTTGTGAGGTACATACCAAAAGGGGCGTTGTACTCTATAATGGGTCTAATGAGTGACGAGTAGAGGGGAACACTGACCTCTTTTTTCCTGGATAAGAAACCTTTTGTGATGAGGTGTGCCACGTAGAAGGATTTCCTGACTATTGTGGCAATGTGGTTATCAAAGGAGAGACTACTGTCCACCTGTGTCCCAAGGTCTCATCACACTTTCAGTGTTAAGTAGACTACCACCTATGTGGTAGCTCATGGGTACTGAGTTTTTACCAAAGGGGATGACAATGCACTTTTTGGCACTGAGCTTGAGGCCATGGCTTTGACACCAGGCATCTGTCTCAGTGAGGCCCTTTTGTAGGATGTCCACATCGTTAGGAGTTTCAATTATGGCTCCTAATTTGCAGTCATCTGCGAACTTCATTAGCCAAAGACCTTCTGTGTTAGGGATAACCAGTTATTAGGCTTTCAGGTGATCAACAGTCTCTGGCAAATAATGTTCCTGTGCTCCTTCTCTCACCAGGAGAAAACAGAAGCACTAATCCCAAGATGTCTACTGACAGGCAGAATGTAGCGTCTCCAATAACTGGTGGTCTTGCAATAGATGTTTAAAGGTAAGATGAAAAAATGGGTCAATATTATAAACAATGCAGTGTGCACTAAGCAGTTAGATATGAAAAAGGGGTCAACTAAAGTTTCAGCTAAGTGGAGCGATACTAATTTTAAAAGAGCAAGACAGAATAAAAGGTGGTAGGCACTTTTGTTTTCTGGCTCTATAGAATACAGTGGGATGGTCAATAAATTTAAATAGCTGAAAGGGAGTGATTTCACAAAATGATAACTTTGTGCTTATTCACAACAGTCTGTGAAAGGGGAGAGGGAAGGAGTTGTTGTTGTGTCTTTCGGCTTTTCCCGGTTAGGGGTCGCCACAGCAGAACTCCGGTCCGCTAATGATTGGTAGTTGATTTTTACGTGCCAAGTTACCAGCCCTGACCCACAACCTTCAATGAAGGTACGCCCATTCACACATGTCTCCACGCAGAAGACGCTCTAGCTGAGAATCGAACCGGACAGCGCCTTACTGTGACGTGACAACGCTACCGCAGCACCACCACCGAAGGAGTTATGTGGTTAAATTAACATAAGGGGCAGACAACTAGAAAGAGTTACACTGAAGATCACAACCAGAAACAACTAAGGATCTGAAATGTCACGTAACACTTTAAGACTATATAAAAACCTCAAACCTTTCAAGCCAAAAAGACTCTCAATACACATATAACTTGTATTTTACACACACAACTTAAATACCATTTAAAATTTACCTCACCAGCCTATAAAATTCAAGTGAAATCATAATTAATTGGTAATTAAAACTAACAATACATATTTCATAGTAAAAATGGAATTTATGAAATTATTTAAAACCTTTAAAATGCATTACTGAATAAACAATAAATGACCCTAAAAATTCTATGAGATATTCATCCCTCATTAGGCCCATCATAGAATACAATGCCCCTTTTGGGATTTACCTTACCAGACACCTGCAGCAATTAGAAAGACCCCAAAAGTATCTCACCAAGAGGATCAAGGGTCTCAAACAGATGCCATATGCTGCTCGGTTAAAAAAACTCCAGCTCTACTCAGTTGCATACCGCCTACTTGGTGATCTATGCCTGACATACAAAGCTATGTCAAATCCAGAATTAATGGACATGCTCCACCTCAGTAAATCTAAATCCCTTAGAGCCACACACTCGAGGGACTTGAAACTCAGCACAGAAATAAATAGAACTTGCTGGAGGAACAGGTTCATAACCCAGAGGCTCCCTTCGCTCTGGAATAGAATTCCAGTTCATGTGAGGCAGAGCACCTCACTGAATCTCTTCAAGAAGAATCTCGATAAGTGGATGGGGGATCGTAGGTTTGTCCCAGGGATTACTCCCGTGTCACTATTGGACAGAGGCACAGTAAACTAAACCTTAAAAAGGGCACAGTATACTCAAATCAAGGGGTGGCGTAAGCCCTACAGAATCGGGCTAGGCTTATAATTACCCCAGGGCAGATAGCCTAGTATGAACCTATGATGAATACAACTTATAAGATGTGCTAATACTTTTCCTTCAAAATAGGCTTAAGGCTGCTCATTACATTAATACTAGGGGTGTATCAGTTCTAAAGAAATTAATCCACCTATACTCAGCCAGTTCAGTCCTATTCACTATATCTCCACCTCTGTGTTGTATACTAATTATCTGTAACAGCCTAAACCTGGTTATTATGCATGTCAATACAGCATTAGTGTCTATCTTCCTACATATTTAAGGCAAAATGTGAGGATATTCTATCTTTCAAACTTTGACTGTTTTTTCCCTATATAAAACAGGGACCTTTTACACCGTTAGCTAAATAACTTATGGTTTCCAAATTACAGCTGTCAAGCATTAAAAGTTTTTCCGAGTTATAGGATGGATAAAACATCTATCTGTATGTACAAATTTACAAAAACTACAATGAAAACATGGATTAGTAGATCGCCCCTTGTTTGAACATAACCCCTTATTTCTTATGTCTTTATAGCACAGCATTTGTTTCAAATTACTTTCTCTCTTATATACAAAAAAAGGTCTATCAGTTAAAATTTAACTTAAATCACTATCTGATGTAAGAATTGCCCAATTCTTTTCCACTATATCTTTAATTCTCAGTGTATGTCTATTATATTTAGTTATATAACATAAAGAACATCTCTTATTAATGTTATTCTCACCACCCTTATAATTATACTCATTACCAAACATGTAGGGTTTCCCTGTTGTAGAACATAGAGCTCACCGCTTTCATAGTGTCTTCTGTCATTTTGAATCATACCCTCCATCTATAAAACCTACAGCCATGTTCTCCATTTCAAAATTCTCATCTAAAATATTGAGCCTAGTGACTCTAAAAAATTACTTTTTACTACACCTTTATAACTATATCTAGGGTGCATACTATCTGCATGCATATACCTTGTAGTCTGCACATTTTTTCTATGAATAGTTGTGTGTAACTGACATTTATATCTAAGAAATCTATATTTTCACAGGAATATTTTAACTCAATCGTAGACCGTCAGTAGTGTGGCTTAAATCTTCAACAAAACTATATAATGCTTCTATTTCACCTGTAAGGAATACATCAACAAAACAGTTATAAAAAAAATATCATTATTCTGAAATTCAACCCTTGATGCATCCTCACTATAAATATTAAATTCCTCCCATCGGCCTAGAACCAAATTTGCAAAGCTGTTGGCTACCGAGATGCCCATAGCTATCCTTAATAGCTGGTGATAGTAATCATTATTAAACAAAAAAATATTATTTTCCAACACAATTTCTAGCATTCTACAAATAAGTCGTGTTTTAGGAAAATGGAGAGCACTATGTTTACATAAAAAGATTCTGTAATTAATTCAATACCTATCCAATGCATTGGGGATAACTGTGAACAATGACTTAATGCCCAAAATTACCATAACAGGATGTTCAAGTGTAGCACTTTCTAAAAAAGTGATGCAAATCATTCAACATTTGATTAGAATCTTTAATATAGCTGTTGCTGTAGGCCAACAGAGGGTGTAATAAATTTTCTAAGTATTTTGCAGCTGTGGTGGCTCATTGGGAACCAGAAAAGTACAGTTGTGTACACTTACCATAAAAGTAGATGTTTGAGTGTATTTACTGTTGCAGTCATTACATTTGGGTAATCTGCTGGCAGGTTGCCCTCAGTCGGCCTGAATAACAAAGTCTTGGGTCCTGCGTCGGTTGCTGTCTCCTCTTCCATGATGTCAGGTCATCAGGGGTATAAAACATGCAGCCGACACCATTTTCTTCAGTTTTTCTTGCCCCAGATGTCATGGAGCAAAAAAAAAAAAAAAAAAAAAAAAAAAAAAAAAAATTATATATATATATATATATATATATATATATATAATATATACAGCAATATATGTAAATGCACTTTTAACAACATAAACTTTACCTTCATCTAAAAGCAAATACACCACAGAGGCTTTAGAATATAGTGAAGAGAAGTAATAGAAAAGGGGGATGGCAGGTGGGTAACTCGGACTGCAACAGTGAATACACTCGAACATCTACATTTATGGTAAGTGTACACAACTGTACTATATTCTTCGTGTTTCACTGTTGCAGTCATTACATTTGGGTAGAATCCCAAAGCTATGGATGGGAGGATGGAACTAAATAGCATTAGGAGTGGCTATAAGGCCCTGCAGAAGTACAGTGGCAAAGCCTGCCGTGGATTTGGAGAAGAGAGGCAAATGATAATGCTTTGTGAAGGTATGAACAGAGCTCCAAGTAGCAGCTTCTAGAATGTCTTTGGTTGGAACTCCTCTGAGAAAGGCTGCTGAGGTAGAGGCAGCCCTGATGGAATGTGACCTGATTCCCTTGGGCACAGGTTTACCATGGTGCAAGTAGCAGAAACGAGTGCAGTGGCTTACCAACTTAGAAATAGTCTGCTTAGATATAGCCTTCCCCTCTGATCCTGAAGCAAATGCCACCAGTAGTTGCTCAGACTTTCTTAGAGATTTGGTCCTGTTTAAGTAGAATCTTAGTTGTCTGTGTACGTCCAATGAATGCAGAATCCGCTCCCCCTTGTTCTACGGATTTGGGTAAAATGTTGGCAGGTGAATGGTTTGGTTAAGAGCCACACTGGATACCACCTTAGGCATAAAGGAAGGATTGGTCCTGAGGGACACCCTGTCCGGGTAAAATGTAATAAAAGGCTCCACAGTCATGAGAGCCTGTAGTTCTGAAACCCTTCTTGCTGAAGGGATTGCCAAGAGGAAAGCTGTTTTCCAAGATAAAAATTTTATATCCGCAGTAGCTGCTGGTTCAAAAGGAGGTAGGGTGAGTTTTTCCAGCACAGAATTGAGGTCACATGCAGGAGTTGTTGATCTTCTGGGAGGCCTTAAATTTTTGGCCCCTCTAAGATGCTGTTTTAGCAGAGGATGAGAAAAGAGGGGAGGGCTTTGTGTTGAAATGAGCCGAGATGGCAGAGGCATGGATTTTTATTCAAGAAAAAGATAGGTCCTTGTCAAGCATCTCAGTCAAGTATTGTAAAATCTGAGGGATATTTGGTTTTGCTGTGTCCGTTCCTTGTGCTTGGTTCCAAGCACAGAATCTCTTCCATTTATCAGCATAAGATTTTCTAGTACTAGGCCTTCTGGCTTCCAAAATGACATCCATCACAGATTTACTGAGAGGTGTTGTTTGAATAATTAAATGATCAGCCATGCTGCAAGGTTCAGAGTTTGGAGCAGAGTGTGCAGAAATTGGATTATTCTGCTGAGACAGTAGATGAGGTATTTGAGGCAAGTACCAAGTAGGAGGTTGAGACATATTCCTTACAATTGGGTACCAGTGCTGGCGAGTCCAGTCCGGAGCAATCAGGATCATTTTTGTTTTTTCCTGTCTGACCTTTAGTAATACCTTGGAGAGAAGAGGCAGAGGAGGAAAGGCATAGAGTGATCGTTTTTTCCAACTGAAGGATAGGGCATCCACTTTCCATGCTTCTCTGTGATAAGTCCTTGTGCAGAATTTGTCCAGTTGATAATTCTGGGGAGAGGCAAACAGATCTATGTCTGGGCTCCCCCATTTCTGTGTTACCATGCTGAAGATTTGTGGATCCAGTTTCCACTCGTGCGGGTCCATAAGATTTCTGCTTAGGTTGTCTGCCAGAGTATTTTGTTTTCCTGGCAGGAATTGAGCTTGAAGATAAACTTGGTAAGTCAAAGCTGTGTTCCACAATGCCATGGCTAGTCTGCAAAGGGGGTAGGAATGTGTACCCCCCTGCTTGTTTATGTACCACATAACCATGGTGTTGTCCCGTCTATCAGTAGCTGTCCTGGATGAAGTAAGTCCTTGAAGGCAGTCAGGGCATTCTGAACAGCTAGCATCTCTTTCTGGTTGATATGCAGATGCATTTGCTTTGGGCTCCATATGCCCTGAATGCATCTCCCCGCCAGGTGGGCCCCCCAAGCCTAGTCTGATGCGTCTGTAGTTAGGGTTTGGGTGGCAGAGGGTAGAGCGAATGACAGTCCCTTGTTTTGGTGACATGTCTCTGCCCACCAAAGAAATTCCTGTTGTAGGCAGGGAATGAGAGGAATAATTGTTTCCAGACTGTGACAACGTTGACTCCATAAACATTTTAGGTACCACTGAAGTTTCCTCATATGCAGTCTTGCATATGGAATTAGTACAATGCAGGATGCCATGAACCCCAAAGTCTGCAGAATTTGTCTTGCAGATAACTGGGTTTTTGTTGCCATCTGTTTGAAGTATGTTGTCAGTTGCCTTTGTTTGCCTGACGTAAGGTAAGCCATCTGGGCAGTTGTATTCAAGCTTGCACCCAGGAATGTAATTGTTTGAGGGGGTACCATTTGGGATTTCCTTTCGTTTATCGTGTACCCTAGGCATGTTAGAAGCCTTTTTACAAATGCCAGATGTTGAAGAAGAATGTTCTTGTTCTCTGCTTGAATGAGACAGTCGTCCGGGTAAGGATAAATGTGTATGCTTCTTTGTCTGCAAAATGCAATTACTGGTGCCAGGCACTTTGTAAAGACCCTGGGCACAGTAGATAAGCCAAAGGGTAGTGCAGAGAATTGGTAATGCAAAAAGCCTGCCTTGAAGCAGAGATATCTTCTGCATGATTCCCTGATTGGGATATGCAGGTATGCCTCTTAAGTCTAGAGTCACTAACCAAGCATTCCTGCCCAGCATAGGCAGTAGCTGTTGTAAAGTCAGCATTTTGAATTTTGGAATGTCCAGGAACATGTTCAAAATTGATAAGTCCAGTATTGGCCACCAGGCATTGTCTTTTCTGGGTACCAGGAAAAGTCTTGAATAAAAACCTTGTCCTTTTTCCTGTTCTGGTACTGGTTGAATAGCCCCCATATCCATGAGGGACATAACTTGTTTCTGAGCCACTGCCCATTGATTTTGTGGCAGATCTGGCCAACTGTTTGGAATTGGCAAAGTATGGAAATGAAATCTGTACCCCTGGGATACTATGTTTAATACCCACTTGTCCTGGGTAATTATTTATTTATTTTTATTTTATTTTACATTTGTTGACCGGGCTAGTCTAGCTGGAGATATTTCCATTTTCAGTAGAGGCCCGAGGAGAAACTCCATGAAGTACAAATTAATACATATGTAAAAATCAACATACATAGCAAGAAAAGAATTAGTACATAGGTTAGTAATAGTTAAAAACAGCAAAATTCTTAAAACTCTTCAAACAAATTAGTACAACAAGAAAGAGTTACTACCACACACAGAGAAATTCAAACAACATTATACAGGATAAAAATTCTTATAGATAAGAATACAAAATAAGAGGAAATAAAAGTAGAGTAATAAGAATTAGGTAAGGAATAGGATGGGTTAGATGAGAAGAGAGCATGTTAAGATAATTAACAGGAAAGGAAGCGGGCAAGGTGAGAGGGGAGAACAGAGAGCTAGGTGGAAAAAAAGAGTGAAACAAGAAGTGAGAGAGAAAGTTTAGGTAAGTAGTAGTAATAGAAAATGAATCAGGTTTACAATATGAGCAAAGCCATGAGCAAATTAACTGCCAATTTTGAGCATGAAGTGCTAATATTCCCCCCAAGGGGGCTGCCAAAAGATAAGTGCTTGGTGAAGGTAGAGGGAAGTCATTGAGGCCGCTTACTGTAAGGTTGTGTTTTGTTTCCTCCAGATTTGGAGGTGGAGGCACCCCATTGCTTTAACCTGTAAGGGTATCTTGAGCCCTTTGAGCACCTGGATTTGCCTTGAGAGGCTCTGTTGGACACAGGAAAGGACCAAATTTTAGTAGGCCAGTGCCTACTGAATCTGGGTGGCTGCACTTGTAAGAAATCTTTTACAGTTTTCATAGATTTATCTTTGTCTTCCATTTTCTTTAAAACCTCTTCTGCCTTATTACCAAACATAGTATCATGCTGTAAAAGGGGCATCTAACAATTTAGCTTTAACATGATCAGGCAGATTTTGCTCCTTGAGCCAGGCATGCCTTCTAATCACAGATCCAGTAACTGTGGCTCTGCAAGACACCTCCAAGGAATCAAAACCACATTGTGAAGTATGCTTTCCAACCTGTTCTGCTGCATGCAATAATTCATGCAATTCTTTATTTTCCACACAATCAGAAATCAACATCATTATCTGTTTCAATAAGCCCATAACATGCTGTTGATATGTAAACATATGAAACTAGCAGTTTAAGGCCCTGATTGCCAAGGTTGCAGACGTATAAACCTTCTTTCCTCATCTATCCAGCACCCTGGAATCTCTATCAGAGGGGGTAGGATTTTTGGCTGTAGAGGCCTTTACACCTTTGAGACCCTGTGAGATGGTCTCTGGATCAGCAGCAGGATTTTTGAATAGAAATTTGTGGGAGTCAGGAGCCCTGTAATATCTGTCTGGCTTACTAGGAGTCGGATGTAGGGAATCAGGAGTCATGCTTGATTCTGAAAACACATCATGAACAATGTCTAATACAAGAGGTATTGCCAAAGGCCTATGTTGAGGAAGAAGGAGGAAATCCCTAAACGTCTTTTATGATTCAGAGAAATCTAGAAGTTATGTACTCACCATAACGTTCGATGTATGTGGTCCATCTCACCTCACATTCTTACTCACTCGGCCAACTTATTTTTCTAGCACGAAGTCTCTAATTGGCTGGGCTAACCTGGTATCCCATGTTGCACTGCTCCATAGCCCCAGATCTAGTATGCAGCAACCCATAGTCACACCTCATGCACAACCACAGTTCAGTAAGGTAGAACACTATCCAGGGTAGCAAAGAAAAAACAACCAATACCGAAGGGTACTTGAAGACCAACGTCGCCTCCAAATCCTCCAGGAGGGGGGACAGGTGGGAGGGAACATAAGAATGTGAGGCGAGGTGGACCACTTACATCGAACGTTATGGTGAGTACATAACTTCTAGATGTTATGTGGTCCAATCTCGCCTACATTCTTACTCACGGGACAGCGTCCCCAGCATCTCTATCCTGAGAGGCTCAATGGAAGATGCTCCTGAGAACAGTGGAACCAAAGGAAGTCCGGTTCCTAGAAGCCACGTCTAATTTGTAATGAGTAATAAAGGTGTGGGGAAAAGCCCACGTGGCCGTAGCACAAATTTCATCCAAAGATAGCCTGGAATGATAAGCTACTGAAGCGGAAACAGCCCTGGTGGAGTGAGCCTTGGCAGAGGCAGTAAATTTCTGCCTGCTGACGAATAGACATAGGAGATGCAATCAGAAATCGATCTGGAAATTGTAATCTTAGAAATAGGGGAACCTGTTTAATTTTCTGAAAAGGACACAAACAGTTGGTCAGACTTACGAAGTTGTTTTGTCCTGTGTAAGTAAAATCGAAGCTGACTGTGTACGTCCAACTGATGAAATTTAAACTCTGCCTTGTTGGAAAATTGAGGGAAGAAAACTGGCAGCTCAATAGACTGAGATTAACGGCAGAGGTTACTTTCGGAAGAAAGGATGGATTAGGTCTAAAGGAAACCATGTCCTTATGAAAGATTAAATACGGGGATTTGATGGACAACGCTTGAATCTCCGACACCCGTCTGGCTGATGTGATGGCTATTAAGAATGCAGTCTTCCAAGACAGAAATTTTAATTCACAGGTGGCAGCTGGCTCGAAAGGTGATGAAGTCAGGGCTTGTAAGACAAAATTTAAATCCCATGGCATGATGGGTTCCGACACAGGAGGCCGTAGTAACAAGGTACCCCTCAAAAAGGCCTTACATAGTTTATGAGCCATGAGAGAAGGTTCGCAAGAGGTATGAAAATTAGAAATAGCAGCCAGCTGGACCTTAATGGTCGCAGGAGCAGAACCCTGCTGAAAAAGTATGGATAAAAAAATCTAAGACAGCAGGGATGGGGGCTGTGAAAGGAT